>NC_134273.1:75701366-76012199 GCF_031893055.1 Leptodactylus fuscus | reverse complement strand
AAAAACCCAATAAGCATATTGACCAGTCATACGGTCACGAGCAACCGGTTTAAGGAAGTGTGGCAGTTAATTGTTGCACCCCTGTAGAGGGTGCACACAATATCCACCCCAATATACCTGTATACAAGAGTTGTTGGAGCTCCATGTGCTGCCTTGTCCATACAATATTGTATAATGGAGATATTCCACCAAAATCCATCTGCTAAATGGAAATTGTCCATTGCATAGCGTGGCAGACCAAAAGAACCTTGCATGGATTTGGAAGTTTGCAACGGGTACAATCTGGTCCCAGCAATTGCAATAGATGGCATTTTCCGGTTCCACACCACCCCAAACTTGCACATACCCATAACACAGTTGTAAGCTTGAGTCCTTTATCTCTATTTTGCAATGCAACAAATTTTCCCAAAATGTTTTTTTGGATTCTTTTTCCATCCCAGGAAACAACAAGTAACCTTCACGCTTCCAACTATTCATTTCAGGTCTTCCCCACCCCCTCGAGTTACCCGGCTAGCGAGTGTAATTTATGTGTTGTTGTGTTTGATAACTTTCCCCGGTGACAGCTGAAATTGTCTGAACTAAAAACCTTTATTGCAATTTTGTCTCCAAGATTTTATTTATGACGGCGGAATATGGAATTACCTAAAATTACAGTTAATGCATGCATGGTGTTCTGATGGCATTTGATAAAAATAACTTTATGCAGATGATAGATGTATACATTTCAGGCTTATTCCCATGAGGCCATAAGGCGGCTCGCAAAATATAAACCCAGATCAGTAGTCACCTCCCCGCATAATATGACAGATTATGAAGTCTGATGCTCGCTCTCCAGGTATGGCGCTTCAGAGCTGCCGCTTCTCCCTGGCACAATCTGCACTCCATGAATCGCCTAATAACACAGAAAAATGTGCTAATCTCCATGCAGACAAATGCAAACCTCAAAAACCAAATAAGCTCTAACTGTGCGCTGCAGAACGTTACATTTATCTTAACGGAAGGGGTCAGGGAAGCTGCAGATCTGATAACAATGCGGAAGGTTCCTTCCAGAAACTCAGCAGCCTCTGGTTCTTACGAGAATTCTCATATAGAAGTTCAAAGGAGTAATAAAATCTGTAATAAAATCTGTAACATATCAGGGTTACATAGAGGCGCAAAAATTCATATAGATAAAAAAAAAACAACAAACATACTTTAATTTGTGGGTGGGGCTTAATAGGTTACTCAATTTGGAACCTATTAGGGCAGGGCTTAATGGGGTTTCCTGGGCTAAATATTAATGTCCTATCCCAGGGGTAGGGAACCTTCAGCTGTCCAGCTGTTGCAAAACTACAACTCCCAGCATGCATACTTGCTCTGCTGTTCTTGGAACTCCCATGGAAGTGAATGGAGCATGATGGGAGTTCTAGTTTCACAGCAACTGGAGAGCCGAAGGTTCCCTAGTCCTATCCTAAAGAGGTCACATTGGTCTGACACCCGAAGCCCCCAGGACTAGATGTTCTCAGCAGCCGAAACACACAGAATGGAGCAGGAGCACTATGTAGTGCGGAGCCGAGTCACTGCAGCTTAGGTCCTGTTCATATGAATGGGAGCTGACCTGCAGTACCAGGTCTGGCCTCTACACAGAGAGCAGAGCCGATTGCCTTGGTGCATGAAAGAAGAAGGTCCGCCACTAAGGTGCATATGAAAGAGGTAGGTGCCATGGCTAAGCTAGTCCTCTTCTTTTATGGGTAGTAAGAACCTGCACATTTCAATATTCCTATAGTTTGCACAAAATTATCAAATTTTAGATAACAATTGGCATAAGTATGGTACCAATGTTCATTTATACAATATGGGGAATAATAACGCAAGGATATAATCTTCTTTGATGGATGTATTATAGAGTCAAACTAGGATTGGGTCCTCGATTTTATTCACACATTTATGAATAGCCCGTACAACCCCTACAAATAAGAAGAGTCATCTGGACCTGTTAGTCAACCATTCGGATGGAAATTATCTTATGTATGCAGGGGTGTGCCAACTTTCCCCAAATAGATGATGCTGGGAGAAGTAAGCATTGGGTATGTTGAATTTTACCATGATCAATTCTTTGTCCCCTGGAAGAGAAGTTTCTGCCCAAGGTGTAGGACCATTGGTTGTCTTCAGCTATGGAAGGTGTATGGGCACCATAATAGATCAATGACCCAAGGACCATAGCAATAACTTATTGTTTAGTGTGCCAGATACAACTTCCAATCTGCTTACATCATCTAGTTAAATATTGTCTCGATTACCCCGAGTAAACCAACCAAAACTATAGAAATTCCAAGGAAATCTCCATGGACCCAAAGGTGGGCAAAGACATGTGGCCAATGGTTTGCTTAGACATGAGTAGAAGCCATATTGTAACTATAGGAGGCTTCCCAATGTCCCCCGTATTCCTTATTTTATCTGGAGGGTCCCATTGACATAAGAAAAAAAAGAAGCTAATAAAAATTCATCAAAAAGGAGAAATTAATGTAGAATGCTAGGCTCAGCACTTCAGCGCCTAATGGCTCATGTGTGACAGGTATCATTCCTCACTCAATTTAATGTGGTACCAGGGGGAGCTACTGAGCAATTATTAATGTTGTGGAAGGAATCTCTCCCCTGTGTCATGACACTAATAAGACAGAAAAGTGAATACTTTGATAGAAACTCTTTAATACCTATAGGAGAGCATTAACAGTAGGACAAATGAATAATAAGACACCAATGAAGTATTATAGGAACAATGTATTGTCGCAACACAATTAAAGAGACCGCATTATCATAAAAGGAGCTTTACCTTGAAGGGTTATGGAAGATCCCAAGGACACGCTAACAAAAATGCATAGATTGGGAACGTGCGATAACCAAGGCCGATGAGTTACAAGTAACATCACTTATCTATAAAGGCACATTGACTTTTATCTCCAAAATGTCTCAGAATGGTCTTCTAATTCTTAAAGGGGTTGCCTGGCCTCCATTGATTTTTTCATACTCATGACCGTTCCACAGCCTTCAGGTGCTGGAAGCTTCCGATGGATGGGAAGCAGATGTGGCACCTCCTCTATTCAAGTAATAGGAGCAGCCATTTAATTCCCCAGCATCAACACTATGCAGCGGATGGACATCAGTGGATGGATCCCCACTCATCCCTCATACATACTCCCCACTCACCTAACTGCACATACTCGCCTCTCATTCCCCGCACGTACTCCCCACTCACCTAACTGCACATACTCGCCTCTCATTCCCCGCACGTACTCCCCACTCACCTAACTGCACATACTCACCTCTCATTCTCCGCACGTACTCCCCACTCATCCAACTGCACATACTCCTCACTCATCCAACTGCACATACTCTCCCGTGCATACTTCCGACTTATGGCCCGTGCACACTCCCCAACACATACTCCGCACTCATCCCCTGCACCAGCTTCCAGGACCCAGAGGCTGCTGGGACAGCTGATCCGTGCAAGGTCTGGGTGTTGGACCCCACATGCTGATGAGTTATCCCGTGGATAGGTTATCACTATGAAAACAATCTATTTGGGGCCTGTAAAATCCTTTTTACGCTATATATTTTGGGTCAACAGTTATTTCCACACCCCCATATACATAAATACATGCTGGGTTCAGTTTACTTGCTCTGTGCACTACTTTATACAACTCCCACCATCTGTGACCAGCAGAGAGGTCCTCAAGCTGACCGTCCCATCCACTATATGACCTCCATAGGAGTAAATACCGGTTAACACAAAGAATGGCATACAAAGCACATAAGCTTAGTTTAAATCTGAAACAGCCCCCTCCTTCTATTATAAGCCATTTTTACTTGCCAACAATCCAAAACAACCACCCAACACCATGCACTTGTCCTAACCTGAAAAGACAAAGCTTATGAAAAGGCCATCCAAATGTCGGCATTTGCCGTTTGGGGCATTACCAGGTGGGGACAAAGGGGTTTTCTGGGACCTCCAAAGCTTTTCATACCGAAAACCTATCCACAGTATAAGCCATCAGTACTTGATCCGTGGGGATCCAATACCGGGGCTCCATCATTTGATTCAACTTCCTCAGGGTACCAGTTGTCAGACCCCCACTAATTTATTCTGACCTCTAAGTCATACGTCAACAAAGTGCTCTAAATGTTACAATTTATTTTATTTTTATATTTTATTTTTTGGGGGGGCAGGAGCGTGAAATTCCAGGAACATGCCAACGATTTGTAATCCTATATAATATGTCGATGTAATGATTGAAAACACACCTCTCCCCGATACGTAGACGTAAGTGATTTTATTTCCTTACATCCGCGCTATTTATTTCTCACACAGTATTTATATTTAAAACGTTAGGAAATAGCGAAGGATAATAATTTTACCGCAGACCTCTAGGACAAGCGAAGCTTATTCATTGCCCTCAGAGCCCTGCAGGAATGTTATCTATTTCCATCCTGTGCAAATCTTAGAGAAATTGTGGTTTCCTGTTCCAGGGTGTTGTCCAGAGAATGTTTAATGGAAGTCTGTAAAAATAGTCTTTCCAGTTTTGTTTAAAGTAAAAAGTTTTGGACCGGTTCCCGTATACAGAGGAAGTGGCTGTTCTCTGCCTGGTGTTTGTGTAAGAGGCTGAAAATCACCAGCAGTCACTTTATTCCCATACAAGATGGTCAACATGCTCCGGCCTTCTCACTCCATGTCAAATAAAGTTTCAGGTTTTACGATTTCCTTGAAAAGTATGTTGTAGAGAAACCATTAAAAATGGTTGGACAATCCTTAGTGTACGCCATGTTAGGGCATGTGTATGACGAAGAGGGTGACCCATACTGGAACCAGTCTAAAATAGAGAGTCATGTACGTATGATGGAGAGCGTGTCCCATACTGGAACCCTTCTAAAATATAGTCATGTACGTATGATTGAGAGGTTGACCCATACTGGAACCCACCTAAAATAGACAGCCATGTATGTATGTATGTATGTATGTATGTATGTATGTATGAAGGAAAGAGTGACCCATACTGGAACTCACCTAAAATAGAGAGTCATGTACAATAGAGCGCACTCCTAATCCTAGCCCATCCGTGGATTCTATAGTCAACCATTCAACAGAACGGCCAACATGTAATAATACAATATATTTCCCTTTGCCATGGGACAAAGATGGCAATACAATATAGATATCAACTCAAGGCTCATTGGACAGCCTTTCTTTTAGAACTGATGGTTGAGCTGAGCCACCAAGTGGCTCAATAAAGAGGGTAACCTGTTGCCAATTCCCTTCAATGAGTCACCAAAAAAATGACCCATGTAAGCCAAAACACCTTCAAAAGCATAGGAAGAGAGCTCTGGTGCTGATCACAAGAACAAACATGGTGAAATCCAACAGGCCCAGCCAACCCGTCTTCCATCTGATATCGGAGGACAGTCAAGACACCGTAAAGGTGGTTAGAGGGTCATTCCGGTCACAGAAAGTTTTCAGGACAGTCACATAATTTACAAGCTCAGACCACCAAGAAATTATTAACCCCTGGGAGGATAATATAATGTATACAGCACTTTACAATGTTCTTCCATTACTTCACTTCCAAGGTAGTCAATGGTGTAAAACAGTTGCAGACAATGTTGTGTACGGTCAGATCTCCGACACACAATTGGAAGCCAAACGGAAAAAATTATGGATTATTTTCTACGGGCTTAACTGAAATCTGGTAATTTGGAATGAAAGGATTTCACCGTGGTCATATTTCTGTAACAAAGCCGCCTTTTATTAAATTTAAGCCTTGTCAAACTTGTCACATGGTATCACATGGTCATACCCAAAGAACGATTTATGCGAGACAGGTCTAATATCTGTGAACTGGGAGAAACATTGTAGAGAATAAAAACTGGGTACAAAGTTTGGACTCCGGCAAAATGGCCGCCGATAGTATCCTAATGGCTAAAAATCAGACTAGAGCCAAGTACATAAAGAAATATGATGGCTGGTTAAAGTACCAATATTTCAGAGGTAATGAAGAATAACTTATTTTAAGGGTGAATTTCTTCCTGTAAAATCTTCAGAGTCAGCAGCATGTGAGAGCTAATCCTGTAGATACTGTACATTTGCAGATGTTCTTAGCGCTCAGTGAAAATTTATCATGCAACACTTGTCCCGAGCACTGTGACTGCCTCAGGCAATGGCCTTAACTATGCAATCATTCTGCCCGTCCTGCTGCCAAAGCAATTCTCGGCAGAATGCCCCCATTCATACACCACTCACGTGAGATTACAGTTTAGCACAAGAAACCTAAACCTTTCCAATCCATCAAAAGTCAACTTCAGAAATAATATGGCAGCCAAGGAAACTCTGGGACCGACGGTAGCGTGGAGTTACATAAGTGGGGGTTTATCATTTCCAATGAAAAATATCTCCAAAAAGTTCAAGGATTGTGCACGGAACGGGCAACAATGTATATATACAAGTCAGATTCCAATGTATATGGAGAAAGTAACTTATTGGCCCCTTTCAATTGCAACACTTGGTTGGCCCCCGGTTGGGCCATCATGATATCATCTTTATTATAAATGCCTATGATAATTGGGGGCTCTGTGCCTGAAAAGAAAGAGGCAATCTAGCCTAAGGATAGATCATCTATATCAGATAAGTGGGGGTCCAACACCCAGCATCCCCCCCAAAAATTTGCAGTTCTCAGTAGAAGATACATAGAGAATGGAACAGGAAGTGGATAGCTCCAATCTCTGCTTGGTGGCCAGCGCAGGTACTGCAGATACGCTAAACTGCAATGACCAAGTTTAACCACTACCCAGAGAATGGCGCTCTATTGACTGTGTATCTGAGAACAGATAATTAATGGGGGGTGCCAGGTATCAGAACCCAGACCGATTGGATTAGCGACCTGTCTTTGGGATAGGTAATTTTTGGATAACCCCTTAAATCTAGGGTACGTACACCATATGGCACACATACACCTTCAAAGCTGTTCACCACTCTTCCCTAAGCCTCACATCCTCATGCACACTCGGTTCAGCCAAGCATGCACTTCTATGTTAAGCCCCTTCCTAGGCCTTGCACTATGCAAAAACACTAGATTAATAGTATTGTATATGGGAAAACCATCGTCCCTGTGGAAAGGACTTTATTGGGGTGCACCTTCTACATAGTCGGGAGCAATCGTTCCTTTACTCTGTGCATTGTAAGTATTCCATCCATTCAGGTTCTTATGTAAGTTCCAGCCACACTAGTGTGAATTACGGTCAACAGTAAGAATGTATCCATTTGTATCCCGCATTGTTAATAAGAGGTTGCATATGGGCGACATATTCCCCGGAAAACGAATGGTACGTATAAAATATGCATAGACATCATGCTACTAACAAAAGCAGGCGAAGGGGGAGTCTCGACGACAGTGTTAAATATTGTTACAAATTTTAATTTAACACCTAATTAAAAGGCAAAGCTTTTGATTAAAGTAGTTGCATTTAGGGAGCGGTTGCCAAGGAAACAATTTTACTTAAATACAATCGTCCTAGTGTATCTTAAATTAAGACGTCGTACGGCATCACTTCCAAATTAGCGCTGAAAACAATATATTCTGTTCCCTGGAAGGACAAATGAGACATATCCAGTAAATGAAGATGTGTGCAAACACGTACGGCAAAGACCGAAATCACGCGGCTTCCTTTTATTACTTGGGCCCTAGTCAGCACTCAGAATATACACAAACCACAGGGAAAGCTTAGGGTCCGTCAGATAGATCATAAAAGGCTTAGGTGTAGGCCTTAACTCTTTGTATTTAAGCAACTTTATGGATGGTTGTGAGGTTTACCAATACTAGAATGGTAAGTATCTAGGTAGTACCCTGCCAGGACCTTCCACCTCAACACCACCACCGTATAAGTAGAATATTCCGGCATTCCTAGTTGTGGGGGGGGTCATTCCTGGTTACTCATTGGTACACAATAGAAAGCAAAAGGGTTTCGACAATGGGACAGATAGGGGCGTGACAACACCATGACAACACAGAAGAGTGATTATCCCGACATTTCCAGAGCAATTGGTGCCCAATATGCTACTAAGGCAAGGAGGAGTGATTGAACTTGCGGACACTGTCCAATGTGGACCGTTGTGGTATTCAGAATCGACTCCTTATCGGTCACCAAAACTTACTGTACCAATTGCTCTTACTGTACTCTTAGTTTTCGACAACGGGAAACCATTAACACAAAGATCGAGGCACGACAACACTGTATAACTAGAATATTCTGGCATTCCTAGTTGTGGGGGTGTCATTCCTGGTTATTCATTGGTATACAATAGAAAGCAAAAGGGTTTCGACAACGGGAGACCAGTAACACACAGATAGGGGCATGACAACACCATGACAGCACAGAGGAGTGGTTATGGGTGCTCAAAGAACTTTCCAATTGAAAGAGAACCTTTCCTCACCTCCACATGTTGGCATCCTTTAACAGGCATATCATCCGGTGTAGTAGGAATTTTTTTCTCTAGCCCCCACCTTTCCAGAGCAATTGGTGCCCAATATGCTACTAAGGCAAAGAGGAGTGATTGAACTTGCGGACACTGTCCAATGTGGACCGTTGTAGTGTTCAGAATCGACTCCATATCAGTCACCAAAACTTACTGTACCGATTGCTCAGGAATGGTGGAGTAAGAAAGGATTGAAAGAAATTGAGTGGTCGGAGGTGCCGAAACGTCCTCTTTAAAAGGAGGAAACCAGACTGAAGCACCACGGAAGATAAAATGTGATGCAAGTAGAAAAACTCTGGCTAGAGACGCTCTCCGAGCAGGAAAGAGTCCAATAACTGAAAATAGTGGAAATAAGTCAATTTAACTCTTTCAACAATTGTATAGAATTCTATATAGATTCATAGGCGACTGCTGAACATGTTGGACGGTCATAGTGAGCAAAGGTTGTCGATAAGTGACTAATATATAGGGCAGGTCGATTAGTATATTTTTTTTATGCCAAAAAATTTTGTTTTTCATATTTTTATTTCCGAGATCAAGGATAACGTCAAAGTAAAATGAACCACCCAAAAGACAGATATAAAAATGTAACCTATAAATACAATATATATTACAATATATCTACAGTGTAAACTATAGAAAACCGCCATAGGGCCTTTGGAAGACACACGCTTATATTTCATACAATAAGTATAAATTGCCAGTGTCCTGCTTCGGTCCCCCGTGCACGTTTTATGCATCAGCCGGGTCGTTTAATCCATCCCCCCTGATAGTACTTATGCTATTTTTCTGCTGAACAAGAACTACTTTGTACTATACTTAAATAGAACGTTTTAGTGGAAAGCATTGTTTTCTGGGTAACAAATTGCCTCTGCCTAAATAAATATTCTACGCTCCTATGAGGAAAAAAAAAAAACTCGGGAATAATTAGAGGTTTCACAGAAGGTGTACAGGTTTGTTAGAGAAAGGCGCAGTGAGAATTACAGCGTTAAAGAGTCTCTGACACTTAAAGACCCAGCGACTCTTACTGGCACGTACAACTTTAGCGAAATTGACAGACAGCAATTGCTTATTATCCACGGCTTGACCCGTTGACAGTACAAATTATGTGCAATTCTTACAATTTTACAATTTTTTGACTTAACTCTATGCTGGTCTGTTATGGATTTGTAAAGTCTAGCAGAATAGGTTGTCCTTATAGAACGTTATTATTATTGACCCGGTTTACAAAAGAAGATATACCAAGTTATTAGTATATATAGGTATATAGACAGAGAGGGGGAAAATGGAGTTGGGGGGGATTCAAAGAAAAGGGGGAACCCAATCCCTCTCGGTTAATATAGTTTTTGAGCAGAGTCAGGAGACTAGGCAGCTATATACCACCCATGAAGATGGTGGGGCCACTCAATAAAGGGGTTGTCTAAGATTTAAAAAAAAAAACATGGCTTGCTTATTATTACAAAGCCGTTTTTGCTCCACTGGGGGATTATGGGAAAAATATGCAAATCTGTTTTCCAAGATGTAAATAGGAAACCAGTGCCTCTACTTGCTGCCCTCTAGGGGCAGCCCCCTCCAATATCATGCACGACTTTTCAACAAGCCTTAATGCTATGATGCAAGGTTTAGCCAAGTGTTTAAGGGGGCTGCCCCTAGAGGGACTGTTTTCCTATTTACATCTTGGAAAACAGATTTGCAGATTTTTCACCAATCTTAGGTACTCCCTCCCATTCCAACATTGCCTTGGTTCCTTTTTAAGGGTGCATTCACACTGAGTAAACGCTAGCTTATTTTGTAGAGTAAAATTACACTTGTAAATTTTGCTATCCCATTGACTTCAATGACATTTTACAGGCGTATTTTTTTTACAGGCGTATTTTTACACTTGTAAAAAAATATCATTGAAGTCAATGGGATAATTCCAGGAAGTCAATGGGATAGCAAAATTTACAAGTGCAATTTTACTCTACAAAATAAGCTAGCGTTTACTCAGTGTGAATGCACCCTAAGGTTGTATTAGACTGAACTGCGATCAAGAGCCAACGAGAAACACATTGACTGGTGCTCATTTGCATTGGCTTTATTATACAGGTCAATGTGAAAAAAATGGGGGGGGGGGGCAAAGATCATGGTCAGCTGATCGGCAGCAATATTAGACAGGGCTATTATTGGCAAAGAGCATTCACTACCCATAACTGCCCCGACTATTGGCCCATCTAATAGGGTCTATGGTTTGGCAGACAGGAAATGCCCTAGGCCAATCACTGAAGAAAGGCACTGCCGAGGAACCAAGAATTGCGGCCTCGGAACTATGGCCGCTGGCCGGCATGCTCAGTCGGCTCTACTATTGTCTCACTGGTAGAGCCAACTGCGCAGGCATCGGAGGTGACGCCGCCGAGGAAAGAAGGGGAGGATCCAGAAGATAGAGGCGTCGCAGGATCCTGTTCTTGAGCAGCAGTGGGCCCGCCCCCATTGCTGCGAGAGAACTAATTTACATACCAGTAAAAAAAAAAACAAAAAAAAAAAACAGTATTTATAAGGAATGGCGCGGCGGAGATCCCATCTAAAGGTAAGAGACGAATAGCCTTTCTAAAGGCTATTCCGACATCTTATCCACAGAAAAAAAAGGTTTTCAATGGTAGAATCCCTTTAAGAAGATTGGATTTCTGTTTTCCAGGTCCCCAAGCAGCTACAAAAACCTATCATAAGTGGTCACATAACGGTAAAGGTGATCCAAATACCAATTTGACTAAAATGTCCTGAAATTCTACATCATTAGTTGTTTACACACCATATCCTAATGTCTAAGTAAATTTACTGTGTTCCTTAAAATAACTTTCGCCTTTTTTGTGCAAGATGGAAGCACTGGGGTCAGTTTTCTTCTCTTCATTTCAGTGTAGCATAAGGAGCCTTTAAGTTTCTCTCCTTTTGGTCTCAGATGACATCTTAAGAGCACAGAATAACTAATAGGACCATTTTCATCATTAGTTGCTGCTGACGATGATTAGTGGAACTGGTGCTGTAGGAAGTATCTCATAACTTCTAAAATGGCCACTTCATAATGAGAAACCAAGAATATTTGGGCCGACTTCAATCAGTGTTCCAAATCCGTGAATACAAATGTTAACATTAGCAATCAACGTCATGTACCTTTGATTTAAAGCAACATTATTTTCAAGGCAGGAAAAGATTTGCAATTTTACATCCTGTAACTACCGGTCTGTTTAATGTCTCATTTTTTAATTGATGCGGCTCCTTCGAAAATCTGCAAAATGTAATTTTTCTTTTTTGAATTCTTCACATAAAAGATGATTACAAGGTATAAGATGAAAGAACTAAAGTTTATGGAAGAGGATATGAGCTCTAAGGTCAAATGCAGAAATCAGTCTCCATTAATTGCACTACCACATTGGACAGACTACGTGGTAGCACAATAGCATCAACCCAAGAGACCGAGACCTGGCTACTAGAGATGAGCGAGTAGTGTTCGATCGAGTAGGTGTTCGATCGAATACTACGGTATTGGAAATACTCGTACTCGATCGAACACTACTAGCTGTTCGAAGTTTAAGATTCGATGCAGAACCAGCATTGATTGGCAGAATGCTATACATTCTGCCAATCAACGCTGGTTCTTCTCTTACCTTTAGAAGTCTTCTCCGTGCAGCGTTCCTGCGGCGTCTTCCGGCTGGAATTCACTCTGCCTAGGCAAAGCCGACTGCGCATGCGCGGGCATGCCCTCGCATGCTCAGTCGGCTCTGCTCAGGCGTCGGGTCGGGCAGAGCCGACCGCGCATGCGCAGTCGGCTCTGCCTAGGCCCCAATGCCTAGGCAGAGTGAATTCCAGCCGGAAAACGCTGCGGGGGTGCGGCGCCGGGAGAAGACTTCAAGGAGAATCCAGCTCGACCGTCACTCGTGGACTTGGTAAGTATAATTTTATCGAATTTTGCGTACCCCTGAAACGAGCATTTCCCCCCATAGACTATAATGGGGTTCGAAAAGTCGAACAGTGAGCGGCTGTTCGAATCGGATTTCGAACCTCGAACATTTTAGTGTTCGCTCATCTCTACTGGCTATTAGTCATCGTGAACTTTATAAAGTGCGCAAACATAAGATGCCATGCCCAATGAAGCAGAATATGGTCAGAACTGTTCTAGTGAATGAAGTTGGTCCCCGCTGTTTCTCTGTCTAGTGAACTGTTACTGAATAACTTATGGACAGCTTTATTGTACAGTTATGTGCTCCTCTCTGAAGCACTAATCTGGTCTTTGCTCCTATTATGCGCTTAGGAGGTCAATCTCACATACTCACGTTGCAATTCCTTTAAAACCTCAGTCTGACTCCCATCAACTTGCATTGATAGAGGAGCAAAAAGGAGATCAGTGCTCAGGAGGGAGCACATAACTTTACAAATCATTCAGCAACATTACACTACACAACACACAGGTTAATCTTCCAATGATGGAGGAAAAAAAAAAACACTGCTGTTATACTTTGTGCAGATGTCTACAATACTATTAACAAGGAGTTGGCTGGGGTTGTGCAGTTTTGAGGAGCAAACAACTATGTTTTCCTAATTCTAGACCGCCCCTTTAAGTCTAGAATATAGAGAATTTTAAAACAGGGTTGGACAACATACAGTATTTGAAAGATAGGGCTGCTTTCATCTACAAATGTGTCCTTCGGTTGATTTTGACATCACTACTCTACCCCATCGACGTGAACAGGGTGAAATGTACCGCAGACACAACCCTTCGACAGGAGGGACACCAATTTTGGAAGAAAGCCACGCCATGCTTTATAATCGCATACATCTCCTTTAAGATTTTCTAAATGATCACCTTGGCTTTTAATACATTCGGATAACCATAAGTGATATTCATCGTCCCCCATATGTGCTATACATAGATATACAAGATAGTCCATGACATCTCCGTGGGTATAAGAGATTGTGGCATAAAATAGCACAGCCCTTTGTGTGTGAATTAATATGCACGCTGCATCTCCCTGGATCTCTAAGTATCTATCAATCTAAGTCAACACAATTTGTTTCGATCTCTCAGTGTTTAGAATTACGCTATCTATACTTCCCCGGTCTGGATATTCCGCCGTTATCTTCAGAGAGACATAAAGACTTAGTTAGCTTGTCATTTTAACTTTGCTACGCTCTGGCGCTCTTTTCAGATCACTGATATATATTGCTGATAATTGAAAGTTCAGTGTGAAGTAAGGGAGCAGCCGAGGATAAACATTTTCTCCTGGGGGGTCAGACATCGCTGCTGCGCGACAGGCTGCCCGGAATTTTTTTTTTCTTTTTTTACCATTTGGAATTGAAAAAAAAACAAATTAATATGACTCAGAATATTCGCGTGGCTGGTTAATCCCCTAACTGGATATTAAGCAGTGGACGTCTCAGAATTGGAAATGTTCTGCATATGTGAATTTCATGCCGGAAGTGGTTTTAATGATGCATGACATAAAACATGACTTTGTTTGGAGGAGTTTAATTAAGTTCATCCAAAAATTCTAACTGTTCTGAGATGGGGAGATTTATTGCAACAATGTATACACTTAAAGGGATCCTATCATTCAGACGACATTTTTCACGTTGGAATAGCCTTAAGAAAGGATATTCTTCTCCTACCTTTCGTTGTCTTCTCCGTGCCACCATTCCCCTACAATCTTGGTTCTTGTCTGTATGTAAATTAGCTCCCTCGCAGCACTGGGGGCAGGCCCCAGCACTCAGACAGCACTGGGTGCGTCCCCAATGCTGCGAGAGAACTCTCTCCAGCGCCGCCGTCTCCTCTTCTTCAGCAGCGTCATCTTCAGCCTTCATCTTCTGGCAGTGGATTGTAACTTCTAAGGCCTCCGGCCTTGGGCAGAGTAGACTGCGCATGCCCATAGGCCACGAAAAAATGGCTGCTTGCATAGTATTTTAAGAGGCCATTTTCTCAGGGCCTGTGGGCATGCGCAGTCTGCTCTGTCCGAGACCCGAGGCCTAGAAGTAAGAAGACACAGCAGGAAGAAGAGAATGAAGAGGCTGATCCTGATGAAGATAGAGGCGGCGCTGGAGAGAGTTCTCTTGCAGCATTGGGGCTGCCCCCAGTGCTGCGAGAGAGCCAATTTGCATACTTAGAGAAACCGGGATTGGAGGCCAACAGCGGCGCGGAGAAGATGACGAAAGGTAGGAGACGAACAGCCTTTCTTAAGGCTATTCCGACATGGCACTTAGAAAAAATGTCGTCTGAATGATAGGATCCCTTTAAAAGAACCCTCCCTCCAGAGCTCAAAATGATATATAGGCGATTCGCCACAGTGGATGGTTCTGTCACCTATTTTTCTTAGATATTGCTGTGTGACGGTTTTTAGCTGTGATTTGTGACTACAGTTTACAGTTGTGAATATCGGAAGTCTAGGGTAGTCTGAGACACGCCCCCATCTCATCATTGGTTCAGGCTGCAGAAGAACAATAGCCTTAGCCAATGATGAGACAGGGGTGTGTCTCAGGCCACCTCAGTCAACAGAGCACTATGACTTCTTAGGTTCATGTGGTGTTTGAATTTCTATGTAGCCAAGATGGTGCCTGAGTTATGAATCATCATGACCCATGCAATAGTGCGGCATGTCCAAGAAGAGAGACTACACCTAGATGAAGATGCCCTGCTCATTCCAAGAAGTGGTTGACCATTATGAAGATAAGGCTGACATCTCATGCTCTATACCTTCTTCAGTGTGATAGGATTGGAGTACGACCTTACAATGTGTGTGTACCGTGTCATTGCATCTAGCACCTGTCATGACTTCATTCATTTACAAGAACGTGATCCTATCGCTTGAGGAGTGCTAGATTCTTCTGTGACATGAGGAACTTAACATCCACAAGGTTTCTATGATAAAGACATCATTGGGTGTCCACCAGAGCCTACATTAAGGCAAACATATGCAAAAAACTGAGGGTAGATGAAGCTCAGGATTGAGCAACCATGTGTATTAGATATTTGGCCAACATTAACTTGGCAGATTTTGGGCCAAGGCACGTTGAATTTTGAAGTGTCTGGAAGAGACTTATTTCCATTTTCCCATTGGCAGACAGTTACTAAATGGGTTGACTACATGATTGGTCAGTGTCTGACACCCATACTGATCAGCTGATATGGCAGTCATAGGTGCAGGGATGGAAGTTCCCAATCTCCATACACTATACACAGCTCTCGCCTCCGAACACTATAGTGGTGGTGCTGAGTAACTGCAGCTTTGGCCCCATTCATTTCAACAAGAGCTACTTCTGGCTGTATACCTTGCACATGATCAGAGAAGAGCCTGGTATCTGACCCCACCTGACATTGGTGGCCAATGCTATGGATAAGTCACCCGTACCCATCACCTATCGATCTTGGACAACCCTTGTATAAGATTTATAGCCACCTATTGGATCCTACAATTAGAGCTGTACTCAATATGTCCATAATACCAAGTATACAATAATAGAGCAATACACATACTGTATTTCTAAGTAACCTGGCTGTTGGAACAAGACGTAACAAAGGTCACCCTACTACAGTATTGCCTTTAGCTTCCCGTTTCCCCCGATTCCTTCTACACTATATTACACCAAGTAATGGCCACTTCTCATAAATAAATAAACTTCCAGCAATAACCCGGGTGGCAAATCCTGTCGGAAGATCCGACGCAGGAACATACTTGCCTAATTAATCTCATTATGAGAGTATACTGTTAACATTTCAGAGATGATGATTCTCCCCAGACAGTAATCATATCAGTAGTAGAGATACAGAACACCATCAAGGTCTTGATATTTTCACGGATGTTCATTAAAGCCAGACTAATTAGCAAACCCGATAACCCTTTCTTACACACCTCTGACTCCCCCTCCCCCCTATCAGAAGCCTGAGGGTTAATACAGTAGAATTATGATAAAAAGTAACAACCGCCCTACCTGCTTATGAGTCCTCTTACTATAAATTATGCCGGATGTAGGGTCAGGTGATCAATTGAGATACATCCATGGAAGATAGAGGTAGGAATATTAAAAAAACAGAACTACAAAAGTAAAAAATGCCAGTAAATTATTTTTTTAATGGTTTATACTGCAACGAGGCGCGAAATGCGTTCAACGCGGGCAGTGCTATAAGTCTTCTTTACCAAAGAGAAGGAAGACTCTCTATGAAACAGAATCCAATTTGGATGGCATTTAGAGGGGGGGGGGGCAAATGTTTAACATTGTAATTTTCAAGAGAACATGTCAAAAAAACACAAACAGTCACCAAACAACGCATTTAGAGAATCTGTGGTCCTCTTGCATGAACACGGAGTTGTCTAATGGGACCTTTAAGCATACCAAAACGTTCTATAAATGAATAATGCAAGGAAATATAAGCAACTGTGTAATATATCTTAAAGAACTCCCATCCTTCTACATTTATCAAGTTGAGTTACTTTACATAGAAGTCAATGGAGACAGAAGAGAAGGAGGCTGCTGGAAAAGACACACAAATAATCACAGCTGCTAAACTCTGCTACATTGAGTGGGGGGAAATACTTCTTACCACTGCATAGAATAAATCAGCTCCCCTCTCCATAGACTTCTGTATCTGAACTGGATACGGAGAAGGTTTCTATAAAAATACACAGTCCGAGTGAAGATGAGGAGAAGAAGAGCAGCCTAATAAGTGGTGAAGAAAACAGATTTCTTATAAATTACAAAGTTTGTTATATTTGTATAAATGGAGGTAGTCTAAGGACTTGGTCACACGGGCACAGAGGGGGTGGATAATGGCGCATAATTCACCCGCCATAATCCGCCCCCTCACAATGGTGGTCTACGGAGACCGCCAGGCTGTTTTTTCTGTGACAGTCAGGTTTTGACAGTAAAGTACAGTAAAATTCCAGGCAAAAATCGATCCCCTTCAGGATTGTCCCACCAAGCACCACCCCCGCAGAACCTCCACTCATAACACGGCTCATTTTCCTTGGCACGCACCTTTAAGTTTTTCTGTTTTGAAGCCTCCGATCCTTGTTGACACAAATGTCTACACAAGGAGCCTTCAAGGAGATAACCTACAGCCTTTCAAGCCCCAAAAAAGCTGAGAAAGCGAGAATATAGCGAAAAGGTATATAAATAATTATGGCAGTAAAGACCTGTAAAGGTAGAAAACAGGGCACTCCGGAAAAATCAATTTAAGGAAGAAAATTTCCATTTCAAAATGTCAAGCTATTTTTGAAATGCAAAGGCGAGCTCATGTTTACCTATTTACTTGACAGAACATCCATGAAAACAAGAGGATCGGGCGGCTTGTTAATGGTAAGACGTAAAAACCTAAGAGTTTGTCACACACGCTCCATTTTCTCGTTTCCGAGTTAACCCTTGCTCCGCTGCACGTCCATTGGCGGTGTAGCTGTAAATAGCGCGGCTTCCTGCTCAGCCCAGTGTCCCCGACAGCCACATGATGGCCCATTACCAAGTCTCAATGAACAAGAAGAAGACTCGCTTATCTGTACAATAAATAACTAGAGGACAGTCTTCCTTTTAATCATACCCGCCAACATTCCATATTTCCCCTGGGATGTGCGATATATATAGTGTCCGTACACCGAGAAGGCAGATACTATTATTATAAAGTACCTATAAATCTACCTGCAACATAGATACCACTGGAGCCGGTCAAAGAGCGTCAATAAATCATGATGTCCGATTCCTTCAAACAATATACATGCTTATAAGAGCATGTTAATTCTGCAGAGGCAATGGGGAGATGAACACCTGTCAGACAGCTCAGGAGCAGATCTATAGGACGGGAAAGACAGTTCATTAACCAGACCTTCACCCAACAAAAGCACCTGTGAGACACTTCAGGAACTAATCTAAACGGAAGTTATAGGATAAGACAGGATATTTATTACTCAGACCACCGGTGACACATGATGGGCTCCTCATAGGTTCATCCAAAAGAATATTTGCAATGATAATTCTGTCCAAAATAGACTCCGTAGAGAGACTGCAACATCAAACTTAGACATGACTAACTCTATACGGTGCTTAACTTTTTGGGTTTACGTAATATCAAAACAAGAGGTCTACTATAGCTTATAGTTAGAAGTAAGTTAGGATTCAGCCAGCGGAGGTTAACTTCATACTAGCGTTTGGGGTTTGCGGTCTTCAGGTCTGCTGGGGGAGCTAAAAAATGGAAAGCCTATGTGCTTAAACAGAGTTTTCAATGAAATGGAAAGACGGCGCTCTCAGGTCACAACAGGATTTTATTCAAAAAGACAATGATGCACAACGCTAAAAAATCGCCGCGTTTCGGGCACACCTGCCCTTTCTCAAGTGCGTAACTAATTAGAAAATAGATAAAACAAGTATTCACTTCAACGTTTTTTTGGCCAGAGAAGCACTTAGGCCTAAGTTAAAATATACAATGAATTCAAAAAATAATAATACATGATTTATAAAATAATAGTAAAACAAATCTCATATACCAACCTTATCATTTAAAATATAAAAAAATCTATATATACATAATAACAAGTAAATGTGCCAAATCATCTCAATCTCATGATAGAAAGCCATTGCATATCAAACACTGATCGTTAGCATGCATCATTGTGTTGTTATTTATATCAATGTGGCTACCAATAATCCCTAGTTTACAACTACAGCAAAAAAAGGGGGAGCATAGAGAGTCTTACCTTCACACAAAGCTCGGTCAGTCTGGAAGATGTATACAAATTGTATGCCGTGTGCTCCTAGGTTTAAATATAGTGGAGCTCGTTTGGCTCCCTACATTCCTTGGAGTGTTGCCAGATGGTGCGATTCAGGTTGGAGAACATATATGTCCACGCAAAATATTAAAGCTACACAACAATGTGCTCTAAGTTGTAGCGCATACGTGACTCACGCGTGCGTGGTATATTTAGCATTACTAAGCGCATAGCTAAGTGCTCATACGTGATATGCATATTCGTGGTATGATTACCATTACGGAGCACGTGACTGAGTGCTCATGCATAATTCGCGCATGCGTGGTGTATTTAACATCGCGGGACACATGACTAAGCGCTCATATGGTAAATAAAAGGTATTGATGTTTTTTTCGGATTTCTCCCTAATATTACAAATGAATTGGAGCAACTCATAATGAAAACAATTGTTCCAAAAAACAACAGATATAGTAAGAAAAAATATATATACATACATATAAACACATATATACACATATATACATACACACACACACACATATATATATATATACATATATATATATATACATACATACACACATACATACATACATACATATACACACACATACATACATACACATACATACACACACATACACACACATACACACACATACACACATGCTACAGACTGGGACTTATATATTTTCAGCACATATATAATGATTAAACAATGTAGACCTTATTACTATGTGATTACATTTGGGTAAGAAGTATTGATGGTCCTTAAAAGTGCAAAAGTAATAAAGAGCTAAATCTCCAACTATATTTTTGAATACATATTTGGGATAGGAGTAGATAAACTCTTTAGGTATTTGGAGGGAAAATACATTAAATACCTAAAATCAAACACATAGGGGACAAAAAGTAAGATATGGAGTTAGATTAAAGATTGGATTACATACATTTATTTATTTATTAACGTCTTCTGAAGCTATATTAAGACCAAAAGGATGTAATGTATTAAACTTAAATAACCAAAACATTTCTCTCTTATTTAATGTACCATGCCTATCTGTAATTCCAGGAGGGATCCAATCGATGGGTGTTACAGTGAAACCACTAAAGCTTTTGTTATGATGTTCAGCTGCGTGTCGTGAAACGCTATGTTTAGTATATCCGTTTAGAACATTCATATATAAGTCCCAGTCTGTAGCATGTGTGTATGTGTGTGTATGTGTGTGTATGTATGTGTATGTATGTATGTGTGTGTATATGTATGTATGTATGTATGTATGTATGTGTGTATGTATGTATATATATATATGTATATATATATGTGTGTGTGTGTGTATGTATATATGTGTATATATGTGTTTATATGTATGTATATATATTTTTTCTTACTATATCTGTTGTTTTTTGGAACAATTGTTTTCATTATGAGTTGCTCCAATTCATTTGTAATATTAGGGAGAAATCCGAAAAAAACATCAATACCTTTTATTTACCATATGAGCGCTTAGTCATGTGTCCCGCGATGTTAAATACACCACGCATGCGCGAATTATGCATGAGCACTCAGTCACGTGCTCCGTAATGGTAATCATACCACGAATATGCATATCACGTATGAGCACTTAGCTATGCGCTTAGTAATGCTAAATATACCACGCACGCGTGAGTCACGTATGCGCTACAACTTAGAGCACATTGTTGTGTAGCTTTAATATTTTGCGTGGACATATATGTTCTCCAACCTGAATCGCACCATCTGGCAACACTCCAAGGAATGTAGGGAGCCAAACGAGCTCCACTATATTTAAACCTAGGAGCACACGGCATACAATTTGTATACATCTTCCAGACTGACCGAGCTTTGTGTGAAGGTAAGACTCTCTATGCTCCCCCTTTTTTTGCTGTAGTTGTAAACTAGGGATTATTGGTAGCCACATTGATATAAATAACAACACAATGATGCATGCTAACGATCAGTGTTTGATATGCAATGGCTTTCTATCATGAGATTGAGATGATTTGGCACATTTACTTGTTATTATGTATATATAGATTTTTTTATATTTTAAATGATAAGGTTGGTATATGAGATTTGTTTTACTATTATTTTATAAATCATGTATTATTATTTTTTGAATTCATTGTATATTTTAACTTAGGCCTAAGTGCTTCTCTGGCCAAAAAAACGTTGAAGTGAATACTTGTTTTATCTATTTTCTAATTAGTTACGCACTTGAGAAAGGGCAGGTGTGCCCGAAACGCGGCGATTTTTTAGCGTTGTGCATCATTGTCTTTTTGAATAAAATCCTGTTGTGACCTGAGAGCGCCGTCTTTCCATTTCATTGAAAACTCTATCTTCCCTGGCCTTGGCCGGTGTCCATCAGACGTGCTGCCTCCTCCACCTGACGGTAAACCCCAAACGTAGTTGTGAGCGATTGTCACAACCTCATCAGGTGAGAGGCCATTTGGTCCTTTTAAATCTTCTGGTTATTTCCACCAAAATTTATCAGACATTCTACACTATATAGTGTGCTCGGTGTCTCTTTTGTTTTTTATATGTGCTTAAACAGGACCTTTCAAGTCCTCGGGCACATGTGGGTTTACATACTTCTAGAAAGCTGACAATGTGCTGAATTCAGCACGTTGTCTGCTTTCCCGTTATGTGGCCCGGAGCAGTAGATATCAGTGCCGTTACTGATATTTCTTCACTGTCAGAAGGGCATTCCTGACGGTCTAGCTGGGCTGCGAGGAACGCCCCTCCTGACAGTACTCATCCATAGCCCTGTACTGGTAGAGGGGGCATTCCTTACCGCCCAGCCATGACGCTAAGCTGTGAAGAACACCCCCCCCCCCCCAGTACTAATCTATGGACGAGTATAGTCAGAAGGGGAGTTCCTCACAGGTTAGCATCAGGGCTGGGCGGTAAAGAACGCCCCCTCTGACAGTACAGAGCTATGGACAGCCAGACTGTCAAACGCCCTTCTGACAGTGAAGAGATATCAGTAATGGCACAGTTCTCTTGCCCTAGAGCACATAACGGGAAAGCCACTGTCTGCTTTCTAGCGGTAAAGCTGCATGTGCCCGAGGAAATGATAGGTCCTCTTTAAAAAGTGGATATCCATGGTCTGCCTGGTTTACGCCTGAAATTGATGCAGAGAAGAGTTCTGATTGCAGAACTTTACTCTCTGAATATTTTAAGCAGAATGGAGGACACCAAATGTCACCACAGCCTGAGATTGACCAGTGTTGGTGGTCGACATTCACCATCTAGATCTTCTTCACACTTACCCCCCACCCAAGAACATCTACTGTCTTTCTCAAAAAGAACAATATTACGAGTTATTTCTTCTAGATTTTGTTAAGGACACGTTAATCCAGGGTTTCATACTGAATGCCACAATGAAGTCGGGAAGGAATTTTTTTCCCCTAAATTGGGGCAATTGGCATGAGCCTCATAGGATCAACACTGTTGGGATTGTAGGGTTATAGGTTGGACTTGATGGACTGGTGTCTTCATCCAACCTCATCTACTATGTAGGTCCTCATACAAACTAGAAGGTCACCCATTGATATCAGAAGTTTCAGACAACCCTAATCTAAAGTAAACATCTATCTTTAGGCTTCGAATTCAAGACCTAGTTGGTCAAGTCTCGGACACATACTATATAATTTCCATCAAACAATACTTGATTTGAAAACAGAACATTTTTGTTACCCAGAGGCTTAAAACATAATTATTGATTGAATAAACTGGGGGGGGGGGGGATAAGTCAAGATTACAAAAACTAATAAAGAGCAAAGCCTCTCGAAAAGCAGCTTAACAACCATCCCACACACATGCACAAACTTCAATTACTTAGCGGCACATTTGAAGGCCTTTCACTCTGTGCTCGACATAAATGCCACTTAATTAACATCCATTGATCAAGGTGCTTTTTCCTCAAAGGAACATGGAATTTTAACCAATCCGTCCAATTTTGTTCAACATGTAATAAATTAAACCAACCAAGCACAAATATTACAAAAAGCCATGTATGACCAGCCTCGTACAAAATGTCACTTAATGCTCCGAATAACCTCCCCGCTGCACCAGCCAGTCTATTAATTTCATAAAATACACGGCATGTGGTTTGTACAGTGTTTTCTTTTCTCGGCCTAATGGGTTTTCCTCACATCCTGCATGAACCTCACAATAAAAGAGTACAATTAAATCTCGGGGAAAATACACTTCCTCTACTTGTGTTAGTGTTGGCGTAGCTTGATGCCCCATTAGTCTACTTAATATGCCGACTGTGAGCCAAAACCTACGAATGCAAAAGAAAAAAAAAAATATATATATATATATATATATATATATATATATATATATATATATATATAAACATAACAGAAGTAATAGAAGAAAATAAAATGGAAGACTGAAGACCAAAATGTATTTGTAGTGAAGATTATACGGGGAATGGAAAGAAGTCTTCATGGTCAGAACGGAGGTTTAGAGTGAGCTGCGTGGCACGGATTGATGAAAGGCTTGGTAACTTGGCTGACGGTAAAAACTATATATATATATGTGTGTGTGTGTGTGTGTGTGTGTGTGTGTGTGTGTGTGTGTGTGTGTGTGTGTGTGTGTGTGTGTGTTTATACATAGATGCTAATAAAAAATACATTGACTTATTATATGGCTCCGTCAACGTTCCTCTAGAAACCATCTATCACATCGTAATAACATTCTATGTATAAGACTTTATGTCCATGACCATGAAACACCAACATGGGGGCAACACAGTGGCTCAGTGGTTAGTACTGCTGCCTTGCAGCGCTGGAGTCCTGAGTTCGAATCCTGCCAGGAACAACATCTGCAAGGAGTTTGTATGTTCTCCCCGTGTTTGCATGGATTTGCTCCCATTCTACAAAGACATACTGATAGGGGGAAAAAAAAAAAAAGGTACATTGGGATACCTATATGGGGCTCACAATCTACATTTAAAGAAAAACCAACCTGATTGCAGGATCGGTCATCACAGCCATACAATTTGGTACCCAAGTTATAGGGCTCTTACTAGAGATGAGTGAATAGTAGAGATGAGCGAGTACTGTTTGGCTCAGCCGATCCGAACAGCACGCTCCATAGAAATGAATGGATGCACCTGGTACTTCCGCTTTGACGTCGGCCGGCCGCTTAACCCCCCGCATGCCGGCTACGTTCATTCATTTCTATGCGAGCATGCTGTTCGGAACGGCTGATCCGAACAGTACTCGCTCATCTCTAGTGAATAGTATTTGACGAATAGTTTTGAATACCTCACTCCCATAGGAATGCATGTAAGCAGCCGAACAACAAGGGATCAGGCGCCGGCCGTTAACATGCATTCCTATGGAGCGAGGTATTCGAATCAACTCTAGCTCTTACATAAATTTGCAATATGACAAATGTTTTGTAAAAAGTTGTAAAAAGTTGTAAAAGGTCCAGCATGGATGTGCAAGAGTCTTCTCCTGAACCAAACCTCTGTATGTCAATTTCATATTGAGGGTCAGGGTATAACCATACACATTAGGGAGAGTGTGTGCCTACATAGGTGTATGGAGACTTACAAGTCATTCCTGCTCCGCTAGGGATTCTGGGTAAAAAATATGCAAATCTATTCTCCAGGATGTAATTAGGAGAACAGTGCCAGATTTGCATATTTTTTACCCAATTTCATATCGAGGCATAAACAAATTTTTTCCTAATTCTGTACAACTCCGACAGACTAAAAAATTGTGGCATGTTCCAATGAACACTATATGTAAAGAGTCCATCGTTTCTAGAGAAGAATCTCTGTACGGTTTCATGCTTTGGGGTTCACTATTCTTTACGGATGCGGCAAGTTATCAAAAATTGACAATTTCCTGGCAAATAGTAGATGGCAACCTAAAATTACATATACAATAATAGAAAAATATACATGTTCTAGTAGTAAATCATCCATCTGGTGAGAGCCTTGTCGTAGCATCCAAGACTTTTAGAATGCTCTTAGCCAAAGGGGTGCCCAACCCCTTTACATTTGGGAGTAATGCCATCTCTCTCCCAAGTGGTGCTTTCCTGATCACCCTATGGTCTTCCCTCTGCTCCAGCCAAGAGGTGACCACTACAGCAGATCACTGGCCACAGAAGCAACCTCAGGGTTGTCAACAAGTCACCGCTACAGGGGAGTAGTAAGGCATTACTCCTTTTGTTATTCCACGTCATTGTACGTTTTAAAACACTTCATTGGATTTGGACAACCTGTTACTTTAAGCTCATCCATTTACGTTCGATTCCGGTTTCCCCATGGGCAAAGACATTTTTTTTAAAATAAAATTTTAAGAATTCGCATTCATGCACGGACATTTCCTGCAACAATTTCTATCTGCAAGGGACCATGGGAAGAATATGCAAATCTGTCTTCCATGATGTAATTAGGAAGTCAGCTGCTGCCTCAGTGTTGCAAACCAATAGAGGGCGCTCACTGGAATGTGCAAGCCCGTCTTCCCTGATGTAGTTAGGATGACAGAATTCCAGTGAAATAACCCAATAAAGGCTGCTCCCTTTAGCATAATGCTCAACCTTCCAAGAGGCCTTTGTTTTGCAAGGACGCTGGGATCTGCAAGGAAAGGCAGCGGCTATGGGACAATCTGCTGAATGGCAACACAGTCCCTTCATAAATTAAATGCATTATCCGGTCCTGTACACCGAGCAAAGACCCGCTAAAAAATGAGAAAATGAGCAAGTCTCGTTTGCCATAACCTTATAGGGACTTCTCTCTGTCGTAATAAGCAATCCCCTGGAAACAAAGAGCACTTTGCCCGAGAAGCACAAAAGGCATTACCTAAATCAATTTGCCCTGGCCAGACTTTTACAAGGCAACACGTGCAACGCGGTCATTGCTTTTAGGGGAGCGCAGTGTAATACATCACAGGGCACTTAGAGAATAAACTCATCAGCCCAGGATGAAGCTGCAAAGTGCACCTCTGACATGAAATCTATTAGAGAGTAAAAAGGCAAATAAAAAATGGATGCTCGCTTTATGTATATATATTTATGTGAGATTAACAAAGCAACAAATTGGAAAATGCACTTCTGCTAAAAGTAAGAGAACCTGCGAGCTTATAATTACATACTTGATATACTGGGGCTGGAGGAAGCTTCGGGAGTCAAAGGGATTTATATACTTTAAAAGGGTTGAGCTGGGTGGACTTTTTTTTTTGTAGATTTCTTATTGTCATTATTGGACTGGACACAAGTGGTTTATAGTCTTTACTCGCGACATACAGTCATTCTGGGGCAAAGTCAGATCAGTGAGTCCTTGAAGTAGACTTTGTGTGGCCAGATCTTGGAGATGATACACTGTACTCAACTGGAAGTCTTGAGTATAAGACTAGCCCAACAAAGTACCAAAGGATCCTCCAGTGGGCTCGTAATAATGACCTATCGTAAGACACCCATGAAGGGAACTATGGTCTATTCCCTAGGGGTTGGCTTCGAGAACAATGTTATCTGGTGGGCTCAAGAAACCTCATCTTGGTTATGGTTGACCATCACTGCTCTAACATAGTGAATTCTTTTCATTTTACACCATCAGCATTTTTGCCACGGTCCAGCCGTGACGGGATGCCAATGCAGTACATTATCATTCTGTTGTGGCATCCCACTACTGATAAGGCCAGGATGAAAGGGCCTAATCGGGAGGAAGTCTCGAGCCACGGCAAGATAGAGTAGGACGCTTCTTTTTTCTGCCTCGTATTGGAAACAATGGAAGGCAGATTCAGGAAAAATCTACTCCAGATTCGGGGGCAAAATCCACCCTCAATTCCATGGCAAATTCCTTCATGTGAACTTCCCCTAAGTGGGACATTTGTCGCGAACCTTCTCCATGTAAGTCATGAGCCTGAACTATGTGGAAAGCCAATAGATTTACAAATCTCAGTAGTACAAGCAAGTACGATTATTGGGAGGGAAACTCATCTAAAACCGGCCATACATTGGCCAAATACAAAGATTTTGCCGTAACTGGCAGACCATCTACCTGGTTACCAATAGTTTACCATAGAATTTCAGATACTCTTGCTTTATCTTAATGTAGAGCTATTCCAACGTATGAACGAAGTAACCCAAGAGTTAAAGCGTCAATTTTGGCTTCGCTACAAATGTCCAACCATAACTCATAAAATGGAAGAACAAATAGACCAACAAGCGATAAGAATTAGACACACATCATAGAAGATGTCTGACTATACGGCTATTTTTATTTTTTCCCATGTATCAAACTTAATCCCTATAAATCCTTCTTCACTTTCTACTTTATACAGAGAATGGTCCTCCCCCCCCCCCCCCCCAGACATTGGACAATGCAATGATAAGGACTCCACCGCCCCCCAGATTTGTATAATTTTTCTTCCTATCAGCAGCAAAAACATGACAATACGCATTAAAAAGCTTCTTTCCTGTATTAAAAATATCTTTACGAGGCACCAGAGGCAAATCTGCCCAGCCAGGCAGGATGACGTGTTTAGTGTGAGAATTGGACGTTATCAGCGCATTGCCTAGAGCATCTCATAAAACTACCGTATATTCTGTATATTTATCAATAAGAATTTCGTTTCTACTCTGAAACGCCGTCATGTCCAGAAACCTTGTATCTCTATTTTGCCGTCTGTGAAGTAAAAATGTTTGTTGGGAAACAGAAGCGAAGAACAGTTTATGTTGTGTCTGCTCACGGAATTGATATTCTATGCAGAAAGCTCCAGACAAGGTGTTAAAACCGCTACTACCAGACTGTAATAGAAAAGAGTGTAAAAAATATCTGAAAATGAGATGTTTGTGAAGGCTCAGAACCATATGATACAAGGTGTAGACAACAGAAAACGGCTGACAGTCTAAAGAATTCTCCAGATGTTTCAGAGATGAAATTCTTGGTGAGATCACAGATTGTCTCTTTCAGTGATCTTACGAGAACGTGAAGTTTGCATTGAGGTCTATACTGGTAGAGATATAGCTTGGATTGGTCTATAGAATATGATCATTTATGGTAAGAGGAGGCCAAAATAGGAGGACCTCTTTTCCATATGCCCTACTATGGTACCTAAATATCTTGGGACCCGCAATGGTTTGTACAGATTATAATAGGGGACTAATAAAGGGTACAAAAAGGAGAAGAGGATGTGACACAATCAGGTACGCGAGGGCCGCAATGTAGACCGGTACAAGGAGGGGGGGGGGATATGACGCAGTCAGGTATGAGAGGGGCGCAACGTAGTCAGGTATGAGAAGGAGAAGAGGATGTGACACAGTCAGGTAAGAGACGGGCGCAATGTAGTCTAGTACAAGAAGAAGGGGGGAGATGTGGCAGTCCGGTATGAGAGGGGCACAACGTAGTCATATATAAGAAGGAGGGGGATATGATACAGTCTGGTAAGAGAGGGGCGCAACGTAGTCAGGTATAAGGAGATGGGGAAGATGTGACACTGTCAAGTATAAGAGGGGCGCAACATAGTCAGATACAAGGAGGAGGGCGTGACACAGACAGGTAAGAGAGGGGCACCACACAGATAAAAAAAAAGGAGGGTGTGACACAGACAGGTACAAGAGGGGCGCAACGTAGTCAGGTACAAGGAGGAGGAGGGATGTGACACTGTCAAGTAAGAGAGGGGTGCAACGTAGCCAGGTACAAGAAGGAGGGGGAATGTGACACAGTCAAGTATGAGAGGGACCCAACATAGTCAGGTACAAGGAGGAGAGGGATGTAGTCAGGTGCACAGAGGGGGACTTACCTATGTAGTCAGATGCAGATAGGAGGACTCAACAAGGTCATATATAAAGAGGATGTGGTCACAATAATAAATGTGGTCACAACTAAAGATTCCCCGCTGTCGGGTGTTTCACTTTGTGAGCCCAGGAAGTTTTTTCAGTCCCCGCTCCCCAGTCTTCCTGGTAAGACTGTTCTTTTTACCAGCACTGGTGATTTACACATTCGCACTTAATATTGGGTTTAATAATATATTAAATGATAAGTTTTTAATATCATACTTCGTTCCAGTGCTGGATGGTGAGCGGCAGTCTAACTGCATTCTATGGGGGGGTTATCCAGTTGAGACAAAGCCTTTGATCAAATATTTGTTACCTGCGGCCCAACCATCTCAAGAGCTGATACTTTGCCAAGTATGTAAAAATTCATACTTCGATACATGTAGTTTCATGAAACCTTCTTGCGTAGTTTGAGGTTCCATTAGATCTGGCAGTGTTCCTTATCCTAATGGTGGGACCGTAATAAAATAATTACATTTTTGCAAGGCTCGCTGTTTAATTCCAGGAGCCTGTGAAATTTTTAGTAGCGGTCGTCAAAAGGCAACAAAAAATGTTGCACTGTTGCAGATTTCTACATGCAAAGACTACCTGACTCCCGCTTGACCTCAACAAAAGTCACTTTCCACCCATACAACTTGTAGAATTTCCCCATATAACATAGGAATCCTTTGCCCAAATTTCTGGGAAAAATTTGTCCACCCACCCCAATACCTATTGGATAACTGGCTGTCCTATCTGAAGTCGGCCAACAATCTAATGTGTATGGCTTGGTTGTCATGAGGCCATGGTTTGGGGACTAATAAAACGCCCACCAAACATTAACGTCCCCCAAAGGTTTTAGTGTCGAACACTTTTATGATGTTGATCCTAGTTTGGTTCAGGAGAACCATTGGCGTCCAGTTGCCATTAATGGATCGTACCATCTTGCCTCGTAGGGTGTTCCATACCTATGTAAAGTAATAGGTTACCTGTCCCCCACAATGTTGGGTCTATATAGCTATAAGAACTTGTGAAAGCAAAATAGTAATCTGGCAACGCTCGTATGGGTTACTACCTGGGGTGATGGGCAAGACAACAAAACCAGCATATAAACTACATAGGATAGAATCACATTAGCTGCTCTTAAAGTCACAATCCTCAAGTGCTTCTATATCCCACAGTTCTTTATCAGAAAGAGCAAAGAGCATGCCGCATGATATATGCTCGGGGAAGATAAGATCGCTTTGTAAGATGTTATTTTACAGATGATTTACGACATTGTCTGTAATAACTCAATATTTAATAAATCAGTGCACTCACCCCAAAACACTGAAGCACGGACCGAAATTATGAAGTCAGATAATTATCTATTTGATAAATCGGTCTTCACTCAACTCTTCCTTATATCACATATCTTAATATGCTACATCCAACATGTATTTCCTTTATGGTTGTCCATATAGGCTCTGCTTTTCTTAGCAACAGCGCCACTCTTGCTCATAGGCTGCGTTTGGTATTACAAATGATCCTTATACAAAGTAATATGGACGGAGCTGCAATGCCAGGCACAGTCTGCTAACAAGAGTGGCGCTGTTTCTGTAAAGATAGAGCACAGTGTAAATTTGATCATTCATTGGTCATTCAGATCCACCAACTTTTGCACAAATATGGTCACGATAGAAATGACACCTCCCTACACTAACTTACATTGATCTATTATATGATTGGTGAACCAACCTGCAATAATAGATCAGAGTAAAACTTGGAATACCTGGTTCTCTGAATGTCTGTTCAAGCAGTTGCAACCATTTTATCCGCGTGTATCGCTTTAAATCTTCATTAGATTATATTAATTTTACTCAATACATTATTATTACAGCGTTAGGTGTGCGTAACCATCGGTGCAGTAAACTTTGTCTGCCCCCTGGCCAAGAGAATTTGCAAGCTGTGCTTCCTTAGACAACGTGTGACCTCTTGAAATGACTCAAGACGTCGTCCTCATTAGCGTAGCGCTGTACCGGGGACCTGTGCTCCTCACGTATAAAATGTTTAGTTAATGAAGATTGACAGGGGCCGTCTAAGAAATGCACGGTCACTGGTGAATATGACAACCAGCTCAAGGTGAAAACATTCAATTTGTTCATCTTGAGTCAACTCTTCTCATTAGCGGAGAAGCGAAAACCGTCTCCTCTAGCGCTGAAGAGGTCAAACGCTTATGTCTAATCGTGACATTGCTGGCCGGTATTGCTGCAGAACTCTCGGATAGGAAACCATAACAGGAAGAGTATAAAAGTGTAAAGGGAAAAACACTGCATCAATAAAATCAGGATTAGTTTTTTAGTTATTTTTTGGGGATGCTCGAAGATCCAAAAGACACCAAAGCCAAAAGGACACAAGACCTAGTCTCGGGAAGTCATAGTCTAACATGTACCTCTTCTTGAAACCAGAGTTGTGAAGTCTTGCTTGGGACCAATTTTGGGTGTTATCCAAAAAAAGTTTGTGATTCCGACTCTGGGTCAAAATAAAATCAGTGATCATTTTTAGATAGGTTATACAGTTATTCAATTTCGTAGGCGGCATATTTATTTTCTTAGGAATTTAATCATTTTTTCCTGAATTAGAGGAGCTTTATGGCTTCTGCCAGACCACAGCCGTCAGCCATTTATGAAGAAGGTTGAGTTGGACCAGGAGTGGGATTTGGAGTCAGACTGTGGAAAAATAGAAGAGTCTGAAATATGGTTTGGCCAACCAAGTCCAAAGCCCTGATGATAGCCAACCTTGCCAATTTCAAGGGGAGCAGTGAGACCAATTACTCATGGCCTCTATACTCTTCTTCTCTGATGGTCATAGTAACAAGTAACAAACATTGAATTTTCTCCAATTCTTTGCTCTAATGCAGTGGTCACCCATCAGTGGTTCTCTAGCAGCTGTAAAACCACAACTAACAGCTTCAACAAGAGGAATAGGTGTTGCCAACTGTAAAAGTGAATGTGGGCTGTCATGTGGATGCCTCTTCCTTCGACAAGATGTACTGACAAATATGGTGGAAGGGGACTCTTTGCCCACAGACTGTGTTCATAAGATGTGTGACAATGGTTACAATCTCAAAACAGACAATATTTAGGACCACATGGTGGCAGACATTCTGGTTCTTGCTATAGAACATTTTTAGATAAATATCTGCGATTAAGTTGCTGGATTTCGATATTCTTGAAGTTTGTTTTTCCCCAAATTCCAACTCAACTCTATACCCCATAAGTAGCCAACAATGAAGTTCCACTGTCAGGAAGGAGTCCAATAATGGTTCTCCCCACCCAGTAGAAGCCAATTAGGAATAGGATTAGGAAACTCTCCAAAGATTCTCCAAATGCCAATGTCTTGGACTCGTGGGCCAACTCTAGTGGCCAACAATGAAGTTCGACTGTCAGGAGGGAGTCTGATAATTGTTCCCCCCACCGAGCAGGAGCCAATAAGGATTTGGAAACTCTCCAAAGATTCCCCAAATACCAATGACTTGGACTCATGGGCCAACTCTATACCCCATTAGTGGCCAACCATGAAGTTCCACTGTTAGGAAGGAGTCCAATAATGGTTCTCACCACCCAGCAGGAACCAATTAGGAATAGGAACCTCTCCAAAGACCTCATCGATCATCTGTCTCCTTCTTTGGACCAATGATACGTATTAAAGATTAAAAATAACAAAAATTTAGCCATTACAAAAAGTTGAATACTTGGCATTTTACATTGTTGGAAAAAAAATTGGCAACTGGAATATTTGTGTTATTTTTTATTGTTTAAATCCCATAATAAGACATCGTGTAAGTGACGAGACACATTAAGGAACAACTGGTAATCTGGTGAATAGGCGCGTTACCAATTAATTAAACCTACGCCTATCTTTAGCCAACAGGAGTTTTTATGTTCGTATTAATCTTCGTATAATCCTTTTACTCTGCTCATGAGATCATTGTACTACCGGGGAGGAAAAAAAAAAAAAAGACAAAAAACCCAAATTAACCATTGTTGCTGTAGGAAAGATTTCATATTTCAAGAGGCTAGCCGAAATATCACATTGGTAAATTAAATCATTCACGCTATACTCCAGCTAAAAAGAAAATTATAGCAAATCGCTATAAAACATATAAATGCTAAAACCAATATTATGTTACCAGGAGGAGAAAACTTGTGTCAAACACCGTGGGCACATTTTATGATACTTCAGGAAGTTTTCAAATCTGCAGCACTTTACAATTTGGAAAGCAGCCAAAGAACAATTTAGCTTTGCTTGAAACACAAATACTTCAGTCCCGAGAAGAATGCCCTGGATTTTTCTTTTGACAAAGGAATATATAGAAGAAAAGGGAACACTTTACCTTTCAACATGTTATTTTCTCATAAGAGCAAATTACAATATTAAAAGAACTTGAAGAGGAAAGAAAAGAGGGAAGAACATAAAAGAACAGACAACGCGCGCCGAAGGATAAATTAAAGATAGAAATAAAAATTATAAGATATATATACAAATCATAATATACTTTTCTGTCAGTGGCGAATATTACGATTACGATCAATGGAGAGGTGGACGGGCTTCCAGCCGGCAAAGTCTGGATGAGTTACAGTCATAACTAAGCAAGCGGCACTTGACTTTCCACTGTGTTTCATGGTGGTGATACCTGTTCTCGGAGCTGTGAGGGTGGTAGGCTGAGCGCCAATGGCTCCATTCTTCTGAAACCCAACTCCCACTCCCGTTCAGATTCCGTATCTAACTATTCAAAGTCAACAATTGAGTCACCAATTTATTTTCCCACTCTACCCAAAAGTGGCCCAGTCTCCGACTCCACTTCTACAGCCCTGCTGATAGGCAAGAATCCCAGATAAGAGGATGCCATGATCAACTGTTTGCCGGGGCTGTTAAGAGCAGAACCCATGGCAATCGACCAAGAGGCCACTTTGTGAAAGGGGTTGACTGATGTGCCAAATGCTCCACTCTTCAAGGACTGCTCTTAAGGACCACCATAAAAATCAGGAACCTACTGACTAGTAGATTGCAAGACACCATGCCAGACAACAGACTTTGTTCTCCATCTATCCTACCCCTTGAACCGGGTTTCAGAGGTAAAAACTTGACTCACGGTGAAGGGTTTAATATTGTTAAACTAATCTGATGAAAAATAGACTATATTACACTAAAATAATATTGGAAATAAAGTTAAAAAATTTGGCCAAGCAAAAAAAATTCCCAATTCAGCCAAGGGCCGGATAGAAAATCAGGATGTTGTTTTATCAGTTGTCTAATAGATCTGAACTTGTATATGGGCTGCTTCTTTTCTGGATCCCTTCCCAGGGGATAGCAAAGCGCCAACTATCTTTGATAGCATCTCTTACCGAGACAAGTACACTATGTATACAAAGGATAGAAATAATCCTGGAGGATATTAGCGTGAAAGAAATGTTTTACAATCTCCTTAAAATAATTGATTAACAAATATCGTGCTCATTAGACGTTATGAGGCCGATTGACTAGCAAAAGTTCACAGAGGACGTTGATGGAAATGAATCTTGGCTCCGGTTACTGTGTGGAATAGAGGGAAAGGAAACTATTAGCTGTATACTCCATTTCCTGCAAGGAACCATATTTACAGAGTATCAAGGTGATGGGAACAGAGGATTGCATGGACAATTTTTGAACAAAATTTAAATTTTCCATACTGGACGAAAAAAGTTCTACAAGTAGATAAATAATCTGGACTTTATGGACTGTTCTCAGGATGTGCAGTAGAGAAAACCCAATCCGATTAAAATTTCTCAGGATGTAGAAAAGTTTTTATGACAAAGGGTTTTTGATAGTTAGGCAAGAATTCATAACTGTATTGGTGCCTCACCAAAGATGGAGATCCAACTGGTAGGCGCTATCCAATATGGCTTAGGTAACTTAGGATAGGTGACTATCTAGAAAGTCAAAGACCAGCCATTTAAAGAGTCTTGAAACATCTCTCATAAAATTAGAGACTATTGGGTTCAGAATGGCTGATTTTGGTCTGATAACCCAGGTCATGTATTAAAGGGGTTGTCCCATCTCATAGGTCCCATTTTTTTTAATGTAGATTGTGAGCCCCACAAAGGGATCACAACGTACATTTTTTTTCCCCTCTCAGTATGTTTTTTTTGTAGAATGGGAGGGAATCCACGCAAACATGGGCAGAACATACAAACTCCTTGCAGATGTTGTTCCTGGTGGGATACGAACCCAGGACTCCAGCTCTGCAAGGCTGAAGTGCTACCCACTGAGCCACCATGTTGCTCCAGATCCTATCTGTACTGGTAGCTTTTATAAATTGAAGACTTTTCCTAAATATATTGCTTTGTTTGCCTGCTATGTGAACTTATTCCTCCCATTGTTTACACAGTGTTACCATAACCACGGTCCTGTGAGATAAATGGCCAAATTTGCCAATAGAAGTTCTGTACACATCTGTATTGTGGGAGTTTATAAACAGTAGCCACAATGACTTGCTGGACATATTACACAACATTACCAGCTGCATCAACCTGAACCCAGCGACTTTGGGAATGGAATACAACATTTTTTCGGAGGCCATTGTTTTAGGAAGAGTTATATCCCCCTCCACCAAATAAACTCCAAATGAAGTTTCTAAGGAAGCCAATGTTGCAAATGTGAACAGTGCCTAGTGCTACATATTAGATTGCATAAAAAAGGTTCACGGACATAAGGAGAACCTTAGGGGATGGGTAAGACACCTTAACAACATTAATTACTTAATTGGTGACAGCTAATGGACCAAAGTCAGGTGAGGTTCCAGGTATTTAAGTGGAAAGAGTCACCCATTCCCGGAAATACGAAGAGATCAAAGAGCGATCCCCTGCAATTCTATTATAAGAGTGCTGTGTATGAGGCATCTCTTTAGTGGTTCGAACATGAAAGCGTTTACAACCACCTATAAACCATAAGATATATATAGGATTCTCGAGAGAAAACAAGGATCCTTTAAATCTGACCGAGGAAGGAACTCATCCTGTCCCCACCAGAAGTCGTAGACAAGGCGCCCAACGTATACAGTAGCATGGCCAATTATCTCTTCACTTGTTACATAAGTGTAATTCTGCTTAGTACTGCAGCACAGTACAGACAAAGCCTAAAAAAATAAGGAGTAATCAATTGCCACCGCAGTGCGAGAAATCTTTCATCCACCTCCAAGCAGACAATTACTGTGAGTGACGTCTGGTAACCACCACCTGTCACATAGCACAGTGCGACGTTCTTGTGTTCTGCAAGTTAAAGGATTGCAAATAATAACCAAGGAAGCCATCAAAACTATGATCTTAAGAGAATCAAGTGGCGTGAAAGAACAATAAGAGCCCGAGGGGTGGGAAATAAAGTGTTTATTTTGCGGTGGTAAGTTTAGAGATCAAATAATGAGATATAAAGATCCATATTTCTGTCACAACCCGCCCACGGTGCATCAGCCACAAACAAGCAGTTAATACACAGCATTACCCAGGGATTAGCAAGGGCGCCTGCTTTTGTGATAGTCTCATGAGCTTTATCAAAACATATGGTCTTGAAGCTAAGTACAGTTATTTCGCTCCCAACGTCAGATCACCATAGTCAGCATTTCGAGATGTGACCATTTCAAGAGCATCTGGAGGTAGGAGAAGCTTTAACGCAGCCAAATGACTTCTATCAAGTTGTAGAGGAACCGTAATAAATGGAGAATATTCATGGATCTCATTCCCCAACGTCGTAAACGGAATCTATCGAAAGACGATGGGATGGGACACATCCAACTCAGAGTCGAGAACTAGCCATAGAGTGTTGGCATCAGAATTCGATGTATCAGTAAAGTGATGGAGAGGTTACAGATAGGAACAAAAACTTGAGATTGAAGTAAAATCGTGGGGGGAGAGGAGAAGATGGTAGGCAGAGACGAGAATTGGTGGGTCAAGACAACATGGTGGGGAGGTCCTTGGTCTATAGCACCATTGGAGCAGGTGTATAACTTGGAAGAGGAAAACAGAGAGTCATTTCATGTAAAATAAAAATTGGTACTAGTTGGCGTTTTTCTCCATGCCATGTTCATAGAGAACATGGTGCATCTACAATACCATCATCGGACTGCTCTTCACTCCCCATAGTATACAGGTTTTGGAATTCTGAAACCAGCAGACCAGAGTTGTTAAAGGGGCTATATATATCAGCTGAATGGATAGATAGATAGATAGATAGATAGATAGATAGATAGACAGACAGACAGACAGACAGAGTCTAGTGGCGGGGAGAGGATCCTGCTGCAGCTCTTTATATATTACATCTATATCTGCACACACACACCCCAAGATACACCATCATTATCTGGACAGTGGATGCCAGACCCCTAGAAAACACAGCTAGGCAAAAAAAAAACAAAAAACAGGACTCTGCACATACAGAGCTCTCTCTAGTCAGGGACCCGTGAGGGTCTTCCAGATGGGACCCTCATTGTCTTTTTTGATTTAGGGACCTGCGAGGGTCTTCGCCATCATACACGCCCATTATCTGATGAGTGAGTATCAGAACAGCAGCAAAGAAGGATGATAATACTTCGGATTATGGATACAATGTATCTGTAAAATCAGATAAGGGTCACTTTAACATCACACTATAGATGGTGCGACTGGCACAAGAATGTATCTGTCCGAATAGATATTAAAGGAGGAATTTCCTCGGGGAACACAGTGCAGCTATTATTCATGCATCCGCCTCTCCTTCGCCTGCAGATTTTTCTCAATTCGGCAGACCTCCTCTGTACATATTGTGACCTGAACATGTATCATTTTGTCGTAAGTATATTTTCCTTTACAACAGATAAAAAAAATGTATAGGGATGATTGAATCCAATTGCCCCATCAGTATGCAGAGTCCATAGCACATGCATACATTTGCATTTTAGAGTCCATGACTGACAAACACGGCTCCAACCTCCATAAGAGCAGAATTCTCACATGCCTATCATTACCAGCAGACCTCAATGTAACAAAGCCACATTTCCAGATAATAAAGTGACTCGATTATTAAATAAACATGGGATTCCAGTACTCCTTTCCTCCTTGCAATATTTAGTAGTCTCAAGCTGAAGACTGCTGAAAAGCGGCCAGAATATATTTATTGAAGGAGACAGTCATAAAGGGAGATGAATTCAAACAGAGATGCAATATAGTACCAGGCGTCTACTTGTCATTGGAAGGGCCGGTGTCCATATCGATGGATGGCTGCGAGATGGAAGAGAATTGACTTGCAAATTGCGGAGATAGGAGACACACGCGGGTCAGCTGTAATGCAAATTCAAGGAAAGGACTGGGAGGGAGCTGGTCCGACAGCCGCGGGTCATTGTGAGAATGTGATCAGAGCTTGCTTCCTTTAGACAGCTTGTTAGTTCCATCCTTCAAATAAAATGGATTCTCCAAAAAGATTATGCAGTTATTACAGACTCGGATTGATATTGTAGAGAGCATTTTCTATTGTACATTTTCAGACAGAGCTGCATTCACAATTCTGCAGATTGTTCGGGTCAAATATCCCAGCATCCCCGGTCTGTCGAGGGACTGTGCAGGCTTATACTAGTAAATGGTGTCCAGGTATATTTATATTGTATAATATGTGTAAAGGAAGTCCCAGAATGCAGTGCAGCATGAATTCTTGTATTATATAGATCCTCAGGGGCGTGTCTAAACATTCTGCCAACAGATAAAATTTATTTATTGTTTTTCTTATTTATTATTTTGGGCAGAAAGGTTGCTCAGTGGTAAGCATTGTAGCCTTGCAGCATTGGTGTTTGGGTTTCCGTTCGGGAAGTCTGCTTGGGGACCCCCTAAATGTAAACCTATACTTATTAAAAAGCATTTACCTTCGAAACCCATGGACCCTGTAGACTATAATAGGGTCCATGTGGTTTCCAGTCTGTCTGCACGAAACATGCAGAGTCTGCCGACAGATACTAGTAGCAAAGAGCTGAATTGTGAATGCAATTTTACCATAGTACAAGATAAGAGAAGACAAGTGTTTATAAGGTTTCTGATGGTGGTGTGAGAGAGTTAAGGGTGTGGTGTGGGAGGACAGGTATGTCCCAGCCAGGCAGCTAAAGGGTGTTTGGTAAGACCCACACCAGGGAGGTCAGCTGTGTAAGTAAGGCCTGATATAGTCTGTGTGTGAGGACTAGCAGTGTGGCTCCACAATGACAGAGCTGATCTGTCCAGACCAAACCTACAAAGCAGGTATTGTGCCTCCCATTGTTGCTAAGGTGAGAGTCTGGTAGCCAGTCTCCTGTATAGTCAGGAGAAAAGTTTATGTTTAGTTAGTTCTCAGCCGAGAAGGCTTTTGTTTGTGCCTTTGCAAAGGCAGTTAATGCACTACAAGTGAATAAAGCCTGATCTTGTGTGCAACCCAGTGCCTGTGTCCCTGTTTCCTGCACTGCTACAAAGCATCTACCTGTGCAATTTGCCACAGTGGCCACAAGGGGGGTGTCTCATTAAGAGCAGTCACAGCGATAAGCTGAAACATCTCATTTTTCTCAGGGAAAGTACACACAATTCCACAGATGACATTGGTCTGGATGGCCACCATGTTACATGACACTGATAGCCTAAATCCACCAGAATTAGAGCCGCCATAGACAGGCGTGATCCTGGGTCCTCGGTCTTCCTAAATCTACCCTAATAAATTTGCACAACTTGTACAGAACTCGTGAATCTCACCTAATGTAGAATATAAGCAGAATTTCCGGATTATAAGTATCTGAATTAAAGGAATTTGCCTACACATTCCACCCGTATAGTATTCTCGGCATTGTTCACATAAGATCAGAAACACCTGTGTTGCTCCTATCTTTCTCCCGATCGCCCCTGGTCATGTATTTGGTTTTCATCCTGTTTTACGCCTCCTGCAGATAATTTGTTATAGATCTTTATCCCAGTATGTGCACCGTTTGTTTTACCTCCAAGACAGCCAAGAACACAGAGGTCTATTGTTAGCGCACTTCTCTGGTTCTAGGAGCCCGAGCTCTGCCCCTGGATTATACAGAGAAGTGTGATTCACTGCTGAGTCTATTACGCTCCACAAGACATTAGTATTCTCCGCTAGTGTTACATTACTGGCAACAGCCCATTAGTAGGAGAAGCTTAGTTAAAGGATGCTACAGGTTTTGGGACTTTGCATTTCAGCAGTGTTATTTTACACCCGTTATGTCATAGCTATACTGGGAGTTAATGGATAGTGCTTTGGATGTTGCTGCAAAAATTTGGCTGGATCATAGTATGGATACATGATCTTTTCCCCAATATAAGTTACGAGCCATTTCCAAATATATTACAGAACTTAAGAAATTTGTCCCGCTTTTCTGTACTGCATTGAGATTTCTTATTCCCTTTTGCTGACCCAAGTTATGGGCAGCATTTACGTGCCACCTATGGTCAGCAAATAAGAGACTGGCAGTGAAAAGGTTAATACCAATGTACTAGGCTACGGTAGTTGAAGCCATTACCTAATCCATTCTCAAAGGTACTGACAAAAATGGGGTTGCCAGGACCATGATATTAACGTTCACTTCCTCTCCTCCAGCAGTAACTCAGGAGGACCATGCTGCAACTCAGCAACATTGAAATGAATGGGGATGACCTCCAAATTATAGTGCTGTGTGTGGGAGGTAGTGAAGAGGTCACAGCCTTCAATAGCATAGTCCTGGATAAACCCTATAAAGGGTTTGTACAAATTATAAAAACATGGCCGCTTTCTTTGAGCCCCCACACAATGGAGAGGACAATATCTTCACAATCTATGGACAGATGTAGCACTGTTTCTATTATAAAACTGCAAAGAAACGACTAATTCTTTCAAGGACTATGCCTGATATTGTAGGTCAACAGTAGGGTTGAGCAATCGGGATCGGGAAAGATCGGATTCCGATCGGCGATCGAGCAAATCGCGATCGGCTGGAAAATGATCGAAAATCTGATTTTGAAAACTCAAGATCAGCGCAACCCTATTGTATATATAATATACAATTAGGGTTGAGTAATCAGGAAAGATCAGATCCCGAACAAGGAAATTTCACGATTGGGATCGGCTGGAAAATGATCGGAAATCGGATTTTAAAATCGATCATGAAATCTCAAGATCGGCTCAATCCTAGTCAACAGTTGTCACTTGCAAAGAACTTCGCTGATGGAGTCCATGGACAAGAGTGGCATGGTTTTTGACCGATAGAGTAATGCCAAAGTCTCTTCTTCCAAAGATGGTCATCTTGCTCCACTCATCTTGCCATAGCTCAAGCCAAGTGAAAAGGGTAGATAGATAGACAGATAGATAGATAGACATCTCAGAGGTAACCCAACCTAACCAAAAAGGCAGCCTGGTTTGTCTACCGACAACCATGCAACAGACTAGTGAACCATTACGCCCTATAGTCACAAACCAGAAGTAGCAAGGGGTGGTAAATCCAACATTTCTACCAAGCAAAAACCCTAGCAACCAAGACTTTGAGGACAACTTTGTCTACAACTGAATTTTTATTTGGTTCCTCTCCAAGTCTAAGAGTTCACGGACAAACCAGGTGCAAAGAGATGGTACAGTGGCACAAAGCCATCAGTTCCATGTTTCACCATGTTGTAGATTCGTAGCAATGCTTCCAGGAAAGAATATTACCATGGAGAGATACAACATATCTAATTATTCCAAGTATATTCGGCCCCCTAGTGAAAAGCCAAAAGATATGAAGGCTGCAAAATAATTGACCTTCCACACAAGCTTCCAAGTCCTATTATAAATATATTTAGTGAAGCTTGTTGACTGAGCCTCTGACTGATCCAGTGTTGCTATTCCCATGCCGAAAAATGGCTTTAAAATGTTTCAGTGTCAGTTCATGTATTCTGTCAGGAATCAAATGCTGAACAAATAATAAATCTAACTATGATTTTTTTCCAACTTCTATCTACTGTATTCACAGCAGGGACTGTGGGGAGCACTAGACATTCGTGTGAGCCAGTCCCATTGAAGCCTACTGCAAAATGACTTGACCTGTGGAATAAAAAATGAGCATCTTTTATTATTTTATAGCTTGGAGCTTTTGAGAAGATGCACAGCATGATAGGAGCACAACAAAAACATCTCTGCGGGGAAACGCTCAAACAAAATACCAAGAAGCCCGACTCAGAGCCGGGATCTTTATCTTTGCCAGGGTGGAGGTAACAGTGATTCTTCAACCAGACCGTTAACATATTATTACCTCTATATGATGGGTTCATGCTCAATTAAAGGGGCAATATAAATGGTCTATAATGTCCAGTAGAGATTGTAAAAGTGGTGGGGTTTTATAAGACGGAGTCCATACGATTATAAGTTGAAAGTTGGCCATTATATAGTCATTTGTCCATCGATTGCCTTGGTACATCTGAAAACCCTAATGTTTATAACTTCACCAAGACCACCATATCAAGAGGCGCAGGTCAAGAGGCGCAGGTCAAGAGGCGCAGGTCAAGAGGCGCAGGTCAAGAGGCGCAGGTCAAGAGGCGCAGGTCAAGAGGAGCAGGTCAAGAGGAGCAGGTCAAGAGGAGCAAGTCAAGAGGAGCAAGTCAAGAGGAGCAAGTCGGAGATGTTGTTCTAGAAGATGAACCATAGGATTTTAATCAAAAAGGTGGCCATCATATGGTCAGCTATTGTCTACACACAAGCTCCATTGTCTAGAACCTCATCAACAGGATTCCTCTCATCTCTGGTGGAAATGGCCATCAGGTCCAACAGTACATGCCCCTTCCAAATTTTTCTACCCAATCTGGTGCGTATGGTAGAATGTACAACTTACTTTCCACAAAGTGGGATAGAACATTCAAGTACTCAGGCCACCAGCACCTAATCTTGTAGGGACTTTGCACATACCCTAAGGTTCGTCCTGATTTTGCTCACACAAAAGTTGTAGAAAGTTTACAAATCTATACACCGATGGGCAATAATGGGCTGGGGGTTGGTGGCTCGCATTGTACTTTAAGCTAGAACCCTTTGTCACAGGGGCAGGGACCCTATGGCCTGGTATGGAGCATATACGTGGAGCTCTTCTTTCAATTAACAATGTATAAATGTCTGCCGACAGTCAAATTATTTCCTCCCAACTTGTCATATTGCAGCTCTTTTCAAAACTGCAAATTGTATGCATTAGTATAAAACAACCCTCTATCTGGCATGTGTTATTAAAATTAATATTCATGGAAAAATGAAAAGTAGGCCTCTGGGTAGTGTTGTCTGCCCATGTGTAAAATTCTCATTTTCTTAAGACTTAATTTTTAGTCTTTGAAACGCATGTGATTAAAAATTATCAGAATTTTAAGTGTAAAGGTTTGACACACTATTAAAATAATACAGATGAGAAGGGGAAACCTACGAAGATAATGCAGATTTCACAGGCAAGTTAAACCACTAGAGATAATAAAGGAAGTGCTGGAAAACCAATAATTCCATATTTTATGGCCTCCATTGCTGGAGCAGCTGGTGGATTCAGCTGGTTTGCCCATCAAGCGATGGTCATTAATCATTAGTTTACTGTCGAGACTAAATCGTCTTAGAGGCAGGATCGTAAAGAGCTTTGCCCGGGGACATGGCGATTGTGACAACCGGCTAGCTTAGGACATTGCATATTGTATCCGTGCAGAACCAAAACGCAACCCAAAATTCGACACAATTCATACATGGTGCCTTAACATCTCCGAGAGGTAAAACATAGTCTTGGTCCTGTCTAGTTACCCCAAAGATAGTCCTGTCAGACAGAATACAAATGTAGATACAGTAACTGTTTAGATAAAGTTGGAATCCAGGGACAGAATTATGAATCTTTGTACAGAAGTCTGGAATGAAAATGTTACAATTTTTGTACAAATTGAGTATTTGCACAGTAGGAATATGCAAATCTGTCTTCCATGATGTAATTAGGAAGTCAGGTGCCTCAGTGTTGCAAACCAATAGAGGGCGCTCACTGGAATGTGCAAGCCTGTCTTCCCTGATGTAATTAGGAAGACAGAATCTCAGTGATATGGCCCAATAAAGGCTGCTCCCTTTAACATCATGGAAGACAGATTTGCATATTCTTCCCATGGTCCCTTGCAAAGTGGAGTGCTAAAGGCTTAATAAGTCTCCACACACCTATATGATGGTCTCTCCCTAAGGATTGACGATATCCCCTTAACCTTATTTGCACAGAAGTTTCCCTTGATAACTTCCATTTTAATAGCATAAACGATCCCTGAAATCTACGCCAAAGTTTCAGTGCAGGGACAAGACTTGGATGAGGGCACGTGCCTCCTTATAAATGAGATATAGCGTCCACCGGTCCGGGGAAGAATGCATTGTAAAAAACCATACACAATGAATCAACACAAAAATGTACTTTGTCGATTAAAAAAAATATATATATATATCAGTGCCATGAATGTCTTGGCGGCATCTGGTATTGTACTGAATAAAATAAGACTGACTAGGCTGCAATACCTCAACCAACCTGTGACCCGGAGTGGCGCTACAGACATACATTTAAAAAAAAAATCCTGTAAAACCTTTTTAAACCTCTATAAATGGGTGGAAGCAATGCATTCATAGAAGATGGAGGAGTTAATCTTTCCTACAAAGGCAAACATAACTCTGGGTTTGGTGCAGTCCCATGTAAACTTCACAGATGGTGATCTGAGGATGAGCTGTGCTACATCTGTTACCCGAGCACATAATAAAGTGTCTAGCATCAAACAACCCTTTAATAACGACACAATAAACACATAAACATCGCAATTATCCTTTCATTTCGCAGACCACCCATCAACACAATACAACCAATATTAACATGATGCGAATATACATAACAAAAAACCTAAGCGTCTCTCGTATAATTACAAATGAGATTCAATATCCAGAACTAATTCACTTCAGGAGTAAAACAATTTGCACACAAGCGCCAATGCAGAAAAGTGCTGGATGTGGCAGAATTATGCCAAGGTGCCGGAAAAATGCAGCGTTGACAAATATCATATAGACCTGGCGCTCTGTCTGAACGGAAAGTCTTAACACACCGGCTAAAGATGTACAAATTTAATTAAGAATGCAAAGGGGTTGTAAATCACATAGCAATAACCGTCAAAAAATATTGATATTAGGAGTATTTTAATGCTCATCAAAAGTGACTTTTCCAATAAATGTCTTGGACTTAAAGGGAAAGGATCGCCATGTATCTTCTGATCTTCGGGAGTAGAGACATTGGAACAATGAGTCAGAGAGGAGAAATACAGCCAGAGCGACGCTGTGACGACACCGCGGTAGTAAATCCTCGCAGACTACTGTATGCGCAAGGACGGAAGACTAAGAAAATTTAATCAAATTTTGTTTAAAATTGTAGAGAATTTAAAGAGAATTGTTCCTCTAAATAAACACCGTACTAAAGTGTCCATCACATGAGCCATTCAGAGAGTCACTTTAGAGGTTAGATCAGCTAGATTTACCCTTGAAATCTTTTGCCATGACTTTTATAAAAGGTGTAACCACTGATTTTGGTGTATGGGACCCTACTGGCTCTCCCCGGTAGCAACTATCAGAGGAGAGAAGGGTAGGCTAGATTTTGGGAAGATACTGCCATTACAAGGTGTCCCCCTCTGTCCCTATTGAGTTCATGAATTGGGGGACAAAGGGAAATCAGACCCATTTGGCCGACCTAGCTTAGACTACAACTTCCACACAGTGATATCAATATCTCAACCCACCCATGACGCAGAATGTCCTCAATAGGTCCAAGTAACTCTTGGTTCACACTAGAGCTTGGGTTTCAGTTCTATGGATTCCAAAAATGGAAACCCAATCCACTTAAAATGTGGTTACCTGCGGAAATCATAGACTGTAATGGGGTCTGCCTGGATTACTCCCTGACAAATGCAGAGAGAAAAGTCCTGCTTGCAGGAATCCCCGAATGTAGAGGAAGCACTGGTGAGAATCCAGCCGAAGAAAACTCTAGGGTTGGCTTATCTACCCAAAAATCTGTATAATTTAACAGATTATGGGGATAACATCCATCCTTAGGGAAAGACCACCTGTTCAGGTGTGTGGAGTCTTATACAGCCATAGTTTCTCCACTGCAAGGGAACATGGGAGGAATATGCAAATCTGTCTCCCAAGATGTAAACAGGGAGACAGTGCCTCTGTTATGCTGCCCTCTATGGGAAGCACCCTGAATATCATGCCCAACTTTCCCAGAAGTCTTTACTGCATAATGCGAGGTTATAACTAGAGATGAGCGAACAGTGTTCTATCGAACACATGTTCGATCGGATATCAGGGTGTTCGCTATGTTCGAATCGAACACCGCGTGGTAAAGTGCGCCAAAATTCGATTCCCCTCCCACCTTCCCTGGCGCCTTTTTTGCACCAATAACAGTGCATGGGAGGTGGGACAGGAACTACGACACCGGGGGCATTGAAAAAAATTGGAAAAAGTCATTGGCTGCCGAAATCAGGTGACCTCCATTTTAGACGAATAGTGGATTTCAAATCCGGGTCATATGAGAATGTGAACTTTGTGACTATGAGACAGGGATAGCTGTACAGGCAGGGATAGCTAGGGATAACCTTTATTTAGGGGGGAATGTTATTAAAAATAACTTTTTGGGGCTCTATCGGGTGTGTAATTGTGATTTTTGTGAGATAAACTTTTTCCCATAGGGATGCATTGGCCAGCGCTGATTGGCCAGAGTACGGAACTCGACCAATCAGCGCTGGCTCTGCTGGAGGAGGCGGAGTCTAAGATCGCTCCACACCAGTCTCCATTCAGGTCCGACCTTAGACTCCGCCTCCTCCAGCAGAGCCAGCGCTGATTGGCTGAATTCCGTACTCTGGCCAATCAGCACTGGCTAATGCATTGTATTGGCGTGATGAAGCAGTGCTGAATGTGTGTGCTTAGCACACACATTCAGCTCTACTTCATCGGGCTAATAGAATGCATTGGCCAATCAGCGCTGGCCAATGCATTCTATTAGCGTGAACTGAGTTTGCACAGGGGTTCTAGTGCACCCTCGGCTCTGCTACATCAGATTGCTACATCTGATGTAGCAGTGCCGAGTGTGCATCAGATGTGTAGTTGAGCAAAACTGACTCAGCACTGCTAAGTCTCTGCATTCGCATAGGAATGCATTGGCCAGCCTTCGGCCAATCAGCGCTGACTCTGCCGGAGGAGGCGGAGTCTAAGGTCGGACCTGAATGGAGACTGGTGTGGAGCGATCTTAGACTCCGCCTCCTCCAGCAGAGCCAGCGCTGATTGGTCGAGTTCCGTACTCTGGCCAATCAGCACTGGCCAATGCATTTCTATGGGGAAAAGTTAGCTTGCGAAAATCGCAAACTGACAGGGATTTCCATGAAATAAAGTGACTTTTATGCCCCCAGACATGCTTCCCCTGCTGTCCCAGTGCCATTCCAGGGTGTTGGTATCATTTCCTGGGGTGTCATAGTGGACTTGGTGACCCTCCAGACACGAATTTGGGTTTCCCCCTTAACGAGTATATGTTCCCCATAGACTATAATGGGGTTCGAAACCCATTCGAACACTCGAACAGTGAGCGGCTGTTCGAATCGAATTTCGAACCTCGAACATTTTAGTGTTCGCTCATCTCTAGTTATAACCAAATCAATTTCTCAGCTATGGACGGCACCGTTTCTGTCTGGTTGGACTTCATCAGCGCAGCCTAGATAATTAGTAAAGACTTCTGGGAAAGTCAGGCATGATGTTCAGGATACTTCCCATAGAGGGCAACATAACAGAGGCACTGTCTCCCTATTTACATCTTGGGAGACAGATTTGCATATTCCTCCCATGTTCCTTTGCAGTGGAGCAACTATGGCTGTATAAGTCTCCACACACCTGAAAAGTTGGTCTCTCCCTAAGGATGGAAGTTATCCCCATAATCTGGTCTCTCAGCCTCTCATTTCTACCAAATCAGTTCTCTCTAGGCTGCGCTGATGAAGTCCAAAGAGACAGAAACGGTGCCGTCTGTAGCTGAGAAATTGATTTGATTATAACCCCGCATTATGCAGTAAAGACTTCTGGGAAAGTCGGGCATGTTGTTCAGGGTGCTTGCCATAGAGGGCAGCATAACAGAGGCACTGTCTCTGTTATGCTCTGTTATTCTTGGCATTACAATATAATGGAATAAGGGATGAAGTTCTTACCCTTAAAAATGTAAGACCATAAACAATGGAACCAATACCGGGAGATCATGCCAAAAAAAAAGAAAAAAAAAAAAAAAAGAAAAAACGGGCTTCATGTATCTTTAAAAATTCTCTATACAATATAAAAAAGGACCAAAAAAAAATAAAATAAAAATTGTATCCAACTTACTTCTGTATCAGTTTTTTTGTCTATTAAAATCACCCACTGCAGTAGCCTCACATGGGCGGAGGATTTCATTATAAGCCTGTCCATCTAAAGCATATGGGATGTGCTGGCCTAATTTGTTAATCTTTCGGTCAAAAGAATGGGAATACAGTGAGGCTAATTTATTTCGGAGCCTGATGTCCCACCCAGGGACTGAAGAGCCTGGAGCCCCTAATGTAATGAGATTCGTACAACGTTAACAAGAAGGTTTGATGGATAAGTTACGGACACATTCCAGTCTTAAAAGAGGTCATGTTTTCTTAACACACATCCCAAATTCTGGAGATGAAATACTAAACTTGCAATCTTAAAGGGTTAATTTAGAAGAACCAGCAAATCTATAGCAAGCCGTAGACTCTAGATGGCCAGTGAATAATAATTTGGCCGGCGGCTATACCACCTCTACCTGGCCAAGTTCACAGGTGTTCCTAATCGGGTGGGGACTCTGGCTTATGTCCTTTGAGAACCCAAGAATTAGGCATGTTGAAACCCAACAGCCCGATCCTTCTTTTTCCCCACAATGGCTACTGTTGGGGAGAAGGAGGATGCCCCCTAAGATAGTCAACCAGGCCTTTCCAACTTTGCATTCAGTTAAAGTGTACATCCAGCTTTCCAACACTGCGACATAACAGCCAAGATACAACAAGGGGTACCGCGCCTACAAACACAATGTCATTTTATATAATCCAGACAGTCCAATAAACCGAGACATGACCTCAATAGGCCAAGGTTTTTGGGGGACCCAGTGAAAAATATTGGTTATTATTGATATCATATTATACTAGGTTCACACTAGGGTTCGGGTTTCCGCTCTTTGGGTCTGCTTGAGGACCAGAAAAACCAAAACCCAATCCACTTATAAATGCGTTAACCGTGGAAACCCGCGAACCCCATAGACTATAACGCGTTTCGTTGGGTTTCTGACAGATTTCCAGAGTCTCAATTGCATTTTGCAAATCATAGAATCACAGAACGGAGACGGAGCGCTGGTGTGAACCAAGCCTACTATATAGCTTACGGCTATATAGATTATTCTGGTGGACTCAGCAGGGTGATAAGGGATTTATGGATACATCTTATACAGTAGATCTTTAGTGCTTGGCCATTAGCTAGGAGTCTATTGAATATATTGGACATTCTACTGTATTTCTGACATTACATAAGCAAGTCCAAAGCAAATGAAATGATGCGGTGACCAGTGTCAGGTTGACGGTGGTCAGTCTCTTCTGGTTCCCACGCACAGTGAAAGCGCAGTCTTTGTACCAAGGTCTCTGGCGAAGAACTCAGCCTGGAAAAGGAGCAGCTGGCTGATGTACAACAGGACAAGATAGCAGTGATTCGGATGGCTGGGGAGAAAGCAAGGCAAGGACTTGGCTAATTAATAGTCAATGGGCGTGGGGGCTCTGGAGGAATATACGGTCTATAGCGAAGGTGGAGTTCTGCCACCAGGCATGTTTTATCACAGAGATGACTGCAGACTGGAATTACAGCTTCTCGCATCTTAATGCTTTAACACAGAAGCCTTCCAGTTACACCAGACAGTTCAAAAGGGCTTACAATAAAACATAGCGTAGGAAAGCAGATGTACTAAAAGCTATAAAGATTAGGAGTGGGCTGTAGGATGCACGATACATTCACATAGGGCAGATTTGTTGGAGCAATTTCTGTGTCGGAAAATAATTTCCGTACATCTAATTGGGTTTTTTTCTGCAACAGTCTTGTGGATTTCTGCAAACCCCATTCAGACAATGGAAAGTTGTAAATATACCCATAAAAGGTCTCTTCCATCTGTCTAGTCGGTAAAGGGGATAAATATGGGATTGTTAGGGGCACGACTACTGGGGCCACCACTGATCAATGGGGCCCACTGCTGCTCCATTCACCATCTATGGAACGGCTGGAGAGTTGTGAATCTACTTCATTTCTGGCTAGAAGTCCCATACACAAAGCGAGGTCCCAGGGCCCTAAGGATAGGTCAATTAATCAGAAAACTCCCCAAAACACCTTTAACGTCACCCATGGCTTTGGAGAGACTCTTACAGCTTGTTCAAGGCAGAATTAAGAACCTGCGGTATACGTGGGCATTGGAAATGTTGGGTGTCTTGTAAATTCTATCATCTCTCCTAAATGACAACTACAAACCATTCGGGAACTTTAGGGGAAAAATTATAAGGTCCGTGTTCTGTATGGGGGCAGGGGAGTAGGTCATCAACATAGATATCTTATTGCCCAAGAATGGAAGGATCGTGTAGCTGAAATTCAATAGCCTAATCCTTCTATCCCCCAACATCTATTGTGGGGGAGAATTGGAAGGTCCTACATATTAGATGGTTGACCAGTCCCTAAAATTGTCAGGTTCAACAGATACATCTACTGTGTATGGACAGCTTTTCTCGTGGAAAAAAAAATTGCCTCCTTTTCTACAGTCTATAGACTGGAAAGTAAAGGGGGTCAGAGTACCATGTAATAAACATGTTCAAGTAAGTGGTCTCCAAATGGCATTGTCTTCTGCTAAATCTTAAGGTCTATTAATAAGTCAATGCTTCAACCTATTAAAGATCCTCTGGTGTTTAGATCTTTGCCCAACAGTGCCTAAAATGGAATGATCATACCAAAACTGGGCCAAAAAGAAATTATGTGGATATATGGGACATTCCTGGTGGTGCCAAGGGTGGAGCTTACATGTTCCAGGCTGGTCACATAATCGGAACCAGCACCTGTTCCCCAGGTTGTTTCACCTCCTTCCTGCTACCCCATTTTAGCAAGTATGTACCTGTTCTATGGGGGTGACTACCTGTGAAAATGGCAGAAGAGGCAAAGTGACTCCAAGTGTTGAATGCTGGTTCAGATCATATGACACAGGGTCGGAACTAGTCTAGAACCCCCAGGTCCAACATCAAGTAAAATAAGAGGACTCAGAAGTCGTAAAGGAAGAAAAAAATTAGGCAAATATTCACTTCTACTGGATTTTGGACACCAGTATTTTATCACTTTCCGGTTCGTTCACGACAACGAACCAACAACAGCTTTAAAGCCCAAACATTTACATAAAATTCCCAAGTTAATATATTTTTTTTAACTTTCTAATTCATAAGGGACGACAACATTTAATAGCTTAAAAATGTGCTCGGCATCGAACGTTCAAAGGGCCGAGAATACCCAAGTCTCTTCCCTTCCGAGCAAATGATTTATCAGTTATTAGCGGCCACAAGATGTGATAATTGTTCTTGCGCTTTAATTATTAGAAGTCAAACGAAGGGAACGTCTCGGGGGAATAGGTCAAAAAGTTAGACAAAACTTTAGATCGTTAACTAGTTGAGTCTTTGCCAAAGACTGAAATTTTCCATGACTCTTAGAACGGAATGTGCTTGGTGGAAGGTTCTCAGGAGTGACCAAAAACTTACGTAGAAGGGGTCACGTGGACAGACGTCACAATCCGACCATCAATTGTGGCTTTTTTGTTATCATATACAGGGGTCCTGAGAAGCAATCTTGCCTAGTTATATAGTAAGGGTTAAAGTTTGTTCCTCAATGTCAACATTGTATTTAGCCACCTTGTTACGTTATATCTCCGGCTCCACCAGATTATAATCTGAGGACCGTCACGAGAGTTGCGACCGTCTACCCCATCCTTCAAATATTCCCGACTGTCTAGCCATCAGTGCCAATTGAAACTGGATAGATTGGAGCCATGATGCCAGTGTGAACAGAGCCTTATATTTCCAAAGTATATAATATTATTAAAACTGCCTATTCCAGTATCCCCCATCTTAATCCTGACAGTTTTATTCCGATACGGTCTTTGTTTTTCTATCACCGCTCATTCTGGGAAATGATGTCACATTGTAAAACACAAGGGGATGAAATATCACCAGGAGATCAATAGTATTGGATTTACTCGTTCTGAGGCAGCCAAAAACCGTACACTTGAGATGCAAAGAGAAGGATTTTAATAATCCAAGCAAAATCATTGACTCGCTTTAATTTCAAGATTAAGATTATGATTAATCTTCGAGACTGGGAATTTATCAAATTGCACGTCTGGTTTTCTTCTCGGAATAGCAAATGGGAGCGTGCTGTGATAATAACAGTGTGGCAATGGTAGATATATAAGAGCAACAAAGTGGCAACGCTAAAAAGAAAATGCTTGGGTGTAACATGGCTTGTTTACCGAACACAAGTATTATAGAGAAAAAAAAAAAAAAAAAAAAAAAAAAAAAAAGGCAGCCATGGTTGGCCCCAACTCCCCTCACCAAAGGGACTGCATGGTTGGCCTGAACCCTTGTGCTACTGAATTCAAGCAGGACTCCCCTCACTAAAGGGACTGCATTGTTGGCCTGAACCTCTATGCTACTGAATTCCAGCAGAACTCCCCTCACCAAAGGGACTGCATGGTTGGCCTGAACCCCTGTGCTACTGAATTCGAGCAGGACTCCCCTCACTAAAGGGACTGCATTGTTGGCCTGAACCTCTATGCTACTGAATTCCAGCAGAACTCCCCTCACCAAAGGGATTGCATGGTTGGCCTGAACCCCTGTGATACTGAATTCCAGCAGGACTCCCCTCACCAAAGGGATTGCATGGTTGGCCCGAACCCCTGTGCTACTGAATTCGAGCAGGATTCCCCTCACCAAAGGGATTGCATGGTTGGCCTGAACCCCTGTGCTACTGAATTCAAGCAGGACTCCCCTCACCAAAGGGATTGCATGGTTGGCCCGAACCCCTGTGCTACTGAATTCAAGCAGGACTCCCCTCACCAAAGGGATTGCATGGTTGGCCCGAACCCCTGTGCTATTCAATTCAAGCAGGACTCCACTCACCAAAGGGACTGCATGGTTGGCCTGAACCCCTATGCTACTGAATTCAAGCAGGACTCTCCTCACCAAAGGGATTGCATGGTTGGCCCAAAACCCTGTGCTACTGAGTTTGAGCAGGACTCCCCTCATCAAAGGGACTGCATGACCGGTACATCCATGTGTACTGGACGACAGCAATTACAGTCACCTATTCAAGTCCATGTACCAGTGGAAGGGTCCGACTAATTCATAGCAACAGCAATAAAAGGATCGAAGGGTCAAGAATTGAATACAAACATCAACCAGATCAACATCGAGCCCTGGATCATAAACTTTACACCATAAATTTGGGCACCTTTGAGCTTTACTCTGGGGCTCCATTATATATAGCATTATCTGCTACATTGTACGTGACTTAGGGGGTTAGCCATTTTGGATTTGTGTGTATGTTCTAGAAGGCAACGCTTTGCAGAATTAACCTGTAAACTGCTAAACCAGGAATTTCCTAAAAAATATTCCTTACCAAGGGTTTAAATATTTTGGTTCAGAGATGAAAAAAATTAAATAAGATTCAAAAATTTACTAAAATTAAAACAAATAAATACTTAAAATTAATTAATAAAATACTCCCAATAGGGATCAGGAAGTAAAGGCGGTAAGGCGAATTTATCTCGGGGGGGGGGGGGGGGGGTTATAACCCATTCTGAGCCCCTTTCCCACCAGACAATTCCTTTATTTTATAGGAATCATGTGTTACGTTAGCATTTCATTATAGTCTGACTTCTTGCTGATATCTGGTATCTTTCAGGTCCCGCTCATGGCAAACTAAAAGAATATATTTGAGCTACTACTGTACATACAGACCCGAATCTCTCGCCGAAATAAGTGCTCACATGGAATTTGCAAAGCACACAGTAAACCGCACTGACAACACAGCTGACATGTGGGTCACCTGCCCTGCCTGTCTCTGCCGGTCATGAGCGGTCAGAGAAACCTTAGGTCAGGAATAAAATCTAGCAAATTTCATGAGTCACAATTTTCCAGAACTGTGGTCTGACCTGTCGTTTACATTGTTGGTCGTGAATCAGCAAACGCTGGGGATTAGCAAAAACTCTGATGCTTGCGCTATGTGTAAAGCTAACCAGCGACATCACTCAGTAAGGTCAGCGGTGAGTGTTAGGACTCGCTTCCAAGTGATGCTATTTTAGGCTTTCCCAGCACAATGGTGCCCTTGGCCACTGGATGTGCAGGAAATCTGCAACGCAGTCCCATTCGAGCGAATTCCCTGACCTATTTGATGGGGGTCACAGAGTTAAAACCTCCTGGGATCATACAATAATGGCATGTCCTAAGAATACGCCATCTTTTTTTGGGGGGGTGAACTTCAATAGGTATTTTATAACAGTGGTATCCTAGTCTAAATGGGGACAACAACTGTGCAAGTGGGTAAAGTGAATAAACAACCAATGAACAGTAAAACCCAAAAACATGACAGCGTCCCATAATAACTTGCTCAAAATCAACAATGCCCAATGGTAAAGGTGCAAGGTAACCTACCTGAATATGACCAGTATGGTTCACTGGCCGCCTTACGTCTCCGTATCTGCACGGAGCTTCCATGTCTGTTTTCGTGTAGTGCTCCCACGTTCCCCTCAGTGTATGCTACAAGACAAAAGGGCAAAATATCAGTAAAAAAATCAAGGTTTTTTTGTCATTGTGTCAGAAATTGAAACACTCAACCGTCAGACATACACATATTAAATAAGTGCAGGGCTTAAAGGGATTCTATTATTAGAACCCATTTTCCTACAATGACCCCTTTGGAATTGCCTTTAGAAAGGCTATTCTTCTCCTATCTTTTTCTGATCCGCACCGCCGTTCCTAAGCATTTTCTTTTTCATTCCTTATGCAAATGAGTCTTCAGAAAGTACAGGAGGCGTCCCCTGTGCTCCACAAAGACGCTCCAGCGACACCTCTGTGTTATTCTGCCGAGGCCTCCACCGCGTCATCAGATGGCAGACCCAACTGCGCATGTCCGTTTGGCCATTTTCCTTTGGCCTCTTACACAAAGTGTCCATTCAACCATAGGAAAATGGCCGAACTGACAACGCAGTTGGGTTTTCCGGCTGATGACGCAGTGGAGGCCTCAGCAGAAGACAGAGGGGTCGATGGAGCGTCTTCAGTGAGCACAGGGGACGCCTCCTGTACTTTCTGAAGACTCATTTGCATAAAGAATAAAGAAAATTCTCAGGAATGGTGGGGGGTTCAGAAAAAGAAAGAATAGCTAAAGGCTATTCTGATGTGGTCTATGTAGAAAAAGGGATTCTAAGGATAGAATCCCTTTAAGAAAGGGACAAAAACCAATAGGGTTAAATAACAAAAAGTTTTGCTCGGTTTGGAAAAAAAAAGAAAAAAAAAAACTAAATTGATTATATTCCATCATGGAATGCTGTATAAAATGAGAGATCCCCTGAGTATTTCCTCCAAAGAATTTGCACTGTTCACATCTGTTTTTTGTTTATGCACATTTTTAGAACATGATCTACAGATGCGAATTCTGGTTGATACAGAGTTACAGATGACTGAGTATTACAAAGGCCTCACAAAGGTCCAAGGCAAGGAATTAATCTTGGAACAAGCAAACTATGTAAGAAGAAGTCTTCAAGATAGACAGAAAAAAGGCAGCACTCCCAGTTTCGACCAAATTGCAAGTGTGACTATTTCATTCCATAGATGGATGGGTGGGATCCATTCACAACATAACCTATAGGATGGCCACAAGGTCTGCCCTTGGCGGCAACAATATTTCATCTTAACCTACAACAGTTTTGCAAAAATTTGTGCGACGGGGATAAAGTCAATGATTAGTCCACAACGGAGTCCAACAGCCCAAAAACTCCTTTAGGACTAAAGGAACACTTGTATGGCATACGTAATCTACATGCAGTATTACAAGGCGCCTAAAACGTTCCTCGATTTAATAGCAAATTAAGACAATAAAATAAACGTTGTTACACAGTAAATCTTCATAATTATTGTTCTTTATAGACAACCACAACCAATATCCCCATATTGTATACTAAAAAAAACAGCTGTATAGTTTACAATCCACTGTGTCTTCCGATGGACTTAAACCCACTTGAGATATACGGTCTCTTCGATCAGTCCAACAAGACTTGAAGCCATAAACCAGAACAGCCGCGCATCCTGCTGCTTTAAGACTGGATGGCAAACTCTTAAAATGTTACTGTTAGCACTAAAAAGCACAACCTGAAACGTTTGACGGTTAAAGACATTCTGCTTTATCACATACGCTACCACAAAATTGCTGGCACAAGAACAAACATGGCTGCATAGTTTGTAGATGATCCAGGGGAAGGTTTGAAGACGGCAGACACAATGCAAGGTATTGATAGGATGGGATATGTAGTGCTAGAGTTGTCTGGACGTTCAATAGACCACCCACTTCAGGCCTAGGAAGAAGTGTAGTCCATTCTCGAGGCCACAGCAAGAATACTATCCCAAGTAGGGTTGAGCCGATCTTGACTTTTCAGGATCGATTTTGAAATCCGATTTCCGATCATTTTTCATTCGAACCCGATCTCGATCCCAATGCAAGTCAATGGGATTTTTTTACTAATTGGAGATCGGATTTTAAAAGCAATCCTATTCACTATACAGCATGGAATCTATCAATTGAACGCTTTAATTGTTAGAATCCATGCTGTGTAGTGATTTTTTTTTAATCATTAAGTAGTCAGAGGATTTTTTTTTTAATCCTCTGGCTACTTAGTCCCCCCTGGTGTCCACTTACCTGGAGAGATGGCTTGTCTGGTGCTCGGTGTTCCCAGTCTTCTTTGCCTTGCTGCCCCGCCTCCCAGGTTAGTGTTTAAAGAGCTAGGAAGGCGGGGCTTGTGGCTTAGGAGAGTATGGGCGGGAACAGGGCGGGGAGCCGTGACGTCTCCCCTCCCAGTACCTGCCCACACTCTCCTAACCTGGGAGGCAGGGGACAGCGAGGCGAAGAAGAACGAGAAGACCAGGCACCGGACCAGCCATCTCTTCAGGTAAGTAGCTACTAGAGATGTTAGCTAGTCTCCCAGTAGAATGAATGGGAGACTATCTAGCAAAGCATTGTGGGAAATGATCACCAATCTCAATCCCACCTAAAAAGATCGTGTTCGGGATTCCGATAGTGATCTTGAATTTTTCTTGATCGCCAATCAGAATCAGGTTTTTTTCTCGAACATGATCACTCAACCCTAATCCCAAGTCTAGCCCAACCAACGTCCACCAATCCAATATTCTTCCCAGTGGACACACCAGGATTTCTCTTCACCTCATCCGACTCCTGGGAGTCACAGGCTAAAAACCACTGTCTTAACTTGGTCAACAGTCAAAGATATGTGGAGGACAACCTTCTAGAAGCTTGTAAGGGCAACCATTCTTGAGAAAAGCAGGTTGACCATGACGGAAGAGAATTTTTGCCCAGACAGAAGATTACTCAAATTTTTAATTTTTTTTTTACGTAACACAGTTAATCCTTCGAAGCTCTACATTACATTTGCGAGGGACTGGTTCACCAACTCTAAATAATTTCCTCTCTTTCCACATCTCACTCTACAGGGCAATCTGTGAAAAGCAATGCGTCGAAAAAGGCAAATGTGTCAAGCACTGGGTGAGAATTCGGAGGGAGGGGGCTATGCTTTTTATAAATCACAAATTATTAATACACAGACCATTATGCACAAGATTTCTCAGCAGAGACCAATATTAAATTGCACCCCAAGCAAGCAATTAGCACTTTCCTTATGTTGTCAGAAGTGTTAGATCTGAAACAAAATGGAGTGGAGTTCTCAAAAAGAAGCTGACGGTGTGTTAGTATGGAAAGTATATGACGCATAGCGCAGAGAAATTACGCTAGTCATAATAAAGGAGTATACAGCTTAAATATTAAAATGATATATTACATGTATGCACACGGGAAAATGGGAATTATGGTCCAACTTTATAGATCCAGGACCAAATAGAACAGGAAAAAAACAAAAAAAAAAAAAAACGGCATCTTCCATCAAACTTGAGATGTTCTAAAGCATTCATAAGTAGAAGTCTTGCCTCCATGCCCTGTCATAGAAGCTCTGGGCTCTTCATTCTTGAGGTCGTACTGCGGTTCCTTGGACCCACCAGAAGAAACAACTTGGCCCACTTTCCATCTAAGTGGGCTGCCAAGTGGTTTCTTCTGGTGGGTCCAAGGAACCAGTCTCTTGACAAGTGAATGCCTACTTTGTAAACGGCAGATGCCATCATTGGCAACATCCCATAAAACACAGACGCTAGGGGTGAGGTTAGGTCTCCAAATTCAGATCCCAATTGGAAGGTCTTCTGATGGTCCTTTGGGGCTGCGTTAGAGTCCCGGTGAGGATCTCTGTATAGATTTGAATTGACCAATAGGACATTGGCCTTAGGCACCCTGGACAGAATGTTTTAATGGGATTAAATTGGTAGGTTTTAGAATTCCCGTTAATATTTTGCATTATTCTACTTTTGGACATACCCTGTACGTTTTTGCTTTTTTGGAAAACCAAGCCCCCTTTGCCATCTTCAATCAAGACAGATTTCCTGCATCATTGCATGTCTTTTAATAAGCACTTAAGGCAAATCACCAAGTCCTGTCATGAAGGAGCACTTCAGAAGATTTCATCGTGACGGAGATCTGCATTGAAGTATACATGAACAGATCTACAGTTGCCATGATTACCGTCGCCCATAGACTAAGTAAAGCCTGGTCGACTTTGAAATTACTTCTCAATTAAAAGAAAAAACCTTAATGACATTGTTGGCTGGGACGCCCACAGACTACGTGCTTGTGATTTTAAGAAGCGATCCGAACATGGTGGGTGTAACTTCCGATGAAACAAACAAAAAAAAAAACGATGCCACCATATGAGTCAGTCAATCTGTGTCAACAAATCTGCTGGAAGGATTTATGCAGATTGACTGAGAACAGCCACGGAATTGCTGTTTGTTTAACTGTGCGGCTTTACCTATGTAAACAGCCGCTTGATACTTAGTTAATCTATTCGGATACTATTGCAGAATCCATCCGGTCTGCAGTCCGTAATAAGAGAATTTTTAATAAATCTCTGGATGACCAAATGAAAAAAAATAAATTGAACAAAAAAAAAAAAAAAAAAAAAAAATTGCAATATCAAAATAAACCTAACAAGACATAAATTATGCAACACCCAAACCATCGAAAGCAAAGTAACAGAGCTCTGATTAACAGATGCGACTGCATTGCTACTGGGAACTATGCCATGGTAACAGGTCTCAGGAACTACTTGCTCAACACAGTTAGTGGGAAAAGAATGGAGCCGCTGATCTTGTTAGGCACACAAAGAACTGGGAGGTCTGTTACAGCCTTTTACTTTACAGCCCTGGAAAGAAGAAGTCCTTAATTAACTGCGTCTTGCTTGTAATTCTTTGGCGAAGGTGGTAATGCCATTAACTCATTCAGCAAAGAGCAAGCGGCACAAAAAAAAAAAAAAAAAAGCAATTTTTTGCCATTATTGATCACCCTTATAGTTGTTCCCAATTTACCTAGTGGACTTGTATTACCATCCTTTTATACAGAATTGTAACTTTCTTAAAATATTCAATGTCGACCAATGACCAAGTTTACAACAGTCTTTCTACGATACATACCGTATATACTCGAGTATAAGCCAAATTTTTCAGCACGGTTTTGTACTGAAAAAGCCCCCTTCGGCTTATACTCGAGATAGCAAAAAAAAATAAAATAAATAAATATATATATATATTATATAATTTTTTTTTTTTTAATTTATTTATTTAATTTTTTTTTTTTTTTTTTTTTTTTTTGGGGGGGGGGGGGGGGTTCTAAATCCCTCCTTTCCCTATAATACATACAAAAGTAGAAAATGACTGTGAAACACAAACACATTAGGTATCCCTGTGTCTGACAGTGCCCGGTCTGCTGAATATAGGGGATCTGCAGAGCTCCTGTTCCGTCGGGAAGGGGTTAATAGGAGCACGGCAGATCCCCTATATTCATCCAGGCTGAATTCCAAGTGGGGGACAAAAATACCAAAGCAGTCCTCAAGCTCAGGGAAGGGGCAGACAGACAACCAAAACACCCCCTCCCCTTCCCCAGCATCTACTGCACCCAAAAATTCCGGCCATTTTCATTTTTTATATTTTCCAGTAGCTGCTGCATTTCCCCCCCTCAGCTTATACTTGAATCAATAAGTTTTCCCAGTTTCTTGTGGTAAAATTAGGGGCCTCGGCTTATATTCAGGTCGGCTTATACTCGAGTATATACGGTATATTTTGTGGATCGGGATTGGTTATGCTTTTGGTTACAAACTAAAAAATTGCCAGAATTTACCTTTTTACGGGCTTTTAGACTATGTGGTCTATGAAATTTATTTTGTTGGACACCTACAATAGCAGCTGGTTCCTAAAGTCTACAAAATTTTTGTTCACTCCTGCCAATTCACTGCCATAAAGAAAAAAAAAAAAAAAATTCCAACTAAACTTTCCGATGTTAAAAGTACAAGGAAAGGTCAAAAGTAATCCTGCAACCCAGAGAGTGGTCACTTGATACAGTCAGGTCAATAGAATGACATTCGGTTCACACCAAGGACGAGACTCGATCCCCATTCTGCTTAAAAATCGGGAGAGAAAAGTCGTCCTTGGAATCAGGTGGAAAAAATTGGTGGACCTCATTATAGGCTTTGGGATTTCTGCATGTAACCGGTTTTTAAGCAGATAGGGTTTCCCGGTTTTTTTTGGGACCCCAAGCCAATGCAGAAGGACGCAAACTTGAACACAAGTGTGACCCAGCTCTCTCCCCATGTGCATGCACACTGTCCATCCAAATGTGGATGAGATTTCCATGAAGGAAGATAAACTGGTCACTTCTGGTGACAGCTTAACAACAGATACGGCATGTCGAATTTTAACATGTCTGTTCCTTTGGTTGACCCAACATCTGATAAAGAACGTTAGACGAACATTGAATACAAATTATTTTAAACTTAGTCCAAAGTGTGTGGCCACCTTTAGAAATATCCCCACAAAGCACTACCAACTTTTGCTACTCTTTGTCCGAGTCTGTCCAAGTTTTTTATCACGTAGGTCAAGTGGTGGAAGTTCCTCGGTTATACGAGTTTATTATAGCATTTTGACCCTAGTTACGTTTGCCTATCCATGTGCTACCACCCACCGGCCAAAGTAGTCGAGCAATAACCATAAACAGGAACTAGAGAAGCTCGATGCAACAAATTGGCAACAGTCCGGCAGTTTGGCATCACAGATTTACATTTCAACCGATTTCCTTTATAGTCATGACCAATATTGAATTCTATACAATGGACATAACATTAATTTAGCAAGTTCGGCGTAAAACAAATTCCACAAGAAAAGACAGATGGGAAATGAACAGATTTATTAGTTTTTACACTTTATTTTAGCCCATTTGCAGTAATTCTCAGTTGGAAAGTCTGCATTTCCTTGTAGTACGTGTTGAAATTACAACTGAAATAAGTTGTCTACACTCAGGGAATTTTCTATTCGAAGCTCAAAAGCAGTGGATAAAACCAATTCACATGAGAGAGAAGGAGGCGGCAGAATGACGAACAAATATTTGCATAAAACTTAATTTCTGTTCCAAATCAAAGGCCAAAAAAAAATTAAAAAAAAAAAATCACAATGTGGGATAAGTTGTGCATTGTGCAATTTACTCAACATCCATCTTAAATATTGCCCACCCACTGTAGGACACGGTGACATTGACTACATCCACCAGGTGACGTGGTGGCACCAACAAATTTTGCCAGGTAGAGTTTTAGAATTTTTTTTTGCTCTAAATGAGTAGGAACTGAGTTACAAAAGTTTAGAATTATGTATTAAAGGGATCCTATCATACAAACACTTTTTTTCTGAGTAACACGTCGGAATAGCCTTAAGAAAGGCTATTCTTCTCCTACCTTTCATTGTCTTCTCCGCACCGCCATTCCGTAGAAATCCCAGTTTGTCGGTACGCAAATGAGTTCTATTGCAGCACAGGGGGCGGGCCCCAGTGCTCAAACAGCACTGGGGGAGTCCCCAATGCTGCGAGAGAGATCTTTCCAGCGCCACCTCCATCTTCGTCAACAACATCCTCTTCATCCTCTTCTTCTGGCGAAGGTTTCAGACTTCTAGACCTCGGGCAGAGCAGACTGCACACGCCCACAGGCCATGAGAAAATGAACGCTTACAATACTGTGTAAGCGGCCATTTTCTTGTGGCCTGTGGGCATACGCAGTCTACTCTGCCCGAGGCCTAGAAGTCTGAAACCTGCACCGGAAGAAGATTGGGGGGGGGGGGGGGCAGAGAGAGGGGACATTGCTGAATAAAATGGAAGTTCTCTCGCAGCATTGGGGACACCCCCAGTGCTGTTTGAGTGCTGGCACCTGCCCCCAGTGCTGTGAGAGAACTCATTTGCATACCGACAAAAAAAATGTGATTTCAGGTGAACGACGGCACGGAGAAGACAACGAAAGGTAGAAGAATAGCCTTTCTTAAGGCTATTCCGACGCGTTACTCAGGAAAAAAATGTGTTTCAAACACAGGATCTCTTTAAAGAAAAAAGAAGCTTTTTACATAACAAAGTGAAGTATATTTTTGGATTTCTTCGGAAAGGTGGTAGAGAGGTTTCGAGCAGAGACTTGAATGCGGCTTTACGGGTTTATTCAGACCAATTCTGAACAGACACGCTATTTTTCCTACATAAATGTAACCTCAAGATCAGCATTTCCATGGCATTAAAAATCATTTTGTGCTTCTCTATTCAGGTCCCTTCAGCCTTCCCCAGGAATTGAAGGTCAAGGAACCTACCAATGGGATATGTAGATTTAGATCAGGTTTTTTTTTTTTATTGCAAATGTAATTAACAGCGACATCGCGGAACACAAAAGAATCTGGGAAACAATCCCTGGCTGCCTCTGTGGCCAAACCAGAAGTCAACATGTGCCCTTGGACAACCCGCCTGGTCACCCCACCTCCCTTGCTGGAACGGCACAGTAAGGCATCACCGCTATGGTCTGAACAGGTTTATTTCCCTGTGGTGATGAGAAACAGAAGAGCTGCCTCATGTAACGTCTCTTATAGACAACGTTATTATAAGAAAATGGAATATCAAATGCTCTGCTTTTCTAATCTTCTCGAAGGAGGTGACATAATAAGAACATCTAGTTTTCTGATCAATATGATTGTGATGTTTTGTAGATCGACGTGGTTTACTCTAACATACTGTGCAAACACCAATACAAGCACTTGCTAATAAAAAGTCAATGCACAGTAAGTTACCCATATTCCCACCTATAAGACACCATGGATAACACATTTTCCTTCAAATGCAACAGTAAAAAAAAACAAAAAAAAAAAACCATGGCCCATACAATTCACATTCATAGCCTTTGAATGGCAGTCAAGTTAAGCTAAGAAAGGAGAGCCTGAGCTTTGGAAGTGGCCACATAAGGGATTACCCCCCTCCCTTTTGTTTTAAAGAGTTTCCCCATCTGGACAAGTTCTCCCATACCCACAGGATAGGGAATTTGCACTTTGGTGAGGCTTGAATGGTCGACCTCCACCAAATGGAACGGTGGTTGGGCACCACACATCGCTCCATTCGTTTCAAGGGGAGCACTGGATTTAGTGTGTGACATAAGAAGTACAGTACTTTGGGATGGAGTGGTTTGTGCACTGTTGGACCTCCACTCCACTCCATCCTGATCGATGGAGGTCTGACCAGTTGGCGATAACTTGTCCAGATAGGAAAACCCCTTTAACCCAAAATTTCATGGTGGCTCCTCCAAGCACAAGGCATTACCAAAGCCCTTGCATACAGCAGGGTAAGCCTTTGCACACGATATGATACAGTGTATGTTCCCTAAGCTAGTAATGGGTTTATAAAAATGCAGAGATCTGGGTGTTACAGGGTATAGTACGATGTGCATTACGGTAATGTCCCCTTTACAAGGGAATGGGTCATCCGAAAACAACCTGTTACAATAGGATTCCGGTTTCAATTAGCAACTGTAGCAAATTTCGATGATCCATTCCCTTTAAGGAGACACAATTTTCTAAACAGAAAGCTCGATCGGCAAATGAACACAGACTTGGTGAATTTATTGCACGTCATGTCAAGGCCAGGACCAGGTCACATTCGGGGTGAACAGGTTTGGAGTAGCTGCAGTTAATAATGAAAAAGAGCATACAGGCAAGTCTCCATAAAACCTTCTCTTCCGAGGAGTCTAATGCAGAGCGTAATAGGGCACGAGTGAATAGGGCACACACAAACAAAGCAATAAGGCAACACAATATTGGCTTTTAAAATGTCAATGCTCATATTAGTGCAGAAAATACAGCAGCTCTGCTTATGTACGATTCATGCATTATACATCCGGTGTACAAACTAGCCCAGGTTGTGCAATGTTTGGACACTACGCCGAGCTGCCTACACCTCAAGCCCGTAATGCACCCAAGACGGATATCATCAGGCGGAAAAAGCTCCCTGCTGTGTAATAACCCTTAAATCACACAGCTGTTCTCGCTGCAGCAAATGATAAAATCTTAATGTGCCATTAGATCATTGCAGGTTATCAATAGGAGGTTAAACGCCATGGAGCATCTCTAGACATCTCATGGTTGCTTCCCATGGGAACAGAGGACCACAGGCCAATGACTACATGGAAAAAAAAGGACATCTGACCAGCACAGCGAGGAGGCACAAACTTATTAACAAGAGTAATAGCTAGCCAGTCATTAACATCAATAGAAGGGGGAGGTTGGGGGCCAAAGACACTTTGGTTGACCTTGGAGATGAAGTCGTAAAAGGCTTCTTTGTTCAGAGTACAGTAAGAAGACCACACAGATTCATCAGACCATGCCTTGTTCTGAAAGCATCTACGACAAGGCAGTCTTCAATACCAACACACAATACTCAAATCATGGAATACATGGTGGTCTTGTTAGGACCATTGGTGGCTGACAACTAGACGTTATTAGAAGACCACCTTCAAGGGGTTGTTCAGGAGTAGCCAAAAATATATAGATACGTTCTTCCACAAACATAGGTTGTCCATGGTATTGCAGCTTAGCCTTATACAATGCAAAGGAGCAGACCCACAATATCAGACACAATCTATGGACAGATCTGGTGCCGTTTTTGGAAGTTGGCCGCCATGTTTCTTTCTAATATTGGACAGCACCTTTTAAGCTTACTGGTTATTCATATAGTGATCATTTAGGCCTGTGAGTAACGGGAGTCCTAGTTCCTTGTAGTGAGATATCCCTCAAAATGGCGTCTCTGGAGATTTAGGGGACACTTATTAAAAAGGGTTTACGCGCACTGGGTAAAACAAAAAGATCCAAATGGTTTCAGGGGATGTATTTTATTAATATCTATAAAAAAACAAAAACAAACATTGTATGGCACGCTACAGTAATTGTAATCACTCATCTTTCCCTGTTCCCATTGGAGCTCACAATCTAAACTCCGAATTCATATCTCATAGCCGTATGGTTCTAGAGTGTGAAGGACAACCCAATAAGTGGATGAAACCCACAAAAGGATGAGGAGATCATACAACATTGCCCTTGGGTGGACCTCAAAGCTGTAAAGCAACAGGGTTGTCCCATGCAACCAACAAGGATACCTGTACGTATGGATTTACCTATAGAACACTTCACTACATAGTGTACCTTCCACTGTGCCTTTAAGCCACAAAACAAATTCAATAGCATTTAAAGTTCCTCCAGTGACATCCGAATATTACGATGCTCCGGAGTTCAGTAAAACACAGATGTATTTCTTCCTCCCGACGTGATGGCAATTGAAGCATATCATACGGTAACTTGCCGCCTCTATATAACAATAACATGCATCTCTCAATAACAAATCTGTTGAGGAAAAGGAAAAGTTGACTGAACAGCTTAAAGTACTCTTCTCTAGTGGCAAATTGGCAAAAACATTGTGTAAAATCCATAGAACATTTCTATTACAACCAAAGCACTTTATTCACATCAATACCTCTCTACACGCACACTGTACACTCTGGGGCCATTTTAGGGGCAGTTATAGGGTAGATTCTGCTCTACTTACTGTGTGCAATACAAGGCATTTAGTTTCCACCCACCAGCTCAGAGAGAACGGAAAGATTCAGATAAACCCTACAGAGGGGAAAACTGCTAAGTGATGCAAAATACAAGTCATATCCTGGTAGGAAATGGCATTACACCTTGTAAAGACACATATTATCCAATCCTTAGTATTTTCAATTGAAGCTCCATGGAAGTATAATACTCAGGACCCCATGGGTCAAGTGGTTGAAGCATCTGTGGCACTCCCTGTCCACAGCTTCAGCTCTAGAGACCAAGTGGGGGGGCTACTAACCGGACCAATATTTTGACGATCATGCTGTTTTTGTCCATTTCCACAGATACCTCCACACACTGTGATATAGGAGGGATCCGTTAAAATGGGCGCCACTTCGATACAAAAGACCTTGAAAAATGGAGGTCTTTCATGGACAGCTGAATGTAGGCTGGGTCTGGACTTCTTTAAAGGATTAGTAAATTTGCACCAATGTCTCCCTGTTCAGAAACCATGGGACACACATTGTGAGGAAAAGGGCGACTCCAGATATTGGCCTAAAAATTTTCAGGAACCATAGAGGAGAACTGACCTCAACAATGGAAGTCCTACAATGACCAATGTTCTTCTATGGACAGACATGCCAAGCAAGATGACTAGCCAATAACCTCTTCTTCCCGACTTCAGCAGAAACTTAAATCTGTTATGCTAGGTTCAGACTGGCTTGAACCTAGAGTTACTACAATTGGTCACCAACTGGACAAGATGGGGGAGAAACCATAAAAACATAGAAGAGCATTTCATGGCATGCATAGAAGCTGCCACCAGGTTAGGAGACCTCCTTTCCCTGGTGGTTGGGCAAAGAAGTATAAGCGAAAAACCTTCTAGCACCAAGTCTATCAACATTCTATAGAAAGAAGGAACCCAACAGAAATGACACAGGGGTGACTTCTTATGGATTGGTCCTACAAAACTGGTTATTAGAAGGAAGTCAATACAATAGGCATTCTAGTAACGCATCCTCCTCTATATACCATCTAGGTAGATTTTTCCGGCAGACATTTCAGAAATTCACCTCTGTCTATTTACATTCACGACAACACCGGGATTTATTAAATATGGCTTTGTATGCATCGGTGACAGAAAACATTAATCAATTAAAACTAAAAAACAAAAGCAAGGAACGCCATTCCGCCTTAATGAGTCGCTGGCGATCAATATCTTTGAGGGAGCTCATCAAATTTGGACCAAGAGGAGAATCGCGGAGGAACGTGCGGCAGCGAGCGGGGTGTTTAGGAGAAATTAAATGAAAGAATTCACTCCAGCTTTCACAGACCTTGAAGGTCAATGAATTACAACAGATGTGCCCTGGTTTGATCCACAAAGACTGAACAAATGATAACGGTTATTGTCAGAATATATCAATCGTTGCCATATGTCTGCATTGGCACCGTTTGGGAGCACTAATCAAATACAATTCAATGCTTTACAGCCCTTCACCAACTCCATTTTTTGCAGCAATTTCCCGAAGACATAAAATATCTACATTGTGGATCTTCTGATAATTTCTCCCCAGGTTTTGAAACCTTCTCAGTTTCTTTAGCAGTTTTATGGATTTGGTCGTAAAGTAGAAATACCAGACATGCATGGTTAGATGGCCATAGACAAGAAACTTGGTTGAGTATTATCTGACGAAGGGTTACCATCTGTCCCGGTCCTTACGTATTTCATGGCACCAAGTCAAATTTTGGAAATGTCATTGCAAAGCAATTGGTTTCTTAGACCTCAGGCACATGACCATGAAACTCAATATAGTGTGAGCACAAAGCAGGCAGTGAAGGCTCCATTACACATTCGTAGCTTCTATGGTGGATAATTTTTTATATTGCATATTTTAATTGCCTTTGGTTTGTATGGCCAGTCCATGAAAAATTCATTCCGTAGGGTTCCTTGCTTCCAGAAGCTTTGTGCTAGGGGGTAGGACCAAATCTATAGTGTTTTGGCCCTACAGAGCTTGCCAACAATAAAGAAAAGAAAGTCTGTACTTGGTTGCAAAATCTACACAAGCTATCAATGGTTTGACTGGACCGACTGGGGAGATGACATGAAAGACAGAATTTGATGTAGAAAAATTCTGATAACGGATGGGCTAATCTCTTCTACCCAATTTCAGTGGCAATTCAACACCCTGACCAGGTCAAGATCCTTGGAGCCTTCATATGGAGTCAATGCCATACATCCAATTTCATACTGTCCATGTTGATACTGTCCTAGCATTCTATGGGGCAGAGGGCTCACGTGTATACATCAGACATGAACGAGTTTGGTGGCCCACATCCACCATAGGGGAAATTAATTAGGTCTGGTAATTATTACAGGAGTCTTAATTCATTTCTTGACATGTGCAAGACCTAGCAAAATTACTAAGAGGTTCTCTTACTGATTTCATGTGCATGAAGGTGCACTTGATCTCAAATCTAAGCCAGCCAAGAACTGGCATAGAGTTATGGTATAACTCACAATGGTTTTCTGGTGTGAGTATTTGTAAATCTGGCAGACCAGATCACCCTCTGTCTTTCTAGATTCCCACCCTGTTCTAAAAATGTGGCAATCATGGTGCAGGAATAGAGATATACCATGGTGCACCAAAAAGGCACCAAGTTGAGGGTCATTTTGGCCACTTTCCTGGAACATCCAAGTGCATTAGCACGAAAGTTACACCTTTTTTTTTTTTTTTTTTTTTTTTGGTAGAGTTGGAAGGGACCTCAAGGGCCATCGGGTCCAACCCCCTGCGAGTGCAGGTTTTCCTAAATCATCCCAGCTATATGTTTATCCAGATTCCGCTTGAAGATTTCCATTGATGGAGCGCCCACCACCTCCCGTGGCAGCCTATTCCACTTTCTCACTACCCTCACTGTCAGAAAGTTTTTTCTAATGTCTAATCTGTATCTCTTTCCCTTTAGTTTCATCCCATTGCTTCTTGTACTTCCTTGTGCTAATGAGAATAGGGGAGATCCCTCTGCACTGTGACTACCTTTCAGATATTTGTAGACTGCTATTAAATCTCCCCTCAGCCTTCTCTTCTGCAAACTAAACAATCCCAATTCTTTTAGCCGCTCCTCATAGGACATGGTTTGCAGACCTTCCACCATTTTGGTTGTTCTTCTCTGGACTTGCTCCAATAGATCGATGTCTTTCTTGAATTGAGGCGCCCAGAACTGTACACAGTATTCCAGGTGTGGCCTGACCAGGGAAGAGTACAGCGGAATAATGACCTCTCTTGATCTAGATTCAATGCTTGTCTTAATACATCCCAGAATTGTATTAGCCTTTTTTGCAGCAGCACCGCACTGTTGGCTCATGTTGAATTTGTGATCTACTATTATGCCCAAGTCCTTTTCCCCTATGCTATCACTAAGTTCTATTCCTCCCATACTATATATGTTTTTTACATTTCTGTTACCCAGATGTAGAACTTTGCATTTGTCCCTGTTAAATCCCATTTTGTTCGCCTCAGCCCATTGTTCCAGTGTGTCTAAGTCCTTTTGAATACACTCTCTCTCCTCTCTAGTGTTGGCTATTCCTCCTATCTTCGTATCATCTGCAAATTTTATGAGTTCCCCAATAATTCCATCGTCCAGATCATTTATAAAGATATTAAACAGTACTGGGCCCAGAACAGAGCCCTGCGGCACTCTGCTTTTGACTTTCTTCCAGTTGGATGTGTAGCCATTTAGTATTACTCGTTGTGCCCGATCATTAAGCCAGTTGTGAATCCACCTAACTGATTTTTTGTCAAAGCCATACTTAATCATTTTTTCAATAAGAAGGTTATGTGATACTTTATCAAATGCCTTACTGAAGTCAAGATATACTATGTCCACGGCATTCCCTTGGTCCAACCATTCAGTGATTTTGTTGTAGAAGGAAATCAGGTTAGTCTGACAAGATTTATTGGTCATAAAGCCGTGCTGGCTCTGGTTAATTAATGCCTTCCCATCCAGGTACCTAGTCGCTAAATTGTACCTGCATTCCCAATTGATGTTTATGTCTACACGCGATCTAAAATTCATGCTCTAGAAAAGGAGCACTGTATGGTAGCACATTTGCAAATGCTGACGTCAATGGTAATTTTTCAGTATCTACTGCTGATGTCCTAGACACACACCAAGCCATAGATACAGGCATTCTTGAAAGACATATCCATAGACCTTGCTGGGTATAGGACGCTGCTTAGCTATCGCAGTTAAGGTTCTCTGTACCAAACAGGAGCTACATTAAATCGCTTCTAACCAAGGTAACCCGCAGGTTGTGCTGTCCAAGATTATGCGCAAAGAAAAAAAAAACCTCAAGTAAAAAGAGGAAGAAAGTAATTCCAAGTGAAGCAATATGACATATTAAAAAGACACCATTATGTAGTACACCTTGTGCCTTTTGTATGCCTAATGCTGCAGCTAGCAATTTCAATGCAGATCATTTTTTGGTGCCATTGTTCCTTCCAGCAGAAAACTGCTACTCCCAGCAGCGGCTCTTATTACAGACGCTGATAATACTCTCTCTGGGGGGATAGAACAGGTGAACACAGGCTGATGAGAGAGTCTCCAAGCAACTGAGCGATTATGTAGCAAACAGGATTGCAGGCAAATGCAAAAGGATGTTTCGGCAGGTGCAGAGGTGTCAGAGCTGGTTAGTAAACCGACACGACATCGGGGCCCCGCCAAATGTGTCAAGTACATTTCGTACAAAACAAGCAACTCATCGAAGACTCGGTATTCAATATATGTCAGTCAACAGTGACAGCATGACTAATGTTATCTGACTGACAGTCATACCGCATTAAAGAGGACAATAACACCACGCACTAGAACGCTGGATTAACCTTCCCGGAGCGATCGACTCCACCAACCGTGGTTACGGGAAATAGATGCAAAAATAATTACTGAAAAAAAAAGTATGGAAGAAAACTTTTCTGGAAAAGAAGCTATATTTAAGAAAGAAGAGAGTGTAGGATAGAGAATAAAGAGATGCCTTTAACTTAGGCTTGAGATATCTCCAAGGTGAATGGCATGAGGTGTCTTAGAGGAGATGGCTTTGGGGAAACAAAAACAAGCAGAACATATTTGCATTGCTTTGTGGGTAGTTGACTGTAGGATACCGGGTCGTGTAGTCCAACTGGATGGACAGGTATAGACCAAAGTACACTTCCAATAAAGTCTACATGGGGTTAATGTGTTCCCAAATCTGCACAGCTTGACTAGACAAGGCAGATTAAAGCCCTAGATCCTCTACCTCAACCCCATCTACTGGTCTACAGCATGCAAACAATTGAAGACTAACAAACTCCGTAATCCAAACCTCCCACTGTCATCTCCAAAACTTCTCTCAGGCTGCACCAGTTCTCTGGCTTGAACTTCCCCAGAGTCAGATAAATTTCCGAGGGTCCGGAGTTTTACCGTTTACCTTAACAAAACACACACACACACACACACACACACACACACACGTGTATTTTGTAGCAGGCCATCACAATTATTGTATCACTTACACTCCATGTATCCCAGGGAATCTCACCTGGCCATGTATTCTCTGAATGTGAATGGGTTGATGATCTGATTCATGCCGCAACTCCGAAAATACAGGACAAGATGAGATTTTAGGATCGCTGTTTTTACTACAAAAATTTTTTTTATTATTATTTATTTTTTACTCTTTAAACTACTATTACTATTATATTTACTAATGCTATTACTGCTATTTTTTACCATGGTTGTTACTACTACTACTACTGTTACTACTAGTATTTAATACTACAAATTTTTACTACGGTTACAAATTGTAATACTAGTTTTTACCACTGTTACTGCTACTACTACTTATCACCACTGCTTCAACGTTATACTAGTGTTACTATTACTACTACCACTACTTTTATTACTAATTTTTACTATTGCTACTACTACAAATTTTTACTACGGTTACAAACTGTAATACTAGTTTTTACCACTGTTATTACTACTAGTATTTAATACTACAAATTTTTACTATGGTTAGAACTTGTACTACTAGTTTTTAGTGTTTACCACTGTTACTAGTACAAATTTTTAATATGGTTACAATTTGTAATAGTAGTTTTTACTACTACTGTTACTACTAGTATTTAATACTACAAATTTTTACTACGGTTACAAATTGAAATACTAGTTTTTAACCACTGTTACTGCTACTACTATTTTTTTTTTTTATCACCACTGCTTCAACGTTTTACTAGTGTTACTACTACCACTACTTTTATTATTAATTTTTACTACTGCTACAAATTTTTACTACAGTTACAAATTGTAATACTATTTTTTACCACCACCACTACAAGTTTTTACTACTGCTACAATTTTTTACGGTTATTACCACTTCCTTCAATACCACTATTTTTGTTTACCATAATAAATAAAATATTTAATTTATTATTATTATTAATTATTATTATTATTTGCATTGCACCATTTGAGAATCCCTATCTCTATATGCTATATTTTTGGACATTAAAAACAGCTGACAGCCAAATCCCATGATGCATTGGGTTCAGTAATGAGCATGGGGTGAAGGCTTTCACTACCAGCCTGGGCACTTGCTTATAATTTACAATTCTTTTATTACAAACTCTGCTGCTCCCAGTCATTCGTTGTGCCTAAATCACACAAAGGTTGGGAATCAATACACCTTTTGTACCAGCAGCGATTAGGATACAGTAAAAGCTCATTTATTCTTCCCCCTCCCCACTCTCTTCAGGGATTATAAAAGCATTAAAGTGGCTGAATGCCACAGACAAATAACAGGCAGGAGCTAAGCTACATTTTGCAAGATATAAGGAGAGACGAATAAGAAGCGACAACTTGAGATGAGAACATTCTATGCGGAAGACATGGCACGGGAAGATGAAAACACGTACGAAGGAGCAGGCTGAAGCACAATGCTCAACTCAGGGGGGAGCAAGAACGAGAATAATCTCAGGAGATAATGAACAAACATCATGACAAATGGAAAAAAAAAAACCTTTAGAAATAGAACAAACCATTGATTGGCCCTTGTACTGTATACCTGGCCTATAGCCACAGGACTACTCCATATACCATCTCTATAGTGGTCTCCAGAAGGACAAGGTAGGCAGATGTAGCAGAGCTTAATTGGTTAGATCATCATAATGCAAAGACCACATCTATCTATCTATCTATCTATCTATCTATCTATCGCATTTCTTAGTTCCAGAATAAAAATATCAGAAAGTCTAAATCTAATGATGAATATTCCAGATGTACAAACCAAATCTGTAAGCCCCAGACCTGTCACTAGTAATCTGTGTATATCAATGGCTAAAAAACACACACATCACAATCAAACATTAATATAAAGTGACACGACGCATTCATGGCAAGGTGAGACTTGTTACGGTTCTGCCAGCGTTCAGCATCCAGGAATATGATCCCAATAGAATTTAGTGACTCAGCTGGAGATCGATTTAATGAAGTTGGAAGGCGATGGCAAATGGTTTAGTGACACAGAAAACCCTAAATCTGGAGCACACGGGCACCGCAGCATAGACGATGCAATAATACCGAGCATGGGAAAAATTAAAACATATGGCTGTGTGAATATCTGGATTGTATAGAAATGGCAGGTTGTCTTTGTAGGTTGTAGAATGATCTAAACTGATGTTCTCAAGGTCGGGATAAGGACATAGACAATTTACGACAGCTAGATAGACAGACAGAATCTTGCCCATCTTTAACCGAAGATGCAGCCCCCCCCCCCACAATCCTATATATCTTGTCTATAACACTAGATGTCCAATGTGATAGGTTCCTTCACGTCTTGAGATGAAGTAAAGGTGGACAACTACGGTATATAAGAACCAGAATCTCTCCGCTCATATAAGGAGTCTCCACACCAGGTAAAAGTAGCCGATCAAGCCCAGAACAAGATGCATATAAATAGTTCTCCTGACTCGCATTCTCCTTCAAGGAGCACAGAGTCCAGCAATTTCACAGAAGAAAAAGGTTATTCTGTTTTAAAAAGGAAGACGGGTTCCTTGGGGAGAGAGCAAAGATCCAACCAGTACCTTAAGAACTGGGCTTTGATCCTGCACGTGCCTGAACTCCAGAAAGCTATTTCAATGCAATATAGTTTCAATTACGAGACACGACTGATATTTGTAAGCGCATCTTCTACTCTTACACCTTTTATCTCTCAAGGACATATTATTTTACTTTCATCGTGAATATAAATCAGGCCTCAGAAATAAAAGAGCTCATTTCAATACAGATTAAGAGCCTCGATACAGAAAACCCACAAACTCTAGAAACTTGGAGAACAATGATTATTTCTGCACAATAAGTTACATCTTTTTTTTTCCTTTGACAAGTCAAAGTGATTCAGAACCATGGCACATAGCTAGGGGATGCCAGGAGGAGGGGATCCTGATTGATAGACAATGGGAGGGGCGGGGGATAAAAGTGATCCTGTTTGGTAGACAATAGGAGTGGGAGATATATTAAAAGGGTTATCTGGTTTCTGAGATTGATCACCTATGGTCAGGATTTGCAAGGCCGCATGGCTGAGCCTCTGGATACGTTCAGCCGGGCAGCCTCAGAACTGGATAGGCTCAGCCATGCGGCCTCGGAACTGGATACGTTCAGCCATGCGGCCTCAGAACTGGATAGGCACAGCCATGCGGCCTGGGAACTGGATAGGCTCAGCCATGCATCCTCAGCACTGGATAGGCTCAGCCGTGCAGCCTCAGCACTGGATAGGCTCAGCCATGCAGCCTCAGCACTGGATAGGCTCAGCCATGCAGCCTGGGAACTGGATAGGCACAGCCATGTGTCCTGGGAACTGGATAGGCTCAGCCATGCGTCCTGGGAACTGGATAGGCTCAGCCATGCAGCCTGGGAACTGGATAGGCACAGCCATGTGGCCTGGGAACTGGATAGGCTCAGCCATGCGGCCTGGGAACTGGATAGGCTCAGCCATGCATCCTCAGCACTGGATAGGCTCAGCCATGTGGCCTGGGAACTGGATAGTCTCAGCTGTGCAACCTCAGCACTGGACAGGCACAGCCATGCGGCCTCAGAACTGGATAGTCTCGGCCATGCCACCTCAGAACTGATGACTTGTGGGATCCTGGGTGTCAGCCCCCATAAACCCAATATTGATGGCCTATCCTGCGAATAAGTCTTTAATTTCAGAAACTGGATAACCCCCCCCCCCCATTAAAGGCCAGGGCCCATGGGAAGGAAACAGCGCTGGAGAACTCTCCCTTTCTGGTTTGTTATTATACTACTTGCTGCCCATCACATGGCTCAGAGAATGAGTCGGGGCAAGCCTGTTCCGGGGGTCCTTACTAGACAGTCTTAAAGGGCCCAGTCCGGCAGCTATCATTAGTTCACATTAATCCTGAAGGTTTTTCATGTGACCAGAGCTATACATATGCACCATCATGCATGATTAAAATTACATGGTGACTTCGTTGTCGCTCGGTGTCTTGTATTTCTGCTTTATTGACCTAATTAGGTGGGATCAGGTTGCCGATTGTATAGAAAATGTCCGCTTGTCTCTAGGAATACACACACACACACACACACACACACACACACACACACACACACACACACCCCTATTGTCTGTAGAATGCAATTGATGGTAATGGAGATGCGCAAGAGTGAAACATTATAGATGCAAAACCACTATATTCCTTACACGGATAGTTTTTTTTCTAAAAATAATTTATGCATGTTTGTAATCATACTTGTATATGTAATCTATATGAATTTGAACACAGATATTGCCTTTTAACTATTTTTTTATTGGCTACTCCATGATAATTTGCAATAAGTAGAGCTGCCCGAATAACTGTAGATGAATGTTGATTTTGGGTTTCTGATCTTTTCCGTTTATGTGCTTTTCTCGCTCCACCCCATTTCCTAGACAAAACAGCCGGAGGATATTAACTTAATCAGGAAATGTTGTAAGTAAAACAATAAAATCCCTTTTCATAGAACGCGTCGAGGGGGAAGTCGAGGAGACTGTCCTGTTCTAGAGTCTCCTTCTGTTTTATTGTACTTTGAGTCTTATGAACCCAATAGTATGGGAGATTTTTTTTGTCTCACCAACTGAGATTTAATATTTTATTAGGATCATATCGGACTGGCAGGACATCGCTCCGTTATCACTGACATCAGGATGGAGATTGTAGCTTCCATCTGGTCCATAAGCCAAGGAGACCCACAGATTACCTAACCACACTAAGGTGGATTAAACTCCTTAGCACCCGTAATCATCACTATCAAGAATTCGCTGTAGGGATGAGGTAGGGGGCCATGGACAAAAAAATTGCACCGGTGCTCACAATACTTTAGTTACTCCACTAAGGGTGGGTTCACATCTGCACCCGGTCTCCGCTTACGGGTTTCCGTCTGCTGCTGAGAGAAACTGGACAGGAGATGGAAACCCGGCAAAAGTTTTCAAACCCATTCACTAGAATAGGTTTGCAAAGTGACCGCCCATGAGGAAACTTTTTTTTTTTTTTTTTTTACCGGACACAAAGTCGGACATGCAGGATACCCCAAACCAGCCACCCCCACCCCCTTACCCCATACTCTCACCCCCAACTCCAACTCCCCCCCCCACACACACACACACTTTACTAGCTTTGGAAATGCCAAATATCCATTTGGACGTGCCAATAAAGCCTATTTGATTTGATTTGACTGTGTTCTCACCACGGAGAGGAAGAAGACACTCATGGACGGTCCCTTTGTAAACACATTCAAGTGAATGGGTTTGAAAACTGACCACCGGGTTTCCGTCTCTTGTCCAGTTTTTCTCGGCAGAATACGGAAACCCAAAAGCAGAGACCGGGCACTGGTGTGACCCTGCCCTGATTATGTTGTTGCATATATAAGATGTTCGATATATTCCAGAGTTTTCACATAGTATTCCTGACGTAGGACTTATCTACGTACCTGAATTGGATCCCGAACTCTGATGTGTCCATAACCAAAATGTCACCTGTAACTATACACTTTTTTTTTTTTTTTTTTTTTTATTTCCAATGTGAAAGTTCTTTACCAACTTCTTCCCGAGGGCCATGAATTACCCACAAATGGTTTAGGATGTGGAGACGTGAGCTGGTTTAGGTCACAGTATATATAATTTTTGCTTTCTGTGCAGTGCTCAGCTATTTACAAAGCAACTCGTAACCTTCACAAAGCGAAACGTACAGTATTTGATTATATAGTTCAGAGACGGTTTTTTGTTTTTTGAAAAGGTCCTTCCTGGCAGGGACTTAAAGTATTGCTGTCCTGGAGAAATGACATTTATAAATGCTGTCAGTTACATTTTCACATTTTCTGTAACTACTTTGTAGCCGGATGTTTTTGTTTCCTTTTGTAAGCTTTTGATGTGTGTGGAATAATGCGGCTTATATCTATCAACGGGCATTAAGATGGGCCGGGGCAACAAATCCACACAAATCTATCACATAAATGAATAGTAATATAATAGACCCATTCCAAAATACAGCAAATATTTATATTAAATACCATATAGTTAGGAAGCGTTAAATCAACATTGAAAAACATATGTAGTTGTGCCTTCTTTTTCCGTTCTAGGTTTACAGGGGTTAAATATGTTTTTAAAGGGGGATTTTCCAGGACTATTAAACTAAGCACTCGCTCCCATTCTTAGGAGGTGACATCATATCCTTTGGTCACAGGAATGAGGCTAAGGCCTGGTTCACATCTGCATTTGGGCCATTCCATCCTCCACAAGCAGCACTTTTTTCTCAGCATTTTTCAGTGCAGAAACCACATGGGCCCCATTATAGTCTATGGGGTCCAAGGGTTTCCTTAGGTAACCGCTTTTTTTTTTTATATGGATTAGGTTTCCATTCGGGGGGTTCCCAAGCGGAATCCCATGCGCAGATGTGAACTGAGCCGGAGGCTGGGCTGACTCCATCCCCCATTACGCTTGACAAATGCATTTTTGGGGTCAGAAACTAGGCCTAAACCATTATAGTCTAGGGGGTACAGATGTTTACATGGGTAACCGCTTTTTAAGCATATTGTTTTCTGGGGTTTTTTTGGGTCCCCAAGCAGACCCAAAGAATGGAAACCGCAATGCAGGTGTGAACCTAGCGTAAGCTGTAGCATGGACATATGACAACGAGGAATGTAGTCAATTCCTGAGAACAAAAGGGGGAGATTAGTATCGTAGCCTTGGAAAATGCTTTTAAACTATAAAAACACGTCTTAATATAGAGACTACTTAACATACCCCAGGTCATGGTTGCGGGTTTCCTTAGTCATGCACAGCTGGTATGGTTATCTTTAACACATCAGTAATGTCCCCGGTGACGTCTACATAGGATATTCTCAATGTAGAGCCTTCAAAACTGGTCTAATGGTATTACCATAACTACAGGTCCTAGATGACATCAACAAACTACCAATAAGGTCACGAAAGTGGCCAGGCTCTGTATTAGGCCTTCTGGATGGTACACCGATAGTATTACTACTGAAGGACATCTCTGTACTTGGCATGAAGCTGTTGGACCCCAATGCAAAATCTGCACCAGGCCCCCCAACTGAGTATTGGTTTACTTCTATTTCTACACCAGGCTCCCTCAAGCTCTTGGGTCTAGGCACAACTGCACCCCTTGAGTTAAGTCCCAACTTGGCACATGGTCATAGTTGCCTGCCATAGAAATGAGCCTACGGTACTCAAGCCAAAGTGGTTTGTTGATACCCTACCAACACAATGGGACCTGATGGCCCTCTACATATGCCCCTAACCTGATGAGCATTCCTCCACCCTTTATTCCCTTATTTGAAAGCTTCGTGAATCAGTTTATAGAGTATGATGAAGATTTCAGAGCGCGATTTTCTTAACAGCAGGAAAACCACTTAGAAATCTCTCGGAGCTTTTGTGCCACCACAATACAAGTCCCCACATCATAATATACTGTCTGCTGTAACATGTGCATCGCTGTGTTTGCATAATGGATTCTAAGGCAAGATGCAAATAAACCCTCCTCAGACCTCCAATCACGTTCCGTCACTTTCTTGTCTTCATTTTTACCTTAGTAACTGCATAAACCCAACACAGAATCCTCCAGAACGAGAACATCAATTAGAAAACAAGCAAAGGAAAATATTAACAGATGTCAAGAAATATGTCTCAGTTCAACCACATACTTTGCAATTATCTAATCTTGTCTCATTAGAGCAGATTAAGCAATTCTCTTTAATTATATCGTTAGAACACCTTCTTTAAAGCAAAGACGAAAGTGCATCAAAGAACACAATACAGACTGCAAACATTTCAACAAAGTTGTTAGAAAACCTCAGGGCACGCATAGAAAGTAGCAGAGTCACCGGTAAAAGTGGACATAGGGCAACGAGTAGATGATTAGTTGTGGTCACAGTTGATAACCCCAGCAGGTCCAACTCTTTAAATGGGTATCGTGCCATCCTTACCAAGTCACCAAATTTTTTAGGGTGCCCAAATAGCTCCAATACCAAATGGAGTTGGTAGAAGACAGGTCCGTCAAGTCCAACCAGAAGAAGGCAAAAAATATGGCTGATGCCAATTGCCCCATGTCATGGGGAAAAAAAAATAAAAAAAATTCCCCACTCCAAATCTGCCGACCAATATGAAATCCTGGATCAATGTGTCAATAGCTGTTGGTTGACAGCCTTTCCTACTGACTACTCTCCATACACATGGAGCTCCGGTGTGAACTCCTGGTTTGCCAGCAGCTTCCAAGAAGAATCCAACATGCCAACTTCATCTGTCATGGAAGAATTGGGAAGTCTTCATACACTCAAGATGATTGACCCTGCACAACTTTTCTCTTTGGTGTATGGGGGTCATTAGTTTCTACAAGAGTTCTCATATGTTTTTATAGCCCTCCTAAAAACTCTTTCCCGAGGGTCTAAGAAAAAGTTATATAAAAATATCCCCAACTTGGGATTCCAAGTTCTATTTATGGTCCATCTTCTCTGGAGCATGGCAACTAGGGACATTGGTGTCTCAGTCCTTCCCAATAAACAGGTAGCCATTAAATCGAAAGACTACCCATTTAACAGGTAAAAAAAGAACGGGTCATCCAGATCATTGGTCTCCAACTTTTTTCCACCAGGGAGCAGCTTGAATCAAGAACATTTTTCCATGGCCTGGCAGGGCGGGGTTTTAGTTATATGGGGGCGGAGCTGTGGAGGGGTAGTAGCTATATGGTAGCGCGACATCCTGTAGCGTATATGGTGGCCAGAGTAACTGAGCAGCAGGAATGCCTCGCCTTCTGTGATTGGCTGATTAACTCTTGGAGACGTAATGCCGCCTGTTTCTGGAAACCATCTCTTAGCCACAGTGTGGCTCTGGTTCCTGCTGCTCAGTTACTCTAGCAACCAAATACACTATTGTGAAGTGCTGCATCCCGATACTGGTCCACGGACTAGTGGTTGGGAAACCCTGTTCCAGGAGAACAACCACTGCTAATTAGGCTAGATACACACCTACGCTTGGTTTCCATTGGGGGATTCCGGCCTCCATACCGGTTCAAAAACGCAGAGAGAAAGGTCCTGTTTTTTTCACAGGTAACCACTTTTTAAACTGATTGGGTTTCCGTTTTTCTGGTCCCCAAGCTGACCCGAAGAACAGGTGTGAACCTAGCGTTAGCTGCTCTTTGTTTTGGCTCATTGAGGGAATCCCAAGTGGGAACTGCTTTACCTATAGGCCCATGATGGTGAACCTATGGCACGTATGCCAGAGGTAGCACTCAGAGCCCTCTCTGTGGGCACCCATCTGTGAAACACTTTGTACTGTGTGGATGCCACTTTGTAGCAGATTATACTGTGTGGAGCAAATTGTATTGTGTATGGGCCACTGTGTAACAGACTGTACTGTGTGGAGGCTGATGTGCTGCAGATTGTACTATGTGAGAGCCACTGTGGGGTAGATTGTACTATGTGGGGCCAGTGTGGGTCAGATCTGTTTGGGGCCCCTTCACTATTTTTATCACACAGTATCTGTTTCATTGCAGACGAGTGATATTATTATTACAGACCATCCGTAATTGTCCACAATTGTGGATCCGTACAATATTAAGGTCAAAATGCTGTATTGGCACTATGTGATAAATTAGTGGGTCTTGGGTTCCAGTTTGGGCACTCGGTCCCTAAAAGGTTCGCCATCACTGCTATAGGCAATATAAAAAGGGGTTCCCATTATTAAGTACCCCTTTAAATATACAAGGCTCGACAGTATATATGGCTATTATGCCCTCTATTTCTAACACACAAGGAATCTACCGAGTAGAGACCGAAAACTAAGAATTTATTTGGTGTCCTCTAAAATTATAACAAAACAAATAAAGAACAAACAAATAATGGAGGTTAAAAGCGAAAAACAAGCAATGCAAAGTACATAGACACTTAGAAACAGCAAGTGAGCTCTCATGCAATTAGCGAAAGACACACAGTGTGCATTACGCTCTATACTGGAGTCTTTTTACTAGAGAAATAGAATAAAAAAGCAGAAAGTAAAGTACTGTAAAAGCCATAAATCTGTCTTCTCTAATGACTACACAAACAAGACGACCTCTTTAGCTTTTCATATATTTCTTAGGTACAGACATCATTACTAAACGGAAAAAGAAGAAACAGCAAAACTTTGAAAGCCATTACATCTGACATGCTGAAATGCAAGTTTAGGCTCTTAAATGTTTTAGTTTTTCACATATATTACACCCAAAGGATGACAATCATTATAAGAGTGGCTGGGCAGCTCTGGCAGGTCTCATCTTGTAAGGTAACAAAAGAATGGGTTACCAAATTCCACCATCCGGAGCCCCACATGTTCAAATTTGATCATGGTTCCCTCTACAATTTGGGACTGTTCTACTGTGCATTATCAATGTTGGGTAACATAGACTAGGCAACAACAGATTTGAGGGAACAATTTTAGCTGAAATGCTGATCAATATGGCAGAGCCATAGGCTCACTAATCCCCTGCTGGTCCCGATCCAATGCCGACTGGGTCCGGCTGTATAGAAAGAAAATTCCCCTCAACCACTGTAAACTCAAGTGTTCTGCCTTTGTCAAGGAACGGCATTTCTTGGGTGTGGAGCAGGACCCGGAAGCCGAGAACAGCAGGGATTCAGGCAGCATTGGAACGGGACCAGCAGGGTAACCAGGGAGGGCCATGCTGATCAGTAATTCAAGAAAACTGGTCCTCCTTCCCCCAAAAGAGTCCCATTTTGAGGGATAAGTTTAAAGAAAACCTAACAGCCATCATCTATTTTGGCAACTAAGTGCACAGATCCCTTAAGCCTAAAGGTTTTTCCATGAGGTGCATTCAAAAGGCGCCATATCTTATCGTAGAATCAACGTTACATTGGAGCCACAATATGGACCCATAGTAAGCTACATTTTCTCACAAATACAGGGGGAACATACAGCGAAACCATGGCTAAATCGTGCCCACCACTAGGCTACCATGCTGCACTTACGGTATTTGCATGCCAATATGGTGGTCCGCTGCATTATTTGTAGTATATCACATCCACGACCCCGTCCCATATTTGACACATTTTGTAAAACAGAAGGCGCAGCTCAATAATTAGACATTTCACTATATGATTATCGACGAGACACGACCTTGCAGAACATCTAACCGCACAACAGGCTTCGGTACAATTTATTCAGAGACATTAACGAAAGGCTGAGGAATCTGAACAAAGAAAGTAGCAATTTACACCGCGCACCTGGCAACGTGTTAAATCTTTCTGGGTTTTTACTTTACAGATGTTACATTCTGTTTCCAGTGATATATTATCTAGATCAACATAGATCACACTGCAATGAGGAAACATTAAGCCATTTTGCAAAGTTAGAGCACGCACGTGTAAGGCTGCAATTCATATATAGGTTAGATCCGGTTATCGTAGCCTTAGTGGTAATGACATGGTCAACAATGCAGTCTCTCCAAATAGCTGATCAGCGGTGCTGCCGGCGCCTGACCCCCTCCCCAATCCAACACTGATGACCTATCCTAATGTCAAGTCATCCAGATAGTAGTCCTGGAACATCCCTTAAAATGAACATCAAGTGGGAGGCGCAGTCAGTTTTGGGTCAAAAAAAAAAAAAAAAAAAAAAAATAGAGCCACCCGAGTCAATGATTTGGCCTGATGACTCCACTAAATATACCCAGACAAGTGGTCATACTAACTACATGCCCAAGAAAGAAAAGTTTTAGTCTGGCTCATGTTGAGATCAATGTGAAGAGTCTCAGGGCAGTCCCTTATTGTGAAATCCTACACTCCCTGCACGGAACGTAAACCAACCACTTCACCTCCGAGTAACGCTCTGGCATCCATCCAAGAGACCAATAAAGTCTTCACATGGAGAAGACATGGAGGGCTAAGGAGTATGGAGCGCCGAGAGCCAAGAACACCACAGAGTAATAGGACACCCAGTGGACTCTTGGGAATGTCGGCGGAAAAGCTCCTGTTTGTTGTAGGACCATCCAACTACTTATATTTGCAGGGGTTACATGGCAAATCCGGTTTTTATGCAGTGTACCCAATACAGACATAAAATGTACTCACCCACCCCTGACAGATCAATTCTTAGATTGGCAAAGCTATGAAGGGGGCCTTTAGTGTCTCGGCTGACAAGCCAACTCTGGTTCACGTCAGCAATCCAGCTCTACTCCTTCTGCTTGAACATAGAGTAGAGCAGAGTCAGTCACATGACCCAGAGTCAGCAGAACAGGAAGCGTCCAGAGACTTTAGGCCACCGCAGCACTAAAAATCAGGAGGCAGGGTCCAGTAGGAATGTCCGTGGTCATATTGGACAGAAACCACACTACAAAAGAATTTAGTTAAATTCGTTTATACCTCCCCTATTTAGTGCTGAGGGGTCAAAACAACTGGCAGACTCCCTTAAGGACAAGGTACATGTGCAGTGTCACACCACCACTAGGAAAAAAGGCAGAAACCATTGTGAGGAAGGAAAACGTCTAAAACCACATGTTATTTTCTATGCACTTGGAACAATTTTCCCTGCATCTATAACACAAGATATGAGAACATAATATACAGCCGTATTTAGCAGCCGGCCATACAACGATCCACAATGATCAGCTCTCTAGTAGGATCTACACATCCGGCAGTGGTGCACCATAAACAGGACAACATTTGATATCTTAATGGTCCCGGAAATAATGTAAAGGACAAAGAGTTTTGATAGACTTAAAGATGTTTGCTGGGAGCTATGGACGAGCCTCACCTCCTGACAATGGCAATTTAGGATCTAATGTTTCAACATTATATACAGTAGGAGATCAAGGCAAATAACTGGAGTGAGAACCGGCACCTGGAAAACAGTGTGTATGCCTACCAAGATGCCAAGAAAAAAATAACATAAATATGATGCAATAAACATATCTAATAAATTATATCCATTGTTAATAACCACTATTACCATAGGACCATCCCATAAAAGGTGCCGGCATATGGAAGCAAAATAACCCCCCCCTTCCCCATTGAGTTTAGAGTTACATGAATATGGATCAAGTTGAAGGTTTTGTTGTAGCTCAAGCCCCTTCAATGGAGGAGTCGAAGAAGATACAACCCATAGACTGGAGCAGTTTCCTGGAGGAAATCAGTCATGTCTTTCTAAGGCTGGGTTCACATGGGGGTTTTTAAGGGCCTGATTTTGACTTCAATACCACCTCATAAAACCGCCTCCAACTAACTTCAATGGGAGCCGTTCACTTCCGTCCCCCTCCCCTCCCCCCCCGAGAGACCTGCCCTTACATGCCACGGATTCTGTGGCGGAATCCGCCACAGAGTCTGCGGTGCAATCCGCTGCAGAATCCACACCGCAAACATTCCCTCCCGACTAGGCCCATTCATTTGGAGTGGAATGCCGTGACTGGATGCTGGTGCACTGCACCGGCATCCAGTCGTGGCTAGCCATTTTTTGGATCGGATTCTGAGATGGCCTCCGCCTTAAAATCCAGTCCAAAAAACCCCGTGTGAACCCAGTCTAATTCTTAAGAGCTTCTTAGGCCCAATTCACATCAGTGTTCCGGTCATTCCATTTTCCAATCCGCAAGAAGTATGTGGAGAGTAAAGTCCTGCAAGCAGCATTTTTCTCTCTGCATTTTTCGTGCGGAAACCACATGGACCCCCCATTATAGTCTATGGGGTCTGTGGGTTTCCACAAGCGGACTCCCTAAATGGAAACCCGAATGCAGATGTGAACCAGGCCTTAGAGACATTTTCAGATTCTTGATCTCAAGAACAAATATTTACTAAATAGGTCATTCCAAAAACAGTCCCATAATTGGTCATAGCTCGGTAACATGACTCTATTACCGTCACCAAAAATAACTGGATGGACTGTTATTGGCAAATCCTTCGCTGCTTTATATAACCGTACAGATCTTCGAGAAATACGCAATAACCCAGCAGGAAGAGCCGGTGCTATAGTGCCGATACGTGGCTGTTGGAGCTATTTTGGGCAGTTTAATGATCATGGAGGCATTTGGTTTATCTTTGCTTTTTCACAATCAAACACCTCTATCTTTCACAAACCAGTTAGATCAGTAGGTGGGACACATCAGGCGGTAACAGGAGTGTTAACAGGCAGCAGCCAGTTCTGCTGAAAAAGGTTGCCGAGCGCTTAGAAAACTAATTATCCAGAGGCCTCGTCTGTTTGTGTACTAGATTAGCCACGTGTCTCGCTCAGTGGGTAGGCTTCGAAACGCAACCGTAGACTACAAATAGGTATAAACTGGGTGTAAGAACAGAGGCCACCATCATGGGCAGATTCCCAAAAAAAAGTTAAACCCATAAAATTTATTTAAGCCCATAACTCAAAATAGAGATCCTCCAAGTGGAACGGAAGACCGCGCCAAAAAATACTTCCCCTCCCCCGGCCTTAGAAGCCTATACAGCAGATTCCATCCAACACTGGAAAACCGACCACTCAATCATGATCTCCAGGGCAAATGATAAAGTTTCCTTTATTGGTAATTTTACCCCAGCTGGTATTTTGTCACAAGCAGAAGGATACGGATTTACGGCGCAGTCGTTGTAATAGGAGTATTTTTTTTTTCTACCTTCGCAGCTGGTGATCTTTGACTTTCCATTATTTCCAAGTTTAAGGTATTGCAATCTTTTAGCAAATTTATGTATTAAGCACGACTATCTAAAATTAGGAAATCTAGATTTATACACAGTGTTGTGCAACAGGTTTAGGCAGGTGCGGAAAGAAAAAAAATTAAGTCAATGAACAAAAGAGAAATCCAAGGCTCAATGGAGTGTGTACTTTGTCAGGGTTTGTTAATGGCCAATAGGGTTGAGCGAAAAGATTGGATTCCGATCCCGATCTTTTCCCGCGGGATCGAGGTCGAAGGTTAGTTCCCCACAATGCTTTGCTACTGTCCAATCATTGTGGGGGAAAAAAAGCTAAGATCAGGATCAGAATCTGATCTTTTCGCTGAACCCTAATGGCCAACATACTGACTCTTTATTTTCTATGGTCCAAACATACACCTGTGAATCATCATTAGAGATGAGCGAGTAGTGAAATATTCGATATTCGTTTCGAGTAGCCCCTCAATATTCGACTACTCGAATCGAATCCTATTATACTCTATGGTGGAAAAAATGCTCGTTTCAGGGGTAGGCAACATTTGATCAAATTGAACTTCCCAAGTCCACAAGTGAGGGTCGGGCTGGATTCTCCGAGAAGTCTTCTCTGTGCAGCGTCCCTGCGGCGTCTTCTGGCTCTGAATTCACTCTGCCAGGCATCGGGCCTGGGCAGAGCCGACTGCGCATGCCCACACTACAAGAAAATGGCCGCTTACAGTCAAAGCGGCCATTTTCTTGTAGCGCGGGCATGCGCAGTCGGCTCTGCCCAGGCCCCAAGCCTGGCAGAGTGAATTCAGAGCCGGAAGACGCCGCGCGGAGAAGTCTTCTAAAGGTAGGAGAAGAACCAGCGTTGATTGTCCGACTGTATAGCATTCGGCCAATCAATGCTGGTTCTGCATCAAATTTTTCGATTCGAATAGCGAATAGTATTCGATCGAGTACGAGTATTTCGAATACCGTAGTAATCGCTTGAATACTACTTGCCCATCTCTAATTATCATGGGTCTGTATAGGGGCTGTGAGCCCGGGGCAAAACTCAGGACAGGTCCATGATGAAGGCACGGACAGCACATCGAGATCATCCATGTGTAGTCCATGCCTTTTTCCCCACAAACCCAACAACATGCATACGTTCATGTATATATAGCCCTTATCCTATCAATATTTGGCGTGACCTTTGGAGGAAGAGTCCTGGAAGTGATGATATGGCCCCCACAGATCTCAACATCATCCAGTCCATCTGGGATGACAAAGAGCCAGACGGATCGGAGCAAGCCTATACCCACAGAAGATCTGTGCTTAGCTCTACAAGATGGCGGCGGGAACAACCTCCCTGCCAAAAACGGTCTGCAAGTACTGAGAAGAACTGATGGAAGGAAAAGGGCAAAGGTCACACCCAATACGGTATTTAGAATTCCGTTGGTTTTGTTAGGGGGCATTCACACGGAGTAACGCCGGGCGTGTATCACAGTCGTACACGCCGGCGTTACGGCAGACTGCCGAACACTTCCCATTCACTTCAATGGGAGCGCTCGTAAACGCCGCTGTTACGAGCGCTCCCATTGAAGTGAATGGGAAGTGTTCGGCAGTCTGCCGTAACGCCGGCGTGTACGGCTGTGACACACACCCGGCGTTACTCCATGTGAATGCCCCCTTAATTGGCAAAAAATAAACCATTAACCCTTCTATTTCTGAAAACGTTCTTACGTTGCGGCATTTTTTTTTAACCTTTGCACAGATTATCACATCACCATTGGAATTATTTTCTGTATTATCTATTCGGCGTATCCTCCGCCGTTAGTCCGAGTGAAATATGTGATGCCTTTCTGGGAAACACTGCTCGATATTTCTACATTAACAAAAAAAAAGGAGATAAGGTAATTTAGCTAAATACAGCGAGTAACAAAAAAAAGTGACACTCTGAAAATGAAAGGTTCCCGGTATTATTAAAAAAAAAAAAAATCCAGAAGCGATGCTGCGGCTTCAGAGTTTGTATATATGGCCTTCTCATTAACTTTAATTCATTCATTCCACTTCTTAATACAGCCGAGATTTTTAACCACTTCTTCTAAAATAGACACATTAAAGTTAAATGAGCAATAATACGGCCGGGCCTAGATGGATGCTCATTACAGTAATAATATAGAGAACATGGGGGATTACGCGGCGTGAGGCTGCGCCGATGTCTGGAAGGTTAATAACTGCTTGTTCCATTGGTTAATATAAAGTAACTTGCGGAGATCGATTTTAATCAGTCACTTTACAGCTTTCATACATTGAGCGTTTCGAGGAGTATCTCCGGGGTTTAGTCCTGAGGTCTCGACTCCTGGACGTGGCAAGTGATGCGTTCTGTCCAAGTTATCAGGGGACGTGAAACCCAGAGATTAGACTTTGTGTACGTGTCATCTTTCCGCCTTCACTAGACCCTTTACTGCTCTCAAAACAAAAAACACTGCCGTGCGGATCCTGAAGAAGCCCGGTGGAGGACATGACAGGGATCCTCTGCGGTGTTCTTTCAATGTGTCATCTTTCGCCCCCACACTAGGTAGAACATGGTCAAGGCTAGGGTTAAACGGGACACAAAGGTAGCACAACAAAAATTTCAATGCATCTCTAGGGTGCCACATTTGTGACATGCAACGACCATAGAGAAGCCAAACCTGTTGGGTTTTGGTCTAAAGCAAATGGATGTCACCCGCAACCGCAGCTACCATGTGATTTTTTATTTTTTTATGGCCATTTTTCTTTTTGGGAAAAAAAGTACAGCTGTCCAGAGAATGGAAAGACCTCTAAAAGTAAAGGAAGCTAATATTTTTGGTACTCTATAGTCAACCCCAAGATCCTCAAATTATAGGTTAAATTTTTCTAATACAATAACAGCATCGGATATTATCCAGATCTAATGGCCATTGGCAGCTTGATTACTTTAGAGAAGGTAAGATTAGACTTAAATGTAGAGGACCAAATGTGCAAAAGTTTGTGGACCCAACAACCAACCACCTTATAGGTATTAGATGATCAGTCAACGTTTGTTTGGCCGATATCGGGGAAGACACATTGCTGCAACATTTGTCTTTGCTCTCAAGGTTGTTGAGTGTGTATGTTTATTGGGGAAGGGGAAATAGTCATGGGCCAGTGACATTTAGGCTAGGGCTACATGGAGACCTTGTTCGTGATCCCATTGTGCGACTGAAGATCGCAGGGCCACCTTGCAACTCCTTCACCAATGCTGGTGAATGGACCTAGAGGTTGCCACAACTGCAACTTCTAACCACAAAAATATCAAGCCGTTTTGGATCTTTTTGCAACTAGAACGTGTGAAACCCTTAGGGTCGCATTGCAACTTTAGTGAAGGGGTCACAGGGCAAGCTGGCAATCTTTGGCTATGCCATGGCCAAAGTCTTCACTATGTAGCGCCAGCTTCATTAAAAGAGGTGGCCCCAAGAGAAGACAAAATATAGTCCCTCTCGCTGGGACAATAGATATTCTGCTCCTTTCAATAGCTCATAAGGAAATCTTTTCATCTGTAGACTTTATGGACTGTGTTATCTCAGTAAATAACTTTCACTGGCCTCTCCCCAGCCTGAAACGGCTGATAACAGGGAACAAAGTGTTGAAATGGGCTGCCAAGCTCGATGAATTAACCCTACTTAGTCTACATTCCCTACTTTTACAACAAACTCTACCGAGCCCTCCCTTGTCCTGCAGTCAATATATTCAGGGCGAAGTCTGGGTAACTGAAGCAGATCTACAAGGCCATTTGTACAAGGCTGAAAGTAGATTTCTTTGCATTTTTGCCTTAAAACATCCTTTAGAAGGTATTAATATGAGCAGCCAGTGCCGGTTTTATTGTTGCAGACATACATTTATGTGATAGACCTCACAGCAGGCACAAAACAATGAATGACCATTATAAATCCATTTGGGCTACATCATTATCAGTTCAGACTGTAACCAAATCCCATTTTCCCTTTGCAAATTCAATTCCCATCAATAACCCAAATACATCACTGGCTGCTCATGTTTGCAACCTCATTTTTTTACATAAAAAACAGAAAGATTACTGCCAACACACAGCCGCCGAGCTCGGCAATTTCAATTCCTAACGCATGTTCTTCAAGGGATAGGAGGAAGGAAAGAAAGACAAAAAAAAACCACACAAAGTAAGAAAAATGCAAATGAACACAATGTTATCAGCTCCAAATTACCCTGGTGACACCATCCAATGTTGGATCTCAAGTCACGTTCCTTTATGATAAATAAAATCTTTAGACTCCGGCTCTATTATGCGTCATCGTAATTTAGCAACGGCGGAACATCAGATTTACTGAATATAATGTGTTACTTAAAGGGAATTTATCACCTAAAGATCACAATAGGAGGCAAAATATTCTAAGGAGTACAAGACTTTTTGTTGGATAACTGCCAACTTTTTGGCTGTATATTTTAGCAGAATTTTTTTTTTTCTCAGTTCAGTTGACTCCGTAAAGTTTGAACCCTTTCTTTATGAATTACTCGATCCTTTGATCCTATGTGATTCCAGTAGGACAACCAGTAATTTTTTTTTCTTTTTGTCATTTTGCTATGTAATATTTTTACTTATTTAAATTAAAAGTTATATTTTAATTATCTTCGGAGAGCTGACGGTTTTCCTTTTACCTATTTGTTAGTCCAGACAAGACTATGTGGCCAACTTCAGGCAATTTTATAAAATTTTACTTTAATTTTTTTATATTTTGCATTCATTTTAATTTTTTTTTAATTTCATTTTTATTATTTTTTAATTATTTGTATTTTTCCTTTTCTTCCATTTTTAGATCATCCTCATCATCCTCCATAAAACTGGATCCAATTAGCTCAGAAAATTCTACCAAGGGGACAGCACTGTGTCTCACTGCAACCTTGGAGTCCTGGGTTCGAATCCTGCCAGGAACAACATCTGCAAGGAGTTTTTATGTTCTCCCCCCCATTCTACAAAAACATACAGATAGGGAAAAAAAAATGTACATTGTGATCCCTATATGGGGTTCACAATCTACAAAAAAAAAAAAAAAAAAAAAAAATTATAAAAAAAATTCTACCAAAAATTAAAGTCAAAACCACTGTTCAGGTCACCTCATTGCCATGGTACCCCAATGCTGATAAAGGTAAGGTAAGAGTTGAACTATTGTCATAGGTTTATTAAAAGATTCTGTATCATTTTTTTTTAATAATCTGGGAATTGTCAAAATGAAAATTTAAACAAAAAAAAAATTCAAATTTTTACGTTCACAAGAAAAATACAATAATGCCAATATACAAAACAGGAACTACAGTAAGACTCAGCCTCCACTTTCCCACATTGTATTCCTCACCACCGCAGTCATTTTTTACTCCAACCATCAAGCGTCTTGTTGATTATAAATGGCAGCTTTTTGCATGGGAGTTTCAGGAGAGTCATTAACTCAGACTTTATCTATGTAAATGTGTTTTTTCCTGTATTGTATCTCAGGCAATTTTATCCCAAGATAAATGCGGCCTTCTAAACTGTGATTTCTTCCCAGAGCAATCCATTTTCTCAGCTGGGATTGGAGATAGAGAGGAAGCAGTTCATTTTCTGCTGAAATCCGTATATAAAAGGCAAGACATCTTATGGGAGCGCGAAAGACTCTAAAATTCCATATGGGCAAGCTTTAAGATTCTGCCAAAATCTCAGCCATTGTTACCTTACACACTCAGCCTGCATAATAAGACATAGAAAGCGATTGCTCCCGAAACTATTAAAGTCAATGCAAATTATAGGAAAGAACCAAGATATACAAAAAGCAAATCCTGAAGGATCAAAACCAGGTTGCACCAAGAGTAGCCAATTTTGTAAGAACGGAAATGTTCTTGGTTACTTCCAAGAGATTGAATCAGTCAAGTGAATGGAACAGTATTAACCCCAATCTTCAGATTTATATAGATCTTTAAATTACATGAAATAAAAATCATAGCGAGAAGTCTAGGGAACACAAATTGGACCGACATGGATCACATTTTCATCACATTGCCCAATTAGGGGACTAGTCCAAGTCCAAAGGTCGTGCAATATCAAGCCCTCAGGTCCTAGTAAGACCACAGATAGGTAAAAACATAACTTTTTGACTAGAACGTAAAATATGTTCTCCGTAGAGCTTTAGCATACCGTCAAGTCCTAATTCTGTTGGGACAACTCTGCAAGCCTGGGTGTAAAAGGAACCAAATGTGGCCACTTATGGTGCAAACCCCAATTTAGCTTGGCAACTAATGTCCTCAGACAGGCCCAAGCAACTCAAGTTGAACCAAGGATTCCAAGAACATTGTGGTCTATGTAGGAAATGTAAATGATTAAGTCTCCATATTCACTGAACAAAGCCTGCAGAAAACCCAACGCAGAGCCTTTGGTAGTCTTACGTGCAGCATAAAACGAGTTAAGTTTTCAGAACACAACAAAGGCTACAGATCTAAAATGCCTCCATTTTGAAAGACTCCCAACGCAAAGTTGTCCTGTCAATCAAACGCCAAGAATCTGCCACAATAACGGCGTCTCCCCAGAGAAGATATTCGATGAGAGGCCGAGACTTGACGAGGGAAGATGAACTGATACAATGAGTGGCATCTGATGTCTCCGAGAGCCTTTTAATAAGGTCACTACACATCCTGCTGTTCGGCTAGGGGCCTATATTTGTACCATCAGCATTCTGCGCACATCACAGGACGTACTGAAAGTGACGGAGAGCTTTGCGGCTGTCAATACCAAGCAGTTATCTCTCAAGGCCTCCTCAGATGACAATATGTTGTTCAGTCATCAAAATAAGTTTGTCAGCTCGTAAACCCGTCATAAAATATGGATGGTATATACCCTTGTGTGTATGTATGTTAAAAGGGAGTAGCACAAGAACGCATCTCCTGTACATAACAACCAGGCGATAAATCAGAGAATATATTTAGAGGTTATTAGAAAGGGGCTTACATAGGAGGTTTTCAAGAGCTACCCAACTGAAAAACAAGCGCAGCACCATCCTATTATAGATACAGAGAAAGCAGACAAACTTTAAGGAAAGGACAAAGAACCTATATATTAGATTAGATGAATGCAGTCCTAAGAAGTACTCATGTCCTGTTCTTCTAGGGCCTTTAGCTCAAACATTGTGGGGTTTTTTTAGGTTTTCAAAGTCCTTGAGGTCTTAGAATTACTGGAAATTTAATTGGCTGAACATGGCCATATATCGACTCCCCCTACCCCAAAAGATGATGGTAGGAAGATTGGGCATGGTGTCCAATTTTTTAGTCCCCAGGAATAAACCATGACCACCAGAGGAGTCTTCCAATAGCGTAGTAACCACTGATGTGATCAGCCAAGCATTCACAAGCATCTGGCCAACTGATGAAGATTAGAGATGAGCGAGTAGTATTCGATAGAGTAGGTATTCGATCGAATACTACGGTATTCAAAATACTCGTACTCGATCGAGTACCACTCACTATTCGAATGGAAAAATTTGATGCAGAACCAGCGTTGATTGGCCGAATGCTATACAGTCAGCCAATCAACGCTGGTTCTTTTCCGACCGTTAGAAGTCTTCTCCGCGCAGCGTCTTCCGGCTCTGAATTCACTCTGCCAGGCATCGGGCCTGGGCAGAGCCGACTGCGCATGCCCGCGCTACCAGAAAATGGCCGCTTTGACTGTAAGCAGCCATTTTCTTGTAGTGAGGGCATGTGCAGTCGGCTCTGCCCAGGCCCGATGCCTGGAAGAGTGAATTCAGAGCCGGAAGACGCCGCACGGAGAAGACTTCTCGGAGGATCCAGCCCAACCCTCACTCATGGACTTGGTAAGTTCAATTTGATCGAATGTTGCCTACCTCTGAAACGAGCATTTTCCCCCATAGAGTATAATAGAATTTGATATTCGATTCGAGTAGTCGAATATTGAGGGGCTACTCGAAACGAATATCGAATATTTCACTGTGTGCTCTTCTCTAATGAAGATGTAATGGGTACCTTTACCCTTCCGTTACTGCATCTCTTCATCCCACTTATCTAGAATGGAGTAAAGGCTCTACATTTTTAATTCACCTTGGAGAGTTTTTTGGGATGTCAGAGGTAGGTTCACACTATGTTCAGCCAATCTGGCTGGAACCAAATAAACCAACCCTTTCAATCAATTCATCCCATGAGCCAGGATCTAAATTTTTGTGGTTCACCTCATCTACAGAGAGGTTTCTCGATTTACCCCATAGGTGTACTGAAATTATACATTGTAAATTGTGACCGTGGAGAGAGCTACTAATTGACGATGGAACGTCTGGCTGGCTTGACCGTGAACATTTCATGGTTCTCCATCAGTAGCAAACATGTTGGTCCTACATGGACAATTTTTACAGGATGGGATGCCATCAAAAGTATATGGCTAAGCGATACCCCAGGCCAAAAAGATCACTTCTTAAATGGTGACCCAAAATTGGTCAAAGTGTCTTTTTCAATGCAACATGTACATATGTAATATATAAAGTATCTATTGAAAAGGTAAATCACAGAAGGGCAAGATCAAGAGCATCCATGACCAAACACAATGGCAATTCTATCGTGTCGATGGGATATGTTGTCATTTTCAAGGATCTAGTCATGCACAAGTCTTTACATTTGTTGAATAATTTAGCATATAAAACATTTACGTGTCACCAGCGCCGAAGTTATTATGGAAATGAAAGGATGACTGGCAGCACTTACTGGGGGTTAGAAGCGAGAAGAAAAAAAAGAAGCAAAAATACATTATTTATTTTATGTGTAAATTAAGTTGTGTATGTTAAAAAAAACAAAACAAAACAAAAACAACCCTTGAATACACATCTAGGAGACTCATTAATTTTCTCGCCATTGAACAGATATTATGCCCCTTTCCCGTAACCTCGAAATGCAAATGACTGACTAGAACCAACATATCTATCACGAATAGGAGATTAGCGCCAAAATTACCCGTGAATGTCATCAATGATGACATTCGCAGGTAGTTCAGATGTATACAAGGGGAAAAAAATTAAAAAAAAAATTTATTTTTTTTTTAAATCCAAGTTTTCTTGGCCCCCCAAATATAGCAATGGTTGTCAATAAGTCAATGAGCTCCTTGAAGCAATGAGGATGGTACCATTACTTCATAGAGCTCATTGGACCATTGACAAAATGATGGGGCCCAGATTCACAAGACAAGAAACAAGGTTTGATTCTGGTGACCCTGATCTAACTGGTTGACATACCCGTTCCTGGAGACAGACTCCCTTTCATGGAACACTAAACCAAGATGAATGCCAAAATAACAAGAAATAGAATTTCCAGTCCCGTGATGGTCAGACTCATCCTGACACAAAGTCTTGTAATAATTCTGCAACGAGCACAGGGGTTAATCTATTGCCCTGCTCTGCCTTCATCTAGAGACCATCTCTATGAGTGCAACGTAAAGGGAACAGGCCATTAGGATCTCCATCTTCCTTCAGCCAGTTGTCTTACAGCCAGAAAACGTACAGAGAGGAGGAATAGAATTAAGGACATTGATCTCCCGAGACACAGTGATGATTTATTAAATATTTCAACGAATAGGTCATCACTACGATGTTGAGGGGCCAGCCCCCAGACTTTGCATGGATCAGCTGTTAGGGCAGTCTCAATTTGGGCTCCCAAACAATCCCTTTAATTACGTCTATTGTGTTTAAAGGGATTCTATCATTGGAAAAAGTGCTTTTGAGCTAAAAACAGGTCTGAATAGCTTTTAAAAAGCTTATTCTACTACTACCTTTACTTTCTCTGTTGTCCCTGCCGTTTCTTTTTAAACCTATAGAGCACCCTGGGCATTCCTCAAGGCTTCCGACCACCCCCACATCATACCTTTAATACCGCCCCTCTACTGCTTGTGCTCCATCTGCCCTCCTCCTCCTTAAATCTCAGTTCTCAGCTCCATTCTCCCGAGAACCACACCAACATTACGGCTCAGACATGCAGTACTGTGCAATTTCGAGCGGCCATTTTGGTGTGGTTCTCTGGAGAACTCGGCTAAAAACGGATTTGAAGAGGAGGAGGAGGAGGAGGAGGAGGAGGAGGAGGAGGAGGAGGAGTATCCGGGGAGGAGGAGGAGGAGGAGTATCCGGGGAGGAGGAGGAGGACAGATGGAGCACAAGTAGTAGAGGTATGACGATGGGGTGCTCGGAGGCCTTGGGGAATGCACAGGGTGCTCCGTAGGACCCCCACCATTGTACTGATAGAATCCCTTTAAAGTCGGCTCATCACACAAATTATATATGGTAAAAAGTCCAAAAAGTCAAACTAAAAATACTTAATAAAGACTTATTAGCTCATATCTGCCACCTAGGGAAGCAAGGGTTAAGAATCAGCCCCTATCATGGTACTTTGATTCTGATTCAATGGTAAATTACATGAACGTCTTGAAATAAGGCCACACACAAATCTGTAGATACTCAAGTAGATACTCCAAGGCAAGAGCAACAAAGTGACCATTGAAGGATTGCAGAAGAGATAAAAAAAAAAAAAAAAAAACCCTGACAAACATAAATCCCGATTCCTAGATCCTTCCATCAATGCACAGTATTCCGTGATTTAGAAGCAGATCCTTCACGGCAAAGCAAAAGCATAAAAAGGGTTTCTAGAAGTCTGGAAGTTAATGTCACCTCGTAAAGCAGCTGCTTGTATCACGCACACTCCTGTCTTTCCAATTAGTAAAGTGTTCTCAGGCATTTTATACCAGCGTCTAGGACTTCTCATTTAATTGGCAAGGCTGGGCCTTCACTGAGCTACATAAACTTAAACATCGGCGACAAACTCACCACTCCAGTCTTAGAAAAGCTTTTCATTTTATCTTTTCTATTTTTTCATACCAATTCAAGTCTGGAAAGAAACATCTGGTATTTCAATGCCAAGGACGACGATCAGCTGGTAATTACCTCACTAAAAAGTTTATAAAGTATGGCGGCTTCGCCTTGACATGTTTGTTCAACTAACCATAAAAAGAGAAGAAAATAAAAATCTCCCTACTAGAGTGGATTTGAATAGTATTCGAAACAGTTTCGAATACCTCGCTCCATAGGAATGAATGGAAGTGGCCGAACAGCAAGGGGTTAAGCGCCGGCCGCTTCCATTCATACCTATGGAGCAAAGTATTCGAAACGGTTTCGAATACTATTCGCTCATCTCTGCTATTCGATCTTCACTTTTTTTTTTTTTCTGTATACAGTCTGACATGCCATGACTATATATGGATGCTCTACAATGGACCAAACCATTTGAAAGGAACTGAGGGGGAGGGGTGTTCAAGGGATTTCCACTATTTTTTGACAATCATTCACGAAGCCCCAACTTGAACATACACATGAGTAACACGTTTATTAAGATTTTATTAAAGAGGACCTTTCACCATCTGGGGCACATGCGGTTTATTACACCGCTAGAAAGCCAACAGTGCGCTGAATTCGGCTTTCCCGTTCCGAGCCCTCGGTGAAGAGCTATCGGTGCCGTTACCTTCAGAAGGGCGTTTCTGACAGTCAGTAAGGAACGCCCTAACTCACGGTAGCGTCTATTCAACTATACTATGACAGGGGGCGTTCCTTCTCACCCAATGATGACGTTGAGCGTATTCTTCTATGGATGAGTACTGTGAAGAGAGGGAGGGGGTGCTCCTCAACGCTCAGCGGTGTATTAGGTGGCATTCACACGGTGTAACGCCGGGCGTGTATCACAGCCGTACACGCCGGCGTTACGACAGACTGCCGAACACTTCCCATTTACTTCAATGGGAGCGCTCGTAACAGTGGCGTTTACGAGCGCTCCCATTGAAGTGAATGGGAAGTGTTCGGCAGTCTGCCGTAACGCCGGCGTGTACGGCTGTGATACACGCTCGGTGTTACTCCGTGTGAATGCCCCCTAAAACCGCGTTTGCTCCAGATGGTGAAATGTCCTGTTTAAGTCCTTAATTGCTCATGAAACCAACACAATATCATGCTGCAATTCACAAGAAAACCACCAGTTGGCCACCTATAGGAAGTTTATTACAGTATGACAAAACAATATTGTCTTGAAAAGCTATTCGTGAGTAAAGGCATGGAAGGACAGATCTGTATATTCCTATAGAGTAACATAGTAGAAAATATTGAGGAGGAACATAGAGGAAGGAGGAGAAGACCTCTTTACAACAGATAGACCCGCTTTTGTGTGGTTAGAATACAAGCCTATTTTGACATCGGTTTTATGGCTACATTACATGGGCGAATTTACGAAACCATAGGTCTGGCTACCAGGTCTGTAACATGAATACTAAAACGCACTTGCGTTATGGTCATCTGAAAAGGAGTACCAAAATATATCGTACAATGCAGAGTGGCGACTTCAGGTTGACAAAACGTACAAGATTAGATTTATCATTCAATATTCCTACCTAGATGGACAATCGCAGGTCATCACGGAGGCATTTCCACCAACGTGTTGTAACGTTTCCAAATGGGACATTAGTCTCACAATTGTTGACCGTTTTGCTGATTTTTTTCTCTTTCTGATAGTTGGACCTAAAAAGACCCGGGGGAGGTTATGTGGACTGATTCATCATATGTCCTGTCTGGAAAGTGAGCTGGTTAATGGCTATTGATTTTCTGCTAGCTCTTCAGTGCTGTGCACACATCAGGTGCTTACAGTGAAATGACAGGACAGAAAAAAATATTAGCAAGACCTTAAAACCCAAATGGAAGATTTTTTTTTTTTGTGTAAAACTGAGATTTGAAATATGTATTCTCGGAGCCCGGGGAATTAAGAGGCTTCTCCACACTGACGATACGTGCACAAAGGTAACAAAGGGTGACCCATATGGAGTTACAGAAAAATCTGCATAAAGGAACAGACCAGCATATCCAGATCTCCATTCTCTGGAGACTACAGGATAGTGGATTGTTAAGTCCAAGATGTTGAAGAAATGTATTAATATGCCTTTAATAGCAGCTTGTGGTCTTGCATGGTGTGTCTATATAATAAAGGAGAAGGCGACCTGGCACAACACCGGAAGGCTTCGAACCTGAGTTAAGCTCCAAGTCTCGGCACTGGAGCAGAGGCCAGGAACAGAGTCATTATCTTACAGACCTGGGTTTGAAGTGTATGCCACTACTGTACCAGATGTCCGGTCTACAAAAAAATGGCAGTCATCGGTAGGTACCAGAGTAGTTCAATGTTTACAGCTGTGTTCCTTGGTTCAAATCTGTCCATGGTCAACAACTAGAAGGAGTTCCTATGTTTTTGCTTCAGTATGGGGAGGCTTAGCCAAAGTCAAAGTGTCCACGGCACTGCTAAAAAGCACCTACAACGGACTTGTGAATATCAAATCTGGACCATGGTGCAACGGAAAGAAGCAGACTGGTCTGATAAGTAAATATTCTCTTTAATATAAGGTCATGACCAAGACATCTAGGTCAGTGGTCCCCAACCTTTTTTTTGCGCCAGGGCCCGGCTTCGAGCACGACCATATTTCTACGGCCCGGCAGGGCGGGGTAGGGGTGGGCCAGGGGCATAGCTTTAGTCATATGGGAGTGGGGTTATAGGCGGGTGTGACACGAGCATCTGAGCGGACATGATGAATCGGTAGACATTGAGGCTGGATACTTTGCGCTAGGCCACGATGCTATGGTAATGTGTAAACCATCAGGTAGGGCGGCATCCTTAGCAGCTACAGGACGCTGCGCTACCCGATATAGTAACATGTAAACTAGCAACATGGCCTAGCGCAAAGTCTCCAGCTAAGACTGAGGCCAGACTAGCCAAAAAAATGCTGGTTAGGGACCACGGATTTAGGTGCATGTCACATCCTGACTTATAGGAATAGTGTGCACCAGGAATACTATGGGAAGAAGGCCAAGTACAACCCTATCAAGTAAACTGTATTTCAACAACATAAAGGGCACGGCTACAGTCCAAAAAAATTATTAGAAACAAGGGTTCAAGGTCTTCACCTCCACATTCCCCAAATCCCAATAAAATTGAGCATCGGTGGAATGTGCTGGAAACACAAGTCCAATCAATGAAGGCCACACCTCGTAACTTACAGGATCTTCTGGTAACATCTTGGCGCCAGATATTCCCATACTTATTAGTGTTGTGAAGACCAGACCTCGGGTGTTAGACCCCTTGCTGCACGAGGGGGTGCAACACAATATTAAAAAGGGAGCGACTAGGGTTTAGTCAGCACCGCACGGGTTTCTGGGCTACTTCTGATTCAGGGTCACATGATTGGAACCGGCAACCGTGTTGGTCACTCGGTGTTCAGGATGTATTACCTGTACTAAGGGGGCCGGCAGACTAGATTGTAAAGCAAGACCTCATAGTAATACACGCTAAATACAGAGAGGAAGGAGGAGGTGCATCACATAATCGGAACCAGCCAAGGAACCGGACATGCAGCAATGATAGAATCTATGATATTGGTTACGGTCACCTTCTCACCACTTACTGAGCACAGTGCCGTCCATTCTATAGTGGCTGTGCTTGGTACTGCAGGAGGGTAGCTACACGGTAGTGGTAGCACTATCAAACCCTGAGGGTGCCCCAAAGGTCCTTCAGTGGCATAAAGTATACCCCTAGTCTATAAGGCACAAGTTAAGCAGGAGGCCCATTAGAGATTATGTATTGGGGCCTACGGAGATTTAGATTAGGACTCTGCTCCATTCATTAAAATGGTCATGTAACCAATGGATATGGGGTTACTGACCCACGGAGAGAAAGCGCAGCTCAATATACAGTCCCAGTAAAGCCCTTTCATGTTAGGGCTGATGGGAGTAGCCTCCGTAATGGGAAGTCTGTGCAGTATGGAATCTCCCACGAGAAACTTGCTTATGCAATTCCCACAAATCTTTAAAAAAAAATGGGGGATAGAAAAGTGAATATCCCCCCCCCCCCCATATAAACACACTTTAAATCTTCCACAATCTAGCCCACCACGAGAGATCCTAGGATTTAGTTGCTCGCCATTCCCCACAGTTACAGGTATGCACTTTATTAAAAAATAAGATTTTTTTTAATTAACCCAATTGATAATTAACACCGATACAGTGGAAGTTTTTTCCTCCCGCCTCCTGATGGGCCGTTATCAAATTTGTATTCAGCCGGTGTAGAATGATTGCCTTAACTTAATTTACTCGTAAAGATAACAATGAATTAATTCACAGTAAACACGAGGCAGAATGCATAAACAATACACTTTGGAACAATTAAAAATAAAGTCACAGTTTTTGAATCTGTCGAGTCTGAACCCCATACATTTAACACGTACCTAAACAGCTAAAATTCTCATCTAGGTGTTCATTCGGAATGCAAACAGTTTGCAGAGAAACCATAAAATGATGCAAAACCCTGGGGCTTAGATGAGAGGCAAAATAAACAACTATATTTAGATCTAGCGTACTCCATTAGTGCACCGCGCCAATTAGGATATGATGCAACTGCTGTCAACAAGCTGAAAATTTCAGTCATATTTAATCTAAAACAAAAGGAAGTCTATAGTCTTGGAGAAAAAAAAAAAAAAAAAATTGTCAGCCCAAGGAAATGGTTACATAAAACTGGTTAACGGTGTCGAGCAGGAACGCGTGGGATCACGACAGGTTATTGAAAGGGTAGACTATAGAAATGGGAAACTAAGAGCAATGAGATCAGTCGGAAGGAAACTGGGTGTCTGAAGGTCTTCTACAGAGTGGTGGAGGAGATAGACTGCTCAGACACGAAGTAGAGCTCCACCACTTGTCTGATAGATACGAGATTGTTGGTGGATCCTACCAACCTTATGGGGATCTAATTATATCAATGTTCACTTGACCATACACTGTAGGCTAGGTTTGCGCCTGCACCTGTTCTACGTTCAGGTTTTAGTCCCAAAATCCACTTAAAAAATGCAGAGAAATAGTCCTGCGACCTGGAGGACCCCATTATAGTCCATGGGTCCCATGAGTAACCGTGTTTAAGACTAAAGCCCCGGGGGATAAAAATCGCTGCAATAAATCGCTGCACGGAAAAAAACGCGTCTGCGGACTTTGTTACAATTATATCTATCTGGAAACCGCCAGCATTTCCGTAGATATAATTGATATGCTGTGATTTCAAAAAACGCACCAGTGTTGGAAATCACGGTGTGTGCACCTGGCGGGTTTTACCGCAAAGTGGGCATGGTATTTGCTTGAATCCCATGCACTTTGCCTGTACTGTAAAACGCTGCATTTCCCGTAGTGAAAATTACGGAGCTTCCGGCCCTGGACTAGGTTTCCATTTACTGAAAAATGGAAACTTGAATGCAGGTGTGAACTTAGTGTCAGACAACAGGTAACCATATGCGATTTCTCCAAATTCTCTCATGAACATGCATGCTCAGCCAAGTTGAGAGTTTAATGGGGAGGGGAACAAGTCCGTTGGTGGTAACTTAGCTCACCGCAGAATAATGTATAGGCATGCTTACATCAGTTAGCGATACAGAATTTCCCGTAAGTCTAAGGCTCCACGTTGCGTTTTTTTTTTTTTTTTTTTTTTTTTTTTTTTTTTTTTGAGTCAAATCCAGGAGTGGATTGAGCAGAAAGTAGAAGTAGAAGAACTTCTTATGTATTTCTCATTCCTTCTGTAGCCATGCTTGGCATTGCCTCAAAAAAACGCAACAAAATCTGCATTTCTGCAACGTGGGGCCTCAGCCTAAGGAAGTATTTTTAGAAAGCATACAACCTCTGTCCGTTCAGTGAACGCATTGCTAACCCATATGCATCAAACTGTGAGGCACGAGGAGTTACAATAAAACATCAGTAACATGATCGGGAGAGTCTGACCCTCAAGACCGTGTGACTGGGGTTTTCATCACAGTGCACATTACGGTCCAAAGTCCCATGTTAAACGTTTCGCTGACATGTGTTCACCGTAACCTTCCTGACACGTAAAGTAGATTTCTGAATGCAAGTCATGAGGTTTATGCAGACAAACATTCTTTAAAGTGTTCCTGTCCATTACTGTGCGCACAGGACTCCGGTGAAAGGTATCCTCCGCAAATGACTTTCTATTGATTGAAGAACAGAGGAACACAATGCCAAGGATCTAGCAGGCTTTTAGCTAAAGGTACTGTACATTTACCCAACTCATCGCACACTCGGAATCTATCATCGTCGCAGTGATTTCCATTACTGGAGAATAAAACCTTGAGCAGGTTTACAGAGACGTTACTCAACAATCATATCAGGTACAGGCAGATGGTGGGAGGTCTCCATCAGAAGTCCACAAGGTGCATGGCACACGTTCAACACCCAGTGGTAAGAATTAGACAACAAGAACTTCATGGTCTCATTTCAGATTATTTTGTGTTAAAATATTCAGAACAGAGCAGACATTTACTGTAACAGACACTAGATGGATGGATGGGGATTGACCACATGAACTCTAGAGAGGTCTTCCACACATGCCAAGAGTAGAGAAGGCCAAACCGATCTGTTCTAAGCTGAGTTGACCCAAGGATTCCAAATAGATCAGTTTATATGAAACTGAAGAACTGGGGGTTCATCTTGGACAAAATAAAATGGGCATCGCAACGCGCATTTATGGTATCTCTTTAGACCTCAGAGTGTAATAGGTGGAAGCCCCGTAGATGTGTGGAAAAAAAACAAAAACCACACAAACATTTTATACTCTCCTCTCACCTCTTTTGAGGTCTCCTTGCAGTTGACATTTGCCACAGCTTAAGCTTGTGATTGGGCCAACACCAGGTATCATGGCGCTTGCCATGCCCATGTAAACACTGTTGCCCAATCACAGGCCTCAACAGTCCCACCAGGTGTATGAACTCACCAAGAAAGAGTACTGGATGCCACGAAGAAGCCCAAAAGAGGTCAAGGAAGGATAGTGTAAAAGTTTTTCTCCCACCTCCTCTTGGCCACAACGTACTATACTCCGATTCTAGTCAATCTTGTTTAACCCAAAACAAATCATGGACTCAAGCCACCCAAACAAAAATGAATCTTGGGAGGATCACCCTTGTCTAACCTAGAGGAATTGTATTATAGCAATACCTGCCATGTTAGAGCTTATGGATTCCATAAAGTGTAGGTCCTCTTCCTACTAGCCAGATGAGGGATGGCTTCAAAAAAAAGGGACGCTCACATGGGAGTACATGATCCAGCATTTCCTGTGCATTTAGACTCTCTATGGTCAGGTGGCCGTCCTAAACTGGGACAGACAGGGTCGACCTACCTTACTCATCAGAACATAGCTAAACTGCTCAGGAATGGTGGGGGGTTAGAAGAGAAATAAAAAGCCAACTGCACAGATATCAGTGGGTGGTGTCACTTAATAAAGAGTGCAAAGAGATGGTGAAACATTCTCTTGGTCCTCTACCCTCTTCACTTTGAGACAATGTGGAGATAACTACCCATGTGTATTGCATGGTCTCCCATTGATTTCAAAAAGGTGGCAACTAACGCCATCTATGCCCTTATACAATATTTCTAGATGGTACAATTCCAGAAGCGAGAGACTGCATCATTGACCAGATTTCTGGACAGCTCTTTTAGAAAAGGGGGTAGCCTTAATACCCTTCAATTTGGTCCTAGACACTAGGTCCTAGGGTTATAAGTCTACCGTCTACACATTAGCGTAGAGTTTCGTGCCATACAACCTAACGTGGCCATATATGTTAGTTGGTTGAGTAGGACAAGAGTGTTCCAACTTCTGAACCTACTTTTACCCAACATAGGCGGCTGGAAGATGACCAAGCATCTAATGTCTGAGGGTGTCCCAATTTCCAACCACATGCATTGGGGAAAACTGGTTCAGAAGTTGGGACACCCTTATGGACATTAGATGCTTAGCCAGTCTGGCCCAACCACCGAATGTATGTGGCCATATCAAGTTGGTTTCACCATGCCCGATCCTTTCCAGGAGAGAAACCTGGCCACATCATACCTCCCCTTATTTAGAACACATGCACACTCAGCTCAGCTGTCTCGAGCTATCAGGGAGAATGGTAGTTTTCTGAACGCCCTTTCATCCGGTAGCCACTCTCCGCCACACAGCCATCTAAGCTCACACATGTCCAGCTTTCCTCTACCAAACAGAAATGCAAAGTTTTGCTTTCATAAGTGTCGATCTTCATGTTCCGCTCAACTTCTATCTCAATCTGTGGAGTATTGTTATACTATGTCCTCTAGAATTAGACAGGTGAATAGTTTTCTTTATGGCAGTAAAAACCTTGGCCCCGGCCCAACGGAGGACAGAGCCAATTTCTATCTTGTATTTACACCCTTGTTAAAATACTGGAGATTAGTCAGTCATACAACAAGCGAGCTCTCCAGCGGTCTCCACCCACCATTTGTAATTCAATACATCTGGACCTTTTCCACCCACTACAGCTACATAATAACATTCCGCAAGTGAAGCAGATTACCCCCACAGCTGAATTAGCCATTTGGCCGGTACCTGCCTTGCTAACAAGTCTCCGATCTAATAGAAGAGTCTAATTAGACATGTGTCAGCGGAGAAACATTGAGACGCAACGAGAATCTGAGCTATCGAGGGCGATACTGAAGTTTTGCTTTTCTCCTTCGCACATTATGTAAACCCGATGGGAAAAAAAAAAAAAAAACAAAAAAAAAACAGAAGAAGCTTTAGCTCCAGTTTAAAACAAAAACTTCAGTTCCGTCGGCGATAGAAATCCTTTTCACCAGTCAACTCTGTCCATCTCACGGGTGATTGATCCTTCTCCACAGTATCTCTCAGATGTGGTAATACACGGACACAGATCTCCCCACAGCACTCTCCTTTCATATGGAAGAAATGTTGATTCTGTAAGAACGGCTTATAAAAAGGAGACCAAAAAAAAAACAAAACAAAAAAGAAAAACTCCGACCTTGAGGTTGATCAAAGCAAATCAGAAGGAATAAGCTGTTTTTATTAGCGAGGAGGGGAATCAATTGTTTGTCAGACAAGCAGCTAGACACCTAATTGCTTTATAATAAAGAACAGATTTCTCGGTGTATTCGGCATTCCCGCATCTTCTGGAAAAGTCTTCTCTAATCAAATCCTACTCGGCGTCTATATCTACGACTCAAAAGACGCCTATGAAAGTGTGTCAAGGCTACGGGAGACGCATTATCCTGGTAGGTATGGGGCACGGTGCAGATTGCCGCCACGAATGGTATCCATTAGGCGCGCAGAATAGGCTACATTGTTTTTGTAATGGACAAAATTAGGACGTCCTAATTTTTTTGTTTGTTTTCTCGAATCCGTCAATAGACTCAAGTCTCTCTGCTGAACCCGTTTTTTTTGTTTTTTTTTTTGTTTTTTTTTTTTTGTTTTTTTTTATGAATTTCTCAGATGCATAAGGATTTTTGGCAAATATCAAACCTCTAGTGGCTCTCTCTTGTATTGGGTGGGAATAACAACCACCGCATATTTTACCAAAATTTCTTAACGTAGAAAACATGGTCTCTGATCTATGTATCTAGGAGTACGTAATATTACATAGGCAAGGGTTACAAGGATTTATAGGCATCCAAATGCCAAAGATACCCAGTAGCTAGTCTACGAAGGTACATGACATAGTAGCCCCGTAAGGAAGAGGAATACTGCAATACTGATCACCATAGTCCTTATTACTTACCAAGCACAGCACACCGTATAGTGGCTGTGCTTGGTATTGCACCTCGGTCCCATTTACTTTAATGGGACTGAACGGCAGCATGGTCTCGGGACAATTGAATAAGGTGTCACAGCCTTAAAAGGAAAAAAAAAAAAAAAAAAAGTACATTTTGGCTTGGCTGTGGTTTGCTATGTGGGGTCTTAAAAGTTAAACTGAAAAATCAGGGGTGGCTTCGGTGGTCATAAAGGGTTACCAGTACTCATGTGATCATTGAGGTCAGCAACCTGCTGAAGCAAGTCTCAGCATTTCCAAGCCAGCCAGTCCCAGTATCAAAGCGAACAAGGGATGTGCTGTCTGAAGAGAAGACTATGGGAAGAAATTTTTTTTCTTCTTTTTTTTTTTTTTTTTTAATTTTATATCTCCCTAACCACGGGTGGCAGACCACTAAACCAACCGCTACAAACAGAGCCTAGCAGACTGCCAAAACAACCGCTACATACGGAGTCCGGCAGACCGGCAAAACAACTGCTACATACAGAGCCCAGGAGACTGCCAAAACAACTGCTACATACAGAGCTCCACAGACCGCCAAAACAACTGCTACATATAGAGCCCAGAAGACCGCCAAAACAGCCACTAAATAGGGAGCCCGGCAGACCGCCAAAACAACCGCTACATATGGAGCCCGGCAGACCACATTGACTATGATGGGGTTTGCTGGGTGTCTATTGTTTTGAAACTGAAATCAGTAAGAGGTAGAAAGTCCTCCGTGTTGTTGTGTCAAGTTAAACATTGCTAGATCTGCCCCAGCTACGCAAGGAATGTGGAATAAGTTGTAACAACTCAGAGAAGGATTGCTAATAGAATAACAAAGGATTTTATAGATTAGAATAAGAAGATCTCCTTCCAGAAATAGACAAGCCTGCTATAGAAGGCCAGCTCTGCAGAGGCAAGCAGAACTGAGCTGCAATACCACAAACAACCTGTGGACAAGTGTGGTGCTGTTTTGGGAAGAAAGAAGATCTTTTTCTAATATATTTTTCTACCCCCAATTTTTATTTATTTTTTTTTTTTAACGGGGAGAGGACTAAAGTGATCCACAAGGACTTTTGTGACTTCCTCCCTCCCGGATTTGTGGATCAATTTCACTTTTGATAGATTTAAAGGATTGGGTCTAAAAACCAGATGAGGTTTCCCATTACTCTGCAGGGACAACATGAATACATCCGTTATAAAAATCTTATTTATCGGTAGAAAATATTATAGTGAGAAGCGGCCAGCTCTTGGTGGCCCAGGCTGAAAATTTAATGGAATCTAGCTCAAGAAAAAAAAAAAAAAAAAGGCCCAATAATAGTCAATATGTACTTCAAGTCTAAAGCAGGGACGTCAAGCCCGCGGACGGATCAATCATCTCTCCCCGGAGTGCTCTAAACAAACAAATCTTTATCAGTAATACAAACACCAAGAAACCCATTATAATAAAAGCCCGATCTCCAATTATCGAGTTCACGTCACTTAGTCTTGCGGAGGAAGGACACATAGCTTTTAGATCAGGTGGTCTTAGATGTATCAAGGGCAGGAGCCGACGCTTATAGAAGGTTTCTACCAAGGTAGAAGAGTCACGGCCACAAGACCATCGTATAGGAAAAAGGTTAAAGTGGCCGACGCGAAAAGAGAAGAACGTTACTAATGGAGAGACGCGAGAAAGTAAGGCATAGAAGAGTCTGTGTGTGCATTAAGGCATTACCGGGTATTAGTCATCACAGTCCAAGACTACGCTACTAGAGAAGAAGACACAATATTGTAAACTCTTCTCGTTCTCTGGCCATAAATATCTGCAATTTTTTTAATGATCATTTTTGATAAAATCTAAAATGGTGAAATGGACATGTAAAGTTCAAAAAAATTAAGTAAAATATATTCATATTCGCCTTTGCTTACCTTTTTTCTTGCAATATTCTACACTATGTTTTATAGATAGGTTCCTAGGAGCCCTGACAGTATTTTACATTATGTTTTATAGATAGGTTCCTAGGAGCCCTGACAGTGTTCTACACTATGTTTTACAGAGAGGTCCCTAGAAGCCCTGACAGTGTCATACACTATGTATTATAGATAGGTTCCTAGGAGTCCTGACAGTGTTCTACACTATGTTTTATAGATAGGTTCCTAGGAGCCCTGACAGTGTCCTACATCATCTATAAAACTTAGTGTACAACACTATCAAAGCTCCTAGGAACCTATGTTTTAAGCCAACTAAAAGGTGTGGTTTGTAACAAACTTGTTTGACCCGAAACGAGTCTTGGACCTGATCCACCCATACCGAGAGCAAAATGAATCCTGAGAGGTACGCCCACCTCCAATCCCAGCAGACATCTTCTCCATGTACATAACAAATAACGGCCCAGGATTTAGTTACCAGCTCTTATTTGGGGGTCACCATTGATCCCACCAGTTGTGGAGAGGCCCCAATTCTCATCTGTCAAGCCCTTGGAATATCCAGTGGCCACTCTGCCCACAGTAGTGCCATGTAGTGATCTGGTAGTCACCTAGAGGATGTAGTAACTGGCTGGTAGGCATCGAGTCCAATATACAGAAGCTGAAAGCTTTGGAAGAAATCAAAAATGATGTGTGGCAGAGGAATAAATCTATTGTATAATCAGGAGGAAAGTGCCCGGAGAGAAGTTATGTTTTAAGACCGCATAAAATATTCTGTAAATTCTGTCCCAAGCCATCTACATAAGAGCCTACCCCATCACATGCAAACACCAGACACACCAAGATATTCCCGACCTCTGAAACTTTCCAAAACAGCTGTCTGAACATCTCAAAATGAGGCTCAGAGCAACGCGTCCAGTCTAGTGCCAACGACAATCTTAAGGATCTTACAGCCCAAAGACTTAAAGAAGCTCTACAGCTAAAACATCACAGTGACAGCTTATAAGAATATTCATGGGAATGTTTAGAGAGGAAATTGGCGGTAGAGATACGTGAGATAAGGGAGTGATAGAGGGGCAGATAGATTTCCGGATGGTGACAGTAATACCATTGAAGACTTCTGCACAGCCTGGCTGATAACAGGGAATAATAGAGTCTTTTCAAGCGCATAACAAAAGAGATCAAGCAGATCTTAGGATTTGCTGCCTTCAAAGTGTAGCATGTGTACAATATTGGTAAAGATAGAAACTATTCAACAATCATGATGGATGACAGATCTAGATTGGATTTTTCACTTTGTATGTTGAAGGATGGAGTAAGAAGACTGGAGATATGAAAAGTGTCCTTATTCTTCAGGAGAAACAAAAGCTATAGGGTAGAGGGGAGAAGCTGAGCTCTGTGATATATAGAGTTATAGGATAGAGGAGAGAAGCTGAGCTCTGTGATATATAGGGTTATAGGATAGAGGAGAGAAGCTGAGCTCTGTGATATATAGGGTTATATGATAGAGGAGAGAAGCTGAGCTCTGTGATACAGTGTACATTTTCACCAAAAATAAGACAGGGTCTTATTTTTTTCCTCTGTAAAACAGGCTAGGGCTTATTTTCCAGGTAGGTCTTACTTTTCAGGGACCAGAATCATTATATAATATATAGACATATAATATTTCTGTGCCAGTGGCTCCATTACTGTCTCAGTTTCTTCTCCTTTATGTTAAGGTGGAAGGTGCTGTAGTGGAGCAGCTACATCAGTGGGAGCGAGCAGGGTGGCACCTTACGACTGGTTACATAGGTATCCAAGTCTACAGCATAGTAGTGGCCAGGAGGTGGCACACTAGAGGCAGGTGGCAAGACTTGGGAGCAGGTGGACAGGTTTTGCCTTGTCATGGTGGGAGGTAGGGGGGGGGGTTCTTGTCCAGGACTGTTGGGAGCTCTTCTGCTTTTCACTCCTGCTCCAAGTCCTATAACACTATATATCCTATGCAGTTCTATGGACACATTCGACCACTTGTAAGTCATTGTTGAAGCAGCTCCAACGTCTTTCGTCAGTGATTCATATACAGGCGGCGTCCAGATATTCTTCGCAGCTGTCCTGTGTGAGCGGATGAAGGACCACAAGACAACGGCTAAGGACAAGACATTGCAGTGAATGATTCATAAGTGAAGATATTAGAAGATGTGGAAATAACAGTTGTGGGAGAAAAGATGAACACCAAGGCCATCAAATCCTGGGAATCCATGCAGAATCCTGCAGATGTTGTTACACGTGCGGTTTATTGTTCCCAGTTATCAGCCATTGCCGCTGTTTATAGACTTCATCAATGAGATTATTTGCATGAAGTGAGAAAGTCTCAGCCCCCTCCTATCTGGTCACTGCTTCATGTCACAGACACATAGATACGGATACACCACCGAGTCTTTGCACTTTTATCGACCTTCTATTTTAGGTTTACGGCTTCTTTAAATAGCCCGCGCCAAAGGTAGAAGACGCACATTTATCTCGTACTTGTCGACAGGCTTTTGAAGCAGACACTGGAGGCCTGACATAGTTTTGGGAAGTTGCTAATCCAAAGTTACAAAAACCCTAAATAGCTTGTGGTGGTGGCAAACGCCGGGACTGAGCCATAAGAGGGAGGGCAAGATTAGATGTAGCAGAGCTGAATTTGTCAATGTCACAAAGTGCAAAGTGACAACCACAGCACTGCTACATTTGTACTTTATGAACACTTTTTATGCTTCAAGGGCAATGGTTTGGTTGTTTGCATTGCAATTGGGTTAAAGGAGTTCTCCAACCTCAACAACTAATATATGGATATCTGAACCACTCGGCTCCTTTTCAAATAATAGCAGCGCCATCCCCTCTATAGTGGTGGCCTGGGGAATTGCAGCTCTGCCCCTATTACCTAAATAGAAGCAGAGCTGCTACCAGTCCCATCCACAGCAGTAGCATCCTGTACCTGGATTGGCAGGAGGTCCACCAATTAGATACATATTACCCAATGTCTGGTTATGTAATTAAATAAATTATTAGCTATTGGGGCTGCAAATTTGACATTCATCAATACGCAGTTTAGATAAGATACAAAGGGATGTCCAGGATCCGAAACATCTGCTCGCTTTGCTGTGTGTGATATTGCAAGTCAGCCTCATTCCCTTTAATAGATTTAAGCTGCAATACCAGAAATAACCTGTATGCAGATGTGGCGCTATACACCTATCCAGTGCAAAGGTGATCGAAGGATATTCCAGCCCAAGTGGTCCAGGAATAAAATAGCGATGACCCATCCTTATGATTGGTGCGGGGTTTAACAATACAGACCCCCTACTAGTCAATAGAGAGTGGAAGTGGTGCGCCCATGATCAGCATGTCCATTTTACAAGTCACGTGACGCCACATCGAACTTTTACATGGCCTATTTACAGCTGACTGAGTGGGGCTGAGATGAAATACCGTGCACAAACCACATACAATATGTGGCAGTGTGCATGGTAAATTGTGAGGAAGCTGCAAAATTTTGCTTTCTTATCACGCGGCTGATCAGTGAGGTGCCAGATGTTAAACCCCCACCCCCATTGGCCTAATAGTGATGATCTATCACAAGGATAGGTCATTAATAGTTTAGTCCCAGAAAACCCCTTTTAGTGAATGCTGCAATACCAGCACAAGCCACGGGAAGGGATGGCGCTGTTTCACTGCACACCAAGTCCCAGCTCTCTACCACTTCATTACATAGTTGCACTGGCACTGTCCTCCGCCATTGAGGTTCAGGAATGAATCACTAACCATAGTATATAACACCCTATCCGCCCGGGGCCAGGACCAGACTGGGGCCGCTCTTGTTTTGTAAATTCCCCCCCCCCTTCCATAATACGTTCCCGCTCTGTCTAAGCCAGGAAATACACACAGCATGTAGAACAGATTACACCTACATAGCCGTTCACAAAACAGGAATTTTTTTGCATTGTAATATATAAAAGTGTTTTCCCTCCACTACAAAGATAATTTTGGTCTGTTATTCCACCCCATGAAGTTTCATGACGTCTTCCTTTTGCCCCCTTCCGCCCCCCTGCAGCCACTTAAGGAGTCTGCATTTAAATCAGCCAGAAATCACATTACAGTATGGCGACTCTTCCTATCAGACTCTTCAGTGTGATTTATGAAGCCCGGCAATCTCCAGTGACAGGTCCTCCGCTCAACGCACTGGACTGGCTCTATGGATAGGTCAAAAGCCGGATAGTCATTTCCCAGATAACATGCCGGCTGCTTGCTATTATTTTCAGGCGTGCAGATTTTACATTGTGATATTATGCGGTGTTATAATATGCAGGAGATGTATTGGGATGGGAGCGGAGTAATATACAAGGGGGTCGCCAATCCCCGAGAACTAAAAGCCCTAGTTAAAAAGACAGTCACCCTACATAACAAGTGCAACACATAGGTAACTCGTAGGGAGATGGAAAGGGTATGGTGGCAGGATCGCACCAGAAAACAAATATTCTTGTGACCGTAGAGGACCATCATGGCTCAGCCCCGTCACATTAGGTTTATTGCAACAGACCGGTCGCAACTTTGTTGTGCAAGTAGATTTGGAATATATCCATCAACTTAATGGTTAAAGCGAGTCGGTCTCTAGAACCCAGACCCACAGATCGGTTAGGGTCACCTGAATCAATTGGTATTTTACTCGTAACTCTGTTGCCATTTTTTTTTTTTTTCAATAAGCAAAGAAGAAGACGTGCTCCAAAAAGCTCAACTGCAGATTAACAAAAAAATGGCAATGGAGGCAACAAATCATAAGGTGACCCTAACCTATCTATCTGCAGGGCTGGTGTGATATGCTGGGTCTGGTGACACTAACCTATCTATCTGCAGGGCTGGGGTGATATGCTGGTTCTGGTGACACTAACCTATCTATCTGCAGGGCTGGGATGATATGCTGGTACTGGTGGCACTAACCTATCTATCTGCAGGGCTGGGGTGATATGCTGGTACTGGTGACACTAACCTATCTATCTGCAGGGCTGGTGTGATATGCTGGTTCTGGTGACAGTAACCTATCTATCTGCAGGGCTGGGGTGATATGGTGGTTCTGGTGACACTAACCTATCTATCTGCAGGGCTGGTGTGATATGCTGGTTCTGGTGACAGTAACCTATCTATCTGCAGGGCTGGGGTGATATGGTGGTTCTAGTGACACTAACCTATCTATCTGCAGGGCTGGGGTGATATGCCAGTTATGGTGACACTAACCTATCTATCTGCAGGGCTGGGGTGATATGCTGGTTCTGGTGACAGTAACCTATCTATCTGCAGGGCTGAGGTGATATGCCAGTTATGGTGACACTAACCTATCTATCTGCAGGGCTGGGGTGATATGCCAGTTATGGTGACACTAACCTATCTATCTGCAGGGCTGGGGTGATATGCTGGTTCTGGTGACCCTAATCTAACAACCTAGCCCTGCAAATAGGTCACCAGAACCCTGCATATAGCTATAGGGCTAGATTCTGGTGACACACTCCCTTTAAAGGAATTTTCAATAACACAAACACACACAAAACAACACACTCCTTTAATATTGAGCGTAACCCCGGCCACATAAATGAAAGAATGTTTAATCGAAACCATCAACTTGGCGGGATGAGCTAAACAATATCATTATATATATATATATATATATATATATATATATATATATATATATATATATATATATATATAGGAATTTGCAGACTACACAGTACACATGGACACCTGTAGGCACCTCCTTGATGGGAAAGGAAGACTTTGCTCTAGCACCACCTTTTGGGAGGCAGCTCCTTATAGGATCAATGCTTGGTTTTTCAGAAACCTAGTGACATCATCTAAGATTAACACCAAGGATATCTTCCAGTAAGGAAGAGACCTACCTGCAGAGACATTTTGTGATGATAGCGATACAGCAGGTAGTCACATCACCGCACAGGTCTATTGGATTTTGTGTATAGCTGTGGAGAACCGTGGACATCAGCTATAAAGGGTTACTTCGCACTTTTTTTTTTTTTTTTTTTTAATGTAGATTGTGAGCCCCACACAGAGCTCACAATGTACATTTTTTTCCCTATCAGTATGTCTTTGGAACATGGGATGGAAATCCATGCAAACACAGGGAGAACATACAAACTCCTTGCAGATGGTTTTTTGCCCTTGGCGGGATTTGAACACCAGGACTCCAGCGCTGCAAGGCTGCAGTGCTAACCACTGAGCCACTGTGTGGCCCCTCCAGGGTTACTTTGCACTTTGTGAGGACCACCAGCTGGGTCAGTAGTGGACATATAGGATCCAGACCCTATAGGAGTAATCAGTTATGAAAGAGTTAATCTGCCATAGGGGACAATGTATTTTTCCCCATGTTATCCAACATACATAAAACATATACTCTTAGGCCAATCTTAGTCCCCAGGGCACCCAAAATATGGAAATTGGGGAATGACCGCAGTGGACGCCATTAGGATGCACAGTCACATGAAGGGGATTTTGTTGTATGCAAGTCACCCATTCATCTGAAGGCAACTTGCAGAAATCTACACGCTTGCTACAAGACAAGCCTATCAACTATATAGAACCCAGACAAATCTGCTGCCTGCGAATCCACCCTTTGGTGTCCAGAATGTGGAGCTCCCATCCTTCTGGAGAAGATGCTTTGGCTTGGCTTCAATCCCAGTTCATGTCACTTGTTTTCTTGAAAACCAGACTACTTTCCTAAAGGTGGCGCTAGTGTAGGTTTTCCTTTAAGCCAAACTTGTTTGCATATTCCTTCCCAGAATTCTTAGAGCATTTATGGTCTGTAGACTCTGCACACTTAAGGAGAAGTAATGCCCCTTCTTCCCAGGGAATAAGCAGGTCATAAATGTATCTACAGACAGTTTGGTTGGGCCAGTTACATTCGATGAGATCTGTGAAGGTTATGCGGTGGTCACGCACATGGCCTCCTACATTTTTGGAAGAGTTCATTGGACACCCCCTTGGAGGAGCTTTGGATGGTAACCTCAGACGTATGCTTAAAGCCAAACTGCACTAAGTTACTTATGACGCAGCACTAAAATAAAGAGTTCATATGTCAAACCTACGATAAGGAACATCTGACACTATCAGTCTCCAACCTGAAGACAAGTCCTAGCATGTCTTCCTTGGTTGGAGACCAGGATCGTAGACCATGTAGTAATTCTTAATCCCCAATGAACGGACATGATAGATCTGAGAAAGACCAGCAGAACATTGAGTCAAAGGACGGTCATTGTAAACTACACCGACGAAAAATATAGCCGTCTTTATGGGCAGTGACAAATACCAAGAACGCGATTCCCCCGGAGCCCAAGTCATCGGACAATTTAAGATTTTCCTCCATATTTCAAACTCAAGTTAAGTACAGCAAGAATATCTGTGCAGCTCATTCAATGACTAATGCTCCCAGTCGAGATCAATAGGAATTACATTATTCACAGCTTTCCGATGATGCAGACTATTTGGATATGGTACAAATATTTCCGGATATATTTGCACTTAAATAAATCAAGGAAGCAATACTAAACAGATCCTATGAATGAATTTCCATCGCTGCTAATAAACAATAAGACAAGATTCTGCGGTCCAAGATGGACTTTTTCTTGCAAACCTTGCAAGATCTGGACTGGGGAGGAGAAGAACATCTTCAGAAAGCAAAGAAGATGTATAGGATATTAGAGAGAGTTCTTTCTTAAAGGGGAAGAGGAGCTTGGGTATCATAAGAATAGTCAGATTCACCATGCTTAATAACATACATAAGTTCCTCGGTCTACAAGCCAAGAACCAAACCCCATGGTTTGGTTCTTGGCTTGTAGACCGAGGAACTTGTGCAGTTCTAAAGAATCTGGTGACCCAACAAACTTAGATAATTTTAGCCACAATCCCAAACCCCAACACGCTATTCTGACCATTGTCTCCAAATACCAAAGTAGGTCCTACAGGACAGAAACCACTTTAGATACAACGGTTCCTCCTCACGAATATAGGTCATCAGATGTCATCTAGGATCAGCTTTGGCACACACCTGTTGGCAGCCATACAGAAGATCTACTGGTTATCATGACATTTCAGAATGTGACTTGTAAGATCTTTGTTGGATTTTTACGAAGAACATTGGTCAATTCTACAAAAAACATAGCTTAGCTATTTTGACATATCTGCTGGTCATGGAGCAGCAACATCTTTCGGTCACAGAGATATGGATGAAGAGTGTATGCCACCATCCCCGTATCCACAAGATTACTACACGACCTTGACGTCACGTCACTGGACACCTGTAAATGTCAAGATTGTGATATTTTCTTACAATGCAACTATGAAAACGTGCCATGCATAGAATCGAGAAACCGGGCTTAAATCAGACCTTCTCGCAAGATTGTCACATTAAGCCTGCATCGCTCCTCGTTTTCCCTCAAGTGCTCCCAAAGAGACCCTTCTAGATGTAATTACTGTACAATATCAGAGCCACCGAGAAGGACATCACTCAACGGGGCCGAAATGGAGAATAAATCAATAGAGATAAATGTTTCTGCTCAGAGAGTGGCCACCCCATTTCAATGTATATCATCTCACTCAAGAAAACACTTGGATGTCAAGACACAAAGTCGTCTTCTGATTTGACTTTGAAAAAGTCTTTACTCGGAAAGCCGTCCAATATCGAATCCATGGATCGGTCTCCGGGAGGTCAATATCAGAACGTATCTCTGGCGGTTCTCAGGGAGCAAGTCATTAGGAACATTAGAACATCATATAAACAAGCCTATAGAGAGAAGACAACTAGAAGACCCTCGAAATAAGAAGGACTCTGCGCGATCGGACTTTACAAGAGCAGGGATCGATATCACGACAACCGAAACGACCCACGGCCGGGGCAGGGATTACCATAAACAGGTCTCATCACAAATACAAAGAGGACGCAACAACAATAGACATCCAATATCACTACACGTAAGACGAGATATAGGGTCCACAAGCTGTGTGTGTTTATTGCCACATCCTATAGGTATACACAGAGGGAAGATATCAGGTGTATATAGGAAAACATCACTGCACGAGTATACAGAATACCAAACAACACATATAATACACAGGGCATTAGTATTAATAGTAAGGTCACTACACGTAATGTCCTGTACCATGTTATAGGTGAGGTTACAGTATCTTATAGGGTAAATGTGTGTTTTAATATCCACAGCTATAAAGAATAGCTCAGCAGCGCCCCTCTGGTATCAAATAGTTACTACACATACAAAAAAAAATAAAAAAAAGTCACCGATGCTTAAGTGACCTCCAGTTGCTAAAATGTTGCATTCATGAAATACATTAACGTCTTCAATAGGAACACTGGCCCTATATGTCCACGTGTATCATAAGTAAAGATGGCAGAAGCAGGGTCAGATCCAGTAACGGTATAGGATGAAGGCTATAGGGACACACAGATGGCACATTATATATAGGCACTGTTCTGGGCACTGATAGATGATGGTTCAATGTCAGGTAGACATTGGCAGGACGTCTACACCTTACACAGAGTATATGACATCGATGGGGCAAATACTTAAGGATCAGCAAGTTTTAACCCTTCAGAAGCCAAACGAACAAGTGGAAGTCTTGTGCCTGAGCATAAACGAAGTTTACAGTGAAGGGGTGAGAGGAATCCAGCAGATGAAGTGTTAATCGGTTTGGTGGGCATCTGGAATACAGGATGGTCCTCCTATACCCCCTGAACTACAACTGCCCCCTATAAGACGTGGTACATGCACCCCCAGTCTGTGTATCCCACTCCGCACTTCATTAGGAAAGCACTGCACCAAAAAGCAGCCACATAGCGGATTCCTGATTCCTCCATGTAAAAGGGGGAGGAAGGAGAGAGGGAAAGAAGGAAGGGGGGGGGGGTAGACAAAAATCCTACAAGGGATCTGTTCAGTATTTCCTGCATGGCATGGCTTCTGGAAGTCACCTCTAAGGCACTCTCAGCACAAAGAGAAGGAAGATTTTAGCTGCAACAAATGCACATCAGACACACAATAGGGGCATGAGATGGGAACTTTGGGTATATAGCAAACAAGTCGAGTATACGGGGAGCAAGGTAAATAAAGGAAAGGGTTAGATTAGGAATAGGGGGCAGCAGGGGTACGGGGTGAAGCATCCCCAATTGTTAGGAGTGCAGTATATAGTGCTAGGTACAGGAGATGGGATAATAGGATTCCCAAATATTGAGACATGCTCAGGAAGAGATACATCTGGTTACATTGTTACAATATTGTAACAAGCATGTTGCAATGACAAGTAATAGGGGATAGAGGGGAGTCTAGAATTAGGGTTTAGAAGATCACGGAGCCCAGGAGGGTTTGGAAAAGGAAGGGTAGTGGGAAGGAGGAACAGGGGGAGCAAAGGGCAGCAGGGGGCCCAGGGAAAGGGGGGCAAAGGGCAGCAGGGGTCTGCATGGCGCCAGGCATTGAGTAGAGAGGGGTACATCACATAAGAGGGGGAAGGTGGGGGTTACTTACCGGGGTAACACAGGACATAGTGCAGCACAGACGTGGAGATTTTCAGGAACAAGATCCACCAGCACGGCTGCAGTAGTCTCCGCATGACAACATGCACATTGAGAACTGAGCCAACTTGTTGACTGATTCCCCTCCAACCAAAAAAGTAGTAGTGGAGACGAGTCGGGGGCCGGGGGGCAGGGGTCTCCGGATCCGGGTGTCTGGTTACTAGGAGAGCCGGGGACAGCTCTGGATCTCATGCATGCAGCTATCTCCAGCAGGTCCCAGGCTTTAGGAGAGAGGGAGGGAGGGGGTCCTTGTAGTCCAGGCTCCGTCTCTAGTATTCCAGGCTGGGCTCCGCTCCTCCGCGCTCTTCACACCGGGTCTGGCCGCTTTCCATTCTCCCATACAGGAAGTAACATGTGAGCGGCTCCAGCCCGAGACTTTAAAGCTCAGAGGGAGAGGGAGCGCGGGAGCGCGCACTGACACTGGGCGTCTAGCACAGGCGCGCACCCGCGCTCTTAAAGGCGCCGCGCTGACATTTCCTGCAGAAGAAGGAGGAAAAATCCTGGGGAGGCTTCTTTTTTTAAAAAAATTTTTTGCATTGCCTTTTTTGAATTGCCATCGTTATAAACCTTTAACTGACACCCCACCATCTGTCAGCCCACCCAGATCTGGGGGTGCAACTGCAAGCAATGGCATAGTTCACATATGGCGCGGTTTTATTGCAGCCAGACAGAAGCTGGGATCATGCACCTTGTCCAGGTGTTGTCTGCATATAGATGGTTGTCTATAGAAGGTAAGTGATGGTGCAGGGGCTGGGGGGTGCAGTGGCTGCTGCCAGTGTGAATGGAGCCCTATCAGACGCAGCTTCTCCAGGAGAGATAAGAGGCTAATCCCCGGCTCTCCCTGCACATCCTCCTCTTGTCTTATCTATCTCTGCAATGTTCTGGATGTAGTGTCTGCTGCTCCTGTGTCTCTCATCTATCTCTCCCTATAATCTGCCTCCTCTCTGCTGCTCCATTCATCTGTCCCTGCACATCCACTATTCCTACAGTCTCTGCGCCTCATTTTTCACCTTTCTCTTCCTTTTCCACCCACATATAGAGATGTAGCAGAGCTGGATGTGTCATTTATCTCCATAGCACTGTAAGATAATGTGATGTCTATGTGTATGTAATATCAGGATGAACAGTCTCAGCTCTGCTACATCACACCAGCCTTGTGTCACTGGTCACTCATTACTGTATGTTCTCTCTCCCTATAGACGCTTTCGCACACCTTCCTCCCCCCCTAGTCTTCCTCATTCTCTCCATCCTCCTCTTTTTCCACCCTGATCCTTAATTCTTCCTTTGCACTTCTTTATCTCTCCTGATACTCCCTCCTACTTTATTCTCCCGCTCCCCCCTCTGTCATATCACATCTTCTTTACCCCCCTGTGAATTTCTCACTCTCATCCTCATCCGTGCCCATGTATTCTCAGTCCCCACCAGTTATGATAAATCCCCATCTATACAATATACCCTCTATATCTCCACTATACTACTGTTTATACCCCTAAATCTCCACTATACTACTGTATATACCCCTATATCTCCACTATACTAGTGTATATACCCCTATATCTCCACTATACTACTATATATACCCCTATATCTCCACTATACTACTGTATATACCCCTATATCTCCACTATACTACCCCCACTATATCCCCACTATACTATACCCACTATATCTCCACTATACTATACCCCACTATATCCCCACTATACTACCCCCACTATATCCCCACTATACTATACCCACTATATCTCCACTATACTATACCCCACTATATCTACACTATACTACCCCCACTATATCCCCACTATACTACCCCCACTATATCCCCACTATACTATACCCCACTATATCTACACTATACTATACCCCCTATATCCCCACTATACTATACCCCACTATATCTACACTATACTACCCCCACTATATCCCCACTATACTATACCCCACTATATCCCCACTATACTACACCCACTATATCCCCACTATACTATACCCACTATATCTCCACTATACTATACCCCACTATATCTACACTATACTATACCCCCTATATCTCCACTATACTATACCCCACTATATCTACACTATACTACCCCCACTATATCCCCACTATACTATACCCCACTATATCCCCACTATACTACCCCCACTATATCTCCACTATACTATACCTCCTATATATGCTATCAGGATTTGCTATATATTTGCTATATATGAGATATCAGGACTTGCTTTTTGGTGTTTCATATATTATATTTTAGATGTGAATGATATTTAATGCTCATATAATAGTTACAAATGTCATTAAATTTTCCTATTTCATATTTGTCTGTCTGTGTCATATCTATGATCTACTTCATATCTATCTATCTATCTATCTATCTATCTATCTATCTATCTATCTATCTATCATATCTATGCTCTCTTCATTTCATATCTGACTAGTAGTTATCATATATCACATCATATCTTTTTATTTATCCATATGTGTGAACTATCTATTGATCTATTAATTTATCTGTATATCTATCTATTAATTTATCTGTGCCATGTCTGATCTATCTATGTATCTCATATCTAACTGCTGTCTATTGTATATTTTATCTATCTACTTAATATCTAATTCCAGTTATCTATCTATCTATCTATCTATCTATCTATCTATCTATCTATCTATCTATCTAGTTATCTGACCATGCACAACATGCCTATGTAATTGTTTAATATCAAATTGTAAACTATATCAGTTCCTTCTTTTCTCAGAAGGATTTCCATTGTACTTTGGCACATGGCTGTGGAGATTTATTCTGCCATGAGGACATCAGTAAGGTCTGGCAGTGATGCTGAGGAGTAAAGATATTAGATGTTGAATTCAGGGCTGGGAGGATCAGGTAAGGTCTCTAATATCACTTATCATATCGAGATCTCACTTTGCCCACAAGGGTGTTGACATGCTGAAATATAAAAGGGCCTTGATATAGAAAGTCCTCCAACCTGTGAGCACTGCTGCCATACAACCATGGTACATAGCAAAATATTGGATGGGAGCCAGGACCCCTCCAAAACATCACCTCCTTTTGCAGCTTAGAACTTGAAACACTGATAACTTTGTCTTTCTTAAAATAAGGAACACCGTGATGTTACAGTACAAAAATAAAGAATGTAGTGATGTCACAGTACAGGGATAATACACACAGTGATGTCACAGTACAGAGATAATACACACAGTGATGTCACAGTACAGAGATAATACACACAGTGATGTCACAGTACAGGATAATACACACAGTGATGTCACAGTACAGGGATAATACACACAGTGATGTCACAGTGCAGAGATAATACACACAGTGATGTCACAGTACAGAGATAATACACACAGTGATGTCACAGTACAGGGATAATACACACAGTGATGTCACAGTACAGGGATAATACACACAGTGATGTCACAGTACAGGGATAATACACACAGTGATGTCACAGTACAGAGATAATACACACAGTGATGTCATAGTACAGGATAATACACACAGTGATGTCACAGTACAGGGATAATACACACAGTGATGTCACAGTACAGAGATAATACACACAGTGATGTCACAGTACAGAGATAATACACAGTGATGTCACAGTACAGAGGTAATACACACAGTGATGTCACAGTACAGGATAATACACACAGTGATGTCACAGTACAGGGATAATACACACAGTGATGTCACAGTACAGAGATAATACACACAGTGATGTCACAGTACAGAGATAATACACAGTGATGTCACAGTACAGGGTAATACACACAGTGATGTCACAGTACAGGGCTAATACACACAGTGATGTCACAGTACAGAGATAATACACACAGTGATGTCACAGTACAGAGATAATACACACAGTGATGTCACAGTACAGAGATAATACACACAGTGATGTCACAGTACAGGGATAATACACACAGTGATGTCACAGTACAGGGTAATACACACAGTGATGTCACAGCACAGAGATAATACACACAGTGATGTCACAGTACAGAGATAATACACACAGTGATGTCACAGTACAGAGATAATACACACAGTGATGTCACAGTACAGGGTAATACACACAGTGATGTCACAGTACAGGGATAATACACACAGAGATGTCACAGTACAGGGATAATACACACAGTGATGTCACAGTACAGGATAATACACACAGCGATGTCACAGTACAGGATAATACACACAGCGATGTCACAGTACAGGATAATACACACAGCGATGTCACAGTACAGGATAATACACACAGTGATGTCACAGTACAGGATAATACACACAGTGATGTCACAGTACAGGATAATACACACAGCGATGTCACAGTACAGGATAATACACACAGTGATGTCACAGTACAGGGATAATACACACAGTGATGTCACAGTACAGAGATAATACACACAGTGATGTCACAGTACAGAGATAATACACACAGTGATGTCACAGTACAGGGATAATACACACAGCGATGTCACAGTACAGGGATAATACACACAATGATGTCGCAGTACAGGATAATACACACAGTGATGTCACAGTACAGAGATAATACACACAGTGATGTCACAGTACAGGGATAATACACACAGTGATGTCACAGTACAGGGATAATACACACAATGATGTCACAGTACAGGATAATACACACAGTGATGTCACAGTACAGGATAATACACACAGTGATGTCACAGTACAGAGATAATACACACAGTGATGTCACAGTACAGAGATAATACACACAGTGATGTCACAGTACAGGGTAATACACACAGTGATGTCACAGTACAGGGATAATACACACAGTGATGTCACAGTACAGGATAATACACACAGTGATGTCACAGTACAGGATAATACACACAGCGATGTCACAGTACAGGATAATACACACAGTGATGTCACAGTACAGGATAATACACACAGCGATGTCACAGTACAGGATAATACACACAGCGATGTCACAGTACAGGATAATACACACAGTGATGTCACAGTACAGGGATAATACACACAGTGATGTCACAGTACAGAGATAATACACACAGTGATGTCACAGTACAGAGATAATACACACAGTGATGTCACAGTACAGGGATAATACACACAGTGATGTCACAGTACAGGGATAATACACACAATGATGTCGCAGTACAGGATAATACACACAGTGATGTCACAGTACAGGATAATACACACAGTGATGTCACAGTACAGAGATAATACACACAATGATGTCGCAGTACAGGATAATACACACAGTGATGTCACAGTACAGGGATAATACACACAGTGATGTCACAGTACAGGATAATACACACAGTGATGTCACAGTACAGAGATAATACACACAATGATGTCGCAGTACAGGATAATACACACAGTGATGTCACAGTACAGGGATAATACACACAGTGATGTCACAGTACAGGGATAATACACACAGTGATGTCACAGTACAGGGATAATACACACAGTGATGTCACAGTACAGGGATAATACACACAGTGATATCACAGTACAGGGATAATACACACAGTGATGTCACAGTACAGGATAATACACACAGTGATGTCACAGTACAGGGATAATACACACAGTGTTGTCACAGTACAGAGATAATACACACAGTGATGTCACAGTACAGGATAGTACACACAGTGATGTCACAGTACAGGGATAATACACACAGTGATGTCACAGTACAGGGATAATACACACAGTGATGTCACAGTACAGAGATAATACACACAGTGATGTCACAGTACAGGATAATACACACAGTGATGTCACAGTACAGGGATAATACACAGTGATGTCACAGTACAGGGATAATACACACAGTGATGTCACAGTACAGAGATATTACACACAGTGATGTCACAGTACAGGATAATACACACAGTGATGTCACAGTACAGGGATAATACACAGTGATGTCACAGTACAATGATAATACAGACAGTGATGTCACAGTACAGAGATATTACACACAGTGATGTCACAGTACAGGGATAATACACACAGTGATGTCACAGCACAGGGATAATACACACAGTGATGTCACAGTACAGAGATAATACACACAGTGATGTCACAGTACAGGATAATACACACAGTGATGTCACAGTACAGGGATAATACACACAATGATGTCGCAGTACAGGATAATACACACAGTGATGTCACAGTACAGAGATAATACACACAGTGATGTCACAGTACAGGGATAATACACACAGTGATGTCACAGTACAGAGATAATACACACAGTGATGTCACAGTACAGAGATAATACACACAGTGATGTCACAGTACAGGATAATACACACAGTGATGTCACAGTACAGGGATAATACACACAGTGATGTCACAGTACAGAGATAATACACACAGTGATGTCACAGTACAGAGATAATACACACAGTGATGTCACAGTACAGAGATAATACACAGTGATGTCACAGTACAGAGATAATACACACAGTGATGTCACAGTACAGAGGTAATACACACAGTGATGTCACAGTACAGGAATAATACACACAGTGATGTCACAGTACAGGGATAATACACACAGTGATGTCACAGTACAGGATAATACACACAGTGATGTCACAGTACAGGGATAATACACACAGTGATGTCACAGTACAGGATAATACACACAGTGATGTCACAGTACAGAGATAATACACACAGTGATGTCACAGTACAGGATAATACATACAGTGATGTCACAGTACAGGGATAATACAAAAATCAATTCCCCTTTACATTTTCCATAGACATCAGTGACTGCACATATATGGAGCTTCTACCTGGGGCAGCTGCTGCTCCTTTCCCCTGGCAGCTTTCACATGTATGGCGCCTTTGCCTCTTTGGCTGGGTGCAGAGTCTGTTTTTTCTCTCCATATTTCTTTCAGATTCTCTGTTTCCCTCCTTCAGTCTATAAACTATAACAATAAGGTGATGTTCTTTCTCTTCCTATGATCTATAGCTGAACATACATCAACATCATCTCTGACTTCCAATATATACAAACATTCGAATGGACTGAACACACAAGTCATGTCAGTGCTGAGATAAGCGATTACCATACAATGCTGGCGCCGCTTATCTTTCAAGAAAGCAAAGGCTGGGGCAAGGTAAAATATGTGTGAACTTTCTAGTCCCCATATGTGTTACATTATAGGAGGATAGTGTTAAAATTGACTATTTCTAACGTATAGTATATGGTCAGCCTATATATCCCATTAAAAGGGTTTTCTGGGACTTATTACCTGAAGTCCTATCATAAGGAGCCGTCATCAATTAACTATCATCAGGGCTATGGTATCCCTGACCCTGGCTGATCAGCTGCTGGTGGAGCATTGCAGCCTCTTCAGTATTTACCAAGCACAGCGCCATACATTGTATAGTGGCTGTGCTTGGTATTACAGCTAATACATAAAATATGCAAATCTAGTCTCCTGGATGGAATTAGGAGAACAGAGTGCACTCTGTACACCACCCTATAGAGGGCAGCATCCTTAACATCATGAACGACTCAGTTATAAAGTCTTTTAATCATAATGTGGATTTAATTGCTAAATCAGTATTTCTGTCCCAAAAGGAACAGATTCCCAACTATGGACAGCGCTGTTTCGGCCTATTGGGCCATCCTCAGCATAGTGTAGGGATACTGATTTAGCATGGTCTATAGTCTCTCACCATGCTAAATCAGTATCCCTACGCTATGCTGAGGATGGCCCAATAGGCCGAAACAGCGCTGTCCATAGTTGGGAATCTGTTCCTTTTGGGACAGAAATACTGATTTAGCAATTAAATCCACATTATGATTAAAAGACTTTATAACTGAGTCGTTCATGATGTTAAGGATGCTGCCCTCTATAGGGTGGTGTACAGAGTGCACTCTGTTCTCCTAATTCCATCCAGGAGACTAGATTTGCATATTTTTTACCCATAATCCCTAGCGGAGCAGGAATGACTTGTAAGTCTCCGTACTGCCTATGTAGGCGAACACTCTCCCTAATGTGGACAGGTGCCCCCATACCCTAGCTAATACATAGTATAGTGGATGTGCTTGGTATTACAGCTAATACATTGCATAGTGGCTGTGCTTGGTATTACAGCTCAACCTACTCACTTGAATTGGGTCAAGCCTTGTGACCAATGAATGTGACATCATATATCATGTGAAATAACTCTGTGCTGATAGCAGCTGATGGATGCAGGGGGCCACCAATCTCAAATGAAAGACCTATCCTTTAGAAAGGACCTTTCACCACCTCCAACAAATGCTGCTCAACTGATTCTGGCAAAGTTGGAATTTTTTCTCTAGCGCCCACCATACCTGAGCAATCAGTTTCTGCTAATTTCAGCACCCGATATACTAGTGGGTCACTGACTGCCTTCTGCATGATAGTACCGCCCACTTGACAGTAGGGAGCTTAATTAGCATATTGGGTGCTGAAAATAACCATAGCAATTGCTCAGGAATGGTGGGGGCTAGAGAAAAAATTCCAACTGTGCAGGAATCAGCGGAGGGGTGGCTATTTAAGGATGGAAAAGTTGTAATTGTTGGAGGTGGTGAGAGGTGAAAGGCGTTATAGACATACTAGTGAGCGTGCACCTTCATTACTATCCACTGTGCGGACTGCGTCTTCTCTGTGGCTAATAGACTACACCGAGATCTCATCCCTAAATATATTTGTTAGGGCCGTGCTTAAATAATACGGTAATCTTGGCACTGTGTTGCGCTGGAAGTGGCAGCCGGGCTTATCTGTAATGAGTTTTCCCTTACTTTAGTCTGACAGATTTTATCTTCCATTAGTTATAAACATTGTGTTTTGCTTTTTCTTAGCATCTGAACAGCTACGAGGGAGATTTTTTGATGAAGTACGTAAGCGAATCGCGATCATTTACTTTCGGCAGGGTACGGTTTCAAAGCTTTATCTAAATCTTATCCGCTCCTATAGTGACATAATCATACATTTGCTATGTATCCTTAAACAAAGTATGTATTGTTACACTTCCGTAGCCACCTGCCAAGTATTACAGCCGTGTCTGTCCAAGCCGCGCATTCCAAGGGTTAACCCCATGACTGCTCTTTGGGCCTGCCACCGGGTGACGTCAGGAGGTTGTGAAAGCTGTCGTGTTTGCAACGGGTCGTAACAATAGTCGTGACCTCCAAACTATGACCGCGAGAGGAGTCAATACCTACTATTGTGTGCATATGTTATTAGTTTATGTATAGATCAACCGTATCTGCAACATTAATCTTATTCAAGTAAAATTTTGTTAGGTATTTTTAAAAAAAATTTGGTAATTTTTTATTTAATTACGGTACTTAATTTTTTTTAATTTTTATTTTCCATATCATTGCATATATTGCAATGCATAATGCAATGCAATATTGCATTTTTATCTATAATGGGTCTGTAAAATGCAAAAAAAAAATATATATATATATATATATATATATATTGCATTTTACAGACCCATTATAGATAACAATGCTGAAACTTCCTGCTCTGTTGAGATCACTTCCCAGTTGTCATCTCATAATCATCACAAGAAGAATTACAATGAAAGATAACACCTCTTTACAGGATCCACCATTGACACTAGGTGATGTCACCTCCTCCCCTTCCCTGTGCAATGACCACTTCACGGGTCACAGAGCATGCCCACAAAACTCTCCTATGGATATCATCTCCAGTCCATGGGTTACTACAGTCCATGTGGCTGCTGTAAAGCATATCTCCAAATAGTCTTGACAGCTCAGATAAAATGGCAATAAAGTTGATTATTGATGAATGTTTTATTATCTGGTTTTGTACAATAAAGACTTTATGGTTTTCTGCCCTGAATATTGTTGTGTCTCTATATTTATGTGTCTTCAACTTCCTGCTCTGTTGAAATCACTTCCAATTATCATCACAAGCAGAATTACAATGAAAAATAACACCTTTTTATAGGATCCACCATTGACACTAGGTGATGTCACAGCTCACCTCCTCCTCTTTCCGGGTTCAACACCCTGAACCCCTCCCTGATCAGCTGCTGAAGCGTCGGATCTGCAGTGTCGGAACCTGCTCTGTACACTGTGTAGTGTGCACGCCGAGGTCCTGCTACTCAGCTCTCATTTACATCAATTGGAGCTAAACTGTTATAGCCCGTTGTGAACATCACGTTGGAAGAGAACGGGCAACCATAATTTTGGTTGCAGAGAACAGATTGCAAAAGTTATTTCCACTATTTTCCACTATAACTATTTCCACCATTATCCAGGGAATTTTATTATCTTATTATTCAACCTAATTTGCACCAAATCTATTAAGCTGTTGTTGAGGGTCATCCATTGAAAATCGTCAACACCCGGGACCCCTGCAGATCAGCTGTTTAAATTGACAGTGGCTTCTGCTTCACAGGTCTGTAACATCATCGTCTTGAGTCACATGACCTGTTTGCAGCACTTTCCCATTCATTTGAATGGGACTGAAGTGCAATACCAAGCACAGCCAGTATACTGTGCAGGGCACTGTGCTTGGTATGCAGGGAAGAGACTTGTCTGAATGCTGTGGTCTCTTCACACAGCGGATTAGAGGGGTGTTGGGTGTCAGACCCCCACCAATCTGATATTGATGACCTATCCTAAGGATCGGACACCCTACCATAGTACCCTTTAAAGGACAAGGTGCTGAGTGTGTTCCGATGATGCTATTTATGGTCTTCAACAGAATGGAATAACAGGTAGCCAAGGAACCGATAAACCAAATCACCAAGCTGATGATCCTGCTCCTTATCTGCAGTGTGTGGTCTCCGCTATCAGATTCAGCGTGTAAGAGCTTTCCATCTGCTATACGAGAGTTATTACATTGGTATGCCTCGCCTATGGGCCACGTGTTGACACAATTTCTTTGTCCGGCTTTATCTTGAAAAATGCAAAAATCCTGTTTCCTTGCAAGGAAAATACAATTTACAGTGTGCAAGGAATTTTCTGCGCTGACGTTTGCCCTGAGTGATTGTTCTTCGGTAGGCACAAGATTCAGTGCAGGAACCATTCAGTGGTGCAATAGTAGATAACAGGGGAAAACATAGAAGAGAGGGCTTATGGATTTTTTTGTGGGTTTGTTTTTTTCTGTGGACGATCACATCATTGTGAGAATATAAGAATATGGCATTTAGATTGGTTGTGTGTGTATCGATCCACATGCGTAAAAGTAAGGCGCAGCTGTCTAGGTGTCATTAAAGGGGTTTTCCATGATACGTCATCAATGGCATATTGGTCGTGGTCCGACTCTTGGCACCAATTTCTCCCCATTGTCAGAAGGGCGGGCCTTACAATTCAGTGTCATCGATGACACCGGGGAGATATTGGTGATGAAATTAACAGTAACGATATATCCAGCACTGGAGCGTATACTGGGAAAGCTGACAGTGCGGCCAAGTGTACAGGTAGGGACTCTTCCGATGTTAAAGGGATTCTACCATTAAAATCTAATTTTTTGTCCCTAACATGTAGGAATAGCCTTAAGAAAGACTATTCGTCTCCTACCTTTAGATGTCTCCTCCGAGCTGCCGTTCCGGAGAAATCACGGTTTTCACCAGTATGCAAATGAGCTCTCTCGCAGCACTGGGGGCGGGCCCCAGCGCTGAAACAGCTGGGCAAGAACTCTCTAGCGCTGCCTCCATCTTCTTTAAGAATGAGTTTTCTTTGTGTCATCTTTCGGCAGTGGCTTCAAACTTCTAGCCCTCGGGCCTAGGGCAGTACAACAGTATTGTAAACAGCCATTTTCTTGTGGCCGGCAGGTATGCGCAGTCGGCTGCCCGAGGCCTAGAAGTTTGAAGCCAACGCCGGAAGAAGACCCGTTCCTGAAGAAGATAGAGGTGGTGCTGGAGAGTTCTCTCACAGCATTGGGGACGCCCCCAGTGCTGTGAGAGAACTCATTTGCATATCGGTGAAAACCAGGATTTCTACGGAACGGCAGCTCGGAGGAGACATCTAAAGGTAGGAGATGAATAGCCTTTCTTAAGGCTATTCCTACCTGTTAGGGACAAAAAAATTGAGTTTAATGGTAGAATCCCTTTAAAATCCTTTTTTAACCCAACCCTCTGATCTGTTTTTAATGGATGTCACTTGAACATCAATTCACTTTTAAAAACTGACCCACTGGCTTCTATTGGGTGATTCAAAACAGGCAAATATAGAACATGCCCCCCTTTAATTTTAACCATTTTTTCTGTCTGCTAATAAAAACAGGGACATAAAAAACACTCATTGGTTTTAAAGGAGCTCTTTGTTTTTTACATGGTGTGAATAAGGCCTCATGCACATGACCAATTGTGCAGATCGAGGCTCTTCCGATGGGGGGAAGAATCCAAATCTCTGTTCTATTCCAATGATTATAGGGCAGGTCCTATCCTGTTCTGTGACAAAGGAACGGAACGGACCCTGGATTGAAAATCGATGGGAGACAGAAGACACTTAGACGTCTTCCAAGTGTATTGTCCCCCGTTGTCCTGCACACTTGGTTGTGTGCTTGAGGTCTAAGTTCAGATGGCAGAAAACAAAGAGGAATTTAAGGTGGAAATTACCGCAAACTCAACCAGATTGATTATTTTCAAGGTGGGGCGATTTTGGAAATCAGAGCATGTCAATTAAACCTATGGAGGTTTCCCTATAGGTGTAATGGAAACAGAAAATCCACAGAGGAAAACTCGATGAAAGGCAAAAACCGCAATCCGTTGTTGCCACAGTTTTCTCTTCAAACCGCAATAAGTTAAAACCAGCACCAGATTGCGCCCTCTGACTGAGCCCTAAGTGTCTTAGTGCAGGTTATGCCTTTTATTTTTGCACTCAGCGGACATCTCCGTCCTTCGCTTCCTCCGGTCTAAGGAGAATCATATTTAACAGCGTTTAATTTGCAATCAGTGATTATTGTGTTATTAATGTCATGAGATGATAAAATCAGCCTGAAGAAGCGGTGTCAGGGCTGTCATCCTGTAATTTCTTCGGCGCAATGCTGAATAACAAAGCTTTGCAGGTAATACGGTCCTGCCGTTTCCTTTAATTATTAGCTTGGCGGTGCTATTAGCGGATGCAAATATATTCCCGCCATGCGTAGATGCGTGCTATCCAATATTGTGAATTCATTAAATGGCCATTACCACTAACAATAAAATCTTTCACATAAATGTAAATAATATTTATTCTTTGTGCGCAATTACAGGAATTATGGATGGCTCAGATGTGTGTAAGTACATGGTTTGTCTGGCTCGCCCCGTCTGAGTGCTTGGATTTGCTTTGTAAGCTCGAAACGTAATCTAGATGTCGGAGAAGATAATTAGTCAACGGGGAGCGTTTACATGAAACGAATGCAAACAGTGGCATTGTCCACAGCAACCGGAACGCAGACTGGATCCGGAGAGGTAGATGTGGCAACGCTGTCACTTGGATGTCTCCAGTACTAACGCATTTCTGTCACTGTAGTAGACTACGTTGTCCATCCAATGGGTGACACTAAAGACACTGCTTGGTTTATTTGAGATATAGCTATATCTTTTCCTAGAGCATGGCTTATAAGACACCTTGTGCACACCATAAGAAGGGACAGCACCCCCTAGACCCCCCTCAAAAGACTTACTTTGTATTGGCAAGGGTCTCCAAATGAGTGGTTTGGCTTGCATCCTTATCAAGACCTGTTACCAGAATCCCACATATTAACCCACCGGTAGTCTTCTTGCGGGACACCAAAGTTTCCTTTCCAAAAAGAATTCTGCCTCCAAACGTTCACCAGAAGCAAAGATATCAAGCCAGCCTTGCAGATAGATGGGTTAGGGTCACCAGAATCAAATGGTGTCTTCCCGTTATGAATCTGTGGCCAGAGTATTAGCCAGTTTAGTCTAGATTGCTGGAGCCAGTTTTTGGTAGCAAGAGCCAAACAGGCTACCCCACGTCATCAGACCCCAAAAGGCTTGTGGTAAAGTAACCTTTGAAGCTATTTGGAATGACCCCTGTATTTCCCCTTCAGTGGCTTGGATCAAGTTTTTGTCTAGGAAGGGGAACTTGGACCCAATGTCTCCCATATTCACCACAAAGGAAAGGGATCGACATCTGGACTAGGGGTGAGGAGTAGATGCCACTAGTGTCTGTGTTATAGAGAACCCCGTGGATGTTGTAATTGGGTGCAGATCCTCATGGGTGGTCCTTATCTTCCTCCTCCAGGCCAAGACCACCCACCTGATAGCTAAGATCATAACGGTGCTGAAAGTAACAGAAATAATTGCTCAGGAATGGTGGGGGCTAGAGAAAAAAATCCAACTGTACCAGAATCTTTGGAGCGACTCCTACTAAAGGATGCAAAGAATTGGGAGTTAGTGGAGGTGAGGGTCCTCTTTAGTTACATTGGCCACATTCTACTCTTGTACAGGAAAAATCCCTCTACATGCTGCACTATTTTTCCTGATATGATGGAATGTCGAACAAAGTCTCTGAACAAAGTCAAAGCCACATCTTATAGGCAGCTTCTAAATTCCAACTTCCATTATCCTATTGTCTACCCTCCATTGTGTCGACCTTGTATCCTGTATATATTCCCTCTGCATGTCTACCATACTGTGTACTCACTTGGTATAACTCTTTCACGCCCATGGGTTGGATTATTTACTTACAGGATTACAGGGATCTATGGAATGTCTAGGAAGGAGCGTATATGTAAATGACCCCCTCCCCCTTAGGCGGTAGCCCCTAAGGTCACGCCGGGGGAACATATTACAAGGTGTGAGCGTATCTTGTGCTTCTTTTGTTACAATTTAATGAACATATTTTACATGCATGCTTGAAGTCAACATTTCATCACTGGCAGGTTTACGGCGCTGCCCTGTGCATGCATCTGAGAAGACAATCAGCCTGGTCAATCAAGCATGTATATATGTGTCTATAATCAGCGTGAAGTGTTTCCGCCTGCTCCAGAAGTGATGGAGGCCACAGAGAACGACCACGATACTGATTGACTTCATCCGAGTGGAGCCGCTTGTCCATCTTACTACACGACTTGGTTCTCCGGGCTTAAATTCACAAGAGGTTTCGATGTAATTTCACGATGTCCATTCCGAGTCTGGTTAGGCGACCTCACGAGGTGCCATGTTTGTAACGACACGTGAGGATATACTGACATGTCTATTTTTAGAATTACTTGCATTCCCCGTAATGTATCAGTCGTGCCTTTCCTATGTAATTCCTCTTAACCACTTCAGTACCGAGTAGGGTTGAGCCAATCTTGAGATTTCAGGGTCATTTTTAAAATCCGATTTTCGATCATTTTGCAGCCGATTGTCAAATTTGCTCGATTGCCGATTGGGATCCGATCTTTCCGATCCCGATCGCTCAACCCTAATGTTAGCTTTTCCCACAATGATTGGCCAGTAGCCAAGAATTTTGGGAACTAACGTGAGACCTCGATCCCGCCAAAAAAGATTGTCTTTCAATTTTCCCTCTCTGTTATGGCCATTTTTACTTCGGTGATATTTGTTGTGTCCCCGGGAGCGGGGCTAGAACCTGTGACAGGGTGTGGTAATAGCATTTTTTTCCATTTATTTGTTTTTACACATTGTGCCCCCCCCCCCCCATTCTCAGGAGGAATAGCAAGGAATTGCACAACATAGTTGTAAGAAAACGATCCTGCAGAGGAATGTAAGTATGTAACTACAGAGACCTGTCAGATTAGTGACAGATCCTCCTTAACCCTTATATGACGTCGAAGTTTTTCATTTTTGTGTTTCTGTTTTTTACTACCTGTATTCCAAAAGCCATAACTTTCTAATTTTGCAATTTTTTTTAGTCATATGTAGTATATTTATATAGTTTTTTCGCGTTTTATCTAGGCTAATAATAGACTGACAGTTACCAATTCCGGTGGGGTTTTCTTTGCAGCAGGCACTCATTCACATTAAAGATAATATTACAATAACAGATAACACCTCTTTAGATAACACCATGTAGTTCCTAGGAGCATTGTCAGGGCTCCTAGGAATCTATCTATAAAACATAGTGTAGAACACTGTCAGGACTCCTAGGAACCTATCTATAATACATAGTGTATGACACTGTCAGGGCTCCTAGGAACCTATCTATAAAACATAGTGTATGACACTGTCAGGGCTCCTAGGGACCTATCTATAAAACATAGTGTAGAACACTGTCAGGGCTCCTAGGAACCTATCTATAATACATAGTGTATGACACTGTCAGGGCTCCTAGGAACCTATCTATAAAACATAGTGTATGACACTGTCAGGGCTCCTAGGGACCTATCTATAAAACATAGTGTAGAACACTGTCAGGGCTCCTAGGGACCTATCTATAAAACATAGTGTAGAACACTGTCAGGGCTCCTAGGAACCTATCTATAAAACATAGTGTATGACACTGTCAGGGCTCCTAGGAACCTATCTATAAAACATAGTGTATAACACTGTCAGGGCTCCTAGGAACCTATCTATAAAACATAGTGTATAACACTGTCAGGGCTCCTAGGAACCTATCTATAAAACATAGTGTATAACACTGTCAGGGCTCCTAGAAACCTATCTATAAAACATAGTGTAGAACACTGTCAGGGCTCCTAGGAACCTATCTATAATACATAGTGTATAACACTGTCAGGGCTCCTAGGAACCTATCTATAAAACATAGTGTATAACACTGTCAGGGCTCCTAGGAACCTATCTATAAAACATAGTGTAGAACACTGTCAGGGCTCCTAGGAACCTATCTATAATACATAGTGTATAACACTGTCAGGGCTCCTAGGAACCTATCTATAAAACATAGTGTATAACACTGTCAGGGTTCCTAGGAACCTATCTATAATACATAGTGTATGACACTGTCAGGGCTCCTAGGAACCTATCTATAAAACATAGTGTATAACACTGTCAGGGCTCCTAGGAACCTATCTATAAAACATAGTGTAGACCACTGTCAGGGCTCCTAGGAACCTATCTATAAAACATAGTGTATAACACTGTCAGGGCTCCTAGGAACCTATCTATAAAACATAGTGTAGAACACTGTCAGGGCTCCTAGGAACCTATCTATAATACATAGTGTATAACACTGTCAGGGCTCCTAGGAACCTATCTATAAAACATAGTGTATAACACTGTCAGGGCTCCTAGGAACCTATCTATAATACATAGTGTATGACACTGTCAGGGCTCCTAGGAACCTATCTATAAAACATAGTGTATAACACTGTCAGGGCTCCTAGCAACCTATCTATAAAACATAGTGTAGAACACTGTCAGGGCTCCTAGGAACCTATCTATAATACATAGTGTATAACACTGTCAGGGCTCCTAGGAACCTATCTATAAAACATAGTGTATAACACTGTCAGGGCTCCTAGGAACCTATCTATAATACATAGTGTATGACACTGTCAGGGCTCCTAGGAACCTATCTATAAAACATAGTGTATAACACTGTCAGGGCTCCTAGGAACCTATCTATAAAACATAGTGTATGACACTGTCAGGACTCCTAGGAACCTATCTATAAAACATAGTGTAGACCACTGTCAGGGCTCCTAGGAGTCTATATATCCAAAGTGAAAGTGACATTATTATACTTTGCAGACTTTTCAGACATGGGCACTCGGCGTGCCCATGTGACGGCTGGTGACCCCATCACAGGCCTGAGCGGGTGCATTATGTTACAGGAGGTAAGGGAAGGTGGGTATGAATGTTTTTAGCTTTCACCTCCCCGGGCCTCCATGGGAGACAAATGCCCATTTGTTTGGTTTCGTTAAAAAATGAAGAATTTGAAATATTTTGGTAGAATGTGTCTCAGTACGAGAAATGCTGCAAAACACATCACTAAATGCTGTTAACAGAGCAAAGGAGACGCTGTTTAGACAAGATGGCTGCCTCCATAATCATGTACAGAAAATAGAATAAAAAAAAAAATCTACATAAAAATGATATATTTGACAACCTGGTTTGAATCAATTTAAAAAAAAATTGGCGATAGATTCCCTTTAATGGGCCGACTTCACATCCTTAGGTATAGACCCCTTACTGTACTGAAAGGCCCGGTAAATGGGGACTGCAGCAAGGAAACGGTTAACGGTAACTTCACCGTGTATGCATGCAAAGTTTAATTAAGAGATAATGAATCAGTACCTCATACAGAGAGACCTGTTTTGGCTCGGCGCAGTTCAAGGACATTTACTTCCTTAATGCATTGATTATTGAATATTTAATCTTTGTAAAAGGGCAGGAACCATATTAAAATTCTGAGGTTATGTAAGAAAGTCTTAGGCTCAGCTGGGGAGAGATGGGAAAAAATGGTAAAAAATGCTAAATAGTGTCGGAGTGAGATACAAGAATTTGGATACTTGTCATTCAAATTTTGTAGGTGACTGCTATGTGTGTATAAGTGGGGAGGGCGGTGATTTTTTTTGTATTTTTTTTTACATTCGTGATGGGGCTTAGGTTTTCTGTATGCCCATATAACCATGGGTAGGTAACCATAAGACCCAAACTGTAGCTAATATACAATATTGTAAAAAAGTTTTAGGCAAGTGTGGAAAAAATGTAAATGAAGTGAAGAGAAATGTAAATCCCATCAATATTTGGTGTGACCTTTGCCCTTTGCCTTCCATCAGTTCTTCTCGGTACTTGCCAATAGTTTTTGGTAGAACTCGGTAGGGAGGTTGTTCCCAGCATCTTGGAGAACTAAGCCCAGATCTTCTGTGGATATAGGCTTACTCCAATCCTTTTGTCTCTTCATATCATCCCAGACAGACTGCCTTTTCAGATGCCAGAGTATGATAATCGGAGACCCAGGGGAGGATACAAACATAAAAAACACCGTTACTTACCTCTCCTGGGTTCTGACGCACTCCCGGCTGATGTTAGACTTCTTCAATGATGTAATGGACGTTACTTGATCCGGGCTTGCATAGCGGCGCATACGGATACAAGCCCTGGCTCGCGTTTCGTCTGGGAAGTCACCAAGTAGGCCCGAAGACTTCTAGAGCCAGGAGAGGTAAGTAACAGTGTTTTTTATGTTCCTTCACCTCTCTTGGGCTTCTCATCATTATACTCAGGAGTCTTAAAAGACCCCTGGATATAATGATAGAGGTGTTTGTGGGCCCGCGGCCTCACGTACCGATCCCAGCTCCTGCTCACAGCCGCTTCTACAGAAGGGGAAGCGCCGGTGGCTGTGAGCAGAAGCCAAGATCGGTAAGTAAATAGGGCCTGTTACCTGCTGGAGTTACTACGCGCATATACACGGTAGGGCGCATAAATATGTGCGCGCATAAATATGTGCGCGCATATACAGGGTAGGGCTCATAAATATGTGCGCGCATATATATGTGGGAGCATATATATGTGGGCGCATAAATATGTGCGCGCATAAATATGTGCGCAGATATACAGGGTAGGGCGCATAAATATGTGTGCGCATATACAGGGTAGGGCACATAAATATGTGCACGCATAAATATGTGCGCGCATAAATATGTGCGCGCATATACAGGGTAGGGCGCATATACAGGGTAGGGCGCATAAATATGTGCGCGCATATACAGGGTAGGGCGCATAAATATGTGCGCGCATAAATATGTGCGCGCATAAATATGTGCGCGCATAAATATGTGCGCGCATAAATATGTGCGCGCATAAATATGTGCGCGCATAAATATGTGCGCGCATAAATATGTGCGCGCATATACAGGGTAGGGCGCATATACAGGGTAGGGCGCATAAATATGTGCGCGCATATACAGGGTAAGGCGCATAAATATGTGCGCGCATAAATATGTGCGCGCATAAATATGTGCGCGCATAAATATGTGCGCGCATATACAGGGTAGGGCGCATATACAGGGTAGGGCGCATAAATATGTGCGCGCATATACAGGGTAGGGCGCATAAATATGTGCGCGCATAAATATGTGCGTGCATAAATATATGCGCGCATAAATATGTGCGTGCATAAATATGTGCGCGCATAAATATGTGCGCGCATATACAGGGTAGGGCGCATATACAGGGTAGGGCGCATAAATATGTGTGCGCATAAATATGTGCGCGCATATAAAGGGTAGGGCGCATAAATATGTGCACGCATATACAGGGTAGGGTGCATAAATATGTGCGCACATAAATATGTGCGCACATATACAGGGTAGGGCGCATAAATATGTGTGCGCATAAATATGTGCGCGCATATACAGGTTAAGGCGCATATACAGGTTAAGGCGCATAAATATGTGCGCGCATAAATATGTGCGCGCATAAATATGTGCGTGCATAAATATGTGCACGCATATACAGGGTAGGGCGCATAAATATGTGCGCGCATAAATATGTGCGCGCATAAATATGTGCGCGCATAAATATGTGCGCGCATAAATATGTGCGCGCATATACAGGGTAGGGCGCATATACAGGGTAGGGCGCATAAATATGTGTGCGCATAAATATGTGCGCGCATATAAAGGGTAGGGCGCATAAATATGTGCACGCATATACAGGGTAGGGCGCATAAATATGTGCGCACATAAATATGTGCACACATATACAGGGTAGGGCGCATAAATATGTGTGCGCATAAATATGTGCGCGCATATACAGGTTAAGGCGCATATACAGGTTAAGGCGCATAAATATGTGCGCGCATAAATATGTGCGCGCATAAATATGTGCGCGCATAAATATGTGCGTGCATAAATATGTGCGCGCATATACAGGGTAGGGAACATAAATATGTGCGTGCATAAATATGTGCACGCATAAATATGTGCACGCATAAATATGCGCGCGCATATACAGTGTAGGGCGCATATACAGGGTAGGGCGCATAAATATGTGCGCGCATATACAGGGTAGGGCGATTAAATATGTGCGCGCATAAATATGTGCGCGCATATACAGGGTAGGGCGCATAAATATGTGCGCGCATATACAGGGTAGGGCACATAAATATGTGCATGCATAAATATGTGCGTGCATAAATATGTGCGCGCATATACAGGGTATTGAGCATAAATATGTGCGCGCATAAATATGTGCGCGCATAAATATGTGCGCGCATAAATATGTGCGCGCATAAATATGTGCGCGCATAAATATGTGCGTGCATATACAGGGTAGGGCACATAAATATGTTCATGCATAAATATGTGCGTGCATAAATATGTGCACGCATAAATATGTATGCGCATATACAGGGTAGGGAGCATAAATATGTGCGCGCATAAATATGTGCGCGCATAAATATGTGCGCGCATAAATATGTGCGCGCATAAATATGTGCGCGCATAAATATGTGCGCGCATAAATATGTGCGCGCATAAATATGTGCGCGCATAAATATGTGCGCGCATAAATATGTGCGCGCATAAATATGTGCGCGCATAAATATGTGCGCGCATAAATATGTGCGCGCATATACAGGGTAGGGCGCATATACAGGGTAGGGCGCATAAATATGTGCGCGCATATACAGGGTAGGGCGATTAAATATGTGCGCGCATAAATATGTGCGCGCATAAATATGTGCGCGCATAAATATGTGCGTGCATAAATATGTGCGCGCATATACAGGGTAGGGCACATAAATATGTGCATGCAAAAATATGTGCGTGCATAAATATGTGCACGCATAAATATGTGCGCGCATATACAGGGTAGGGAGCATAAATATGTGCGCGCATAAATATGTGCGCGCATAAATATGTGCGCGCATAAATATGTGCGCGCATAAATATGTGCGCGCATAAATATGTGCGCGCATAAATATGTGCGCGCATAAATATGTGCGCGCATAAATATGTGCGCGCATATACAGGGTAGGGCGCATATACAGGGTAGGGCGCATAAATATGTGCGCGCATATACAGGGTATGGCGCATAAATATGTGCGCGCATAAATATGTGCGCGCATATACAGGGTAGGGCGCATAAATATGTGCATGCATAAATATGTGCGTGCATAAATATGTGCACGCATAAATATGTACGCGCATATACAGGGTAGGGAGCATAAATATGTGCGCGCATAAATATGTGCGCGCATAAATATGTGCGCGCATAAATATGTGCGCGCATAAATATGTGCGCGCATAAATATATGCGCGCATATACAGGGTAGGGCACATAAATATGTGCATGCATAAATATGTGCGTGCATAAATATGTGCACGCATAAATATGTACGCGCATATACAGGGTAGGGAGCATAAATATGTGCGCGCATAAATATGTGCGCGCATAAATATGTGCGCGCATAAATATGTGCGCGCATAAATATGTGCGCGCATAAATATGTGCGCGCATAAATATGTGCGCGCATAAATATGTGCGCGCATAAATATGTGCGCGCATAAATATGTGCGCGCATAAATATGTGCGCGCATATACAGGGTAGGGCGCATATACAGGGTAGGGCGCATAAATATGTGCGCGCATATACAGGGTAGGGCGATTAAATATGTGCGCGCATATACAGGGTAGGGCGCATAAATATGTGCGCGCATATACAGGGTAGGGCACATAAATATGTGCATGCATAAATATGTGCGTGCATAAATATGTGCGCGCATATACAGGGTATTGAGCATAAATATGTGCGCGCATAAATATGTGCGCGCATAAATATGTGCTCGCATAAATATGTGCGTGCATATACAGGGTAGGGCACATAAATATGTGCATGCATAAATATGTGCGTGCATAAATATGTGCACGCATAAATATGTATGCGCATATACAGGGAAGGGAGCATAAATATGTGCGCGCATAAATATGTGCGCGCATAAATATGTGCGCGCATATACAGGGTAGGGCACATAAATATGTGCGCGCATAAATATGTGCGCGCATAAATATGTGCGCGCATAAATATGTGCGCGCATATACAGGGTAGGGCACATAAATATGTGCATGCAAAAATATGTGCGTGCATAAATATGTGCACGCATAAATATGTGCGCGCATATACAGGGTAGGGAGCATAAATATGTGCGCGCATAAATATGTGCGCGCATAAATATGTGCGCGCATAAATATGTGCGCGCATAAATATGTGCGCGCATAAATATGTGCGCGCATAAATATGTGCGCGCATAAATATGTGCGCGCATAAATATGTGCGCGCATAAATATGTGCGCGCATAAATATGTGCGCGCATAAATATGTGCGCGCATATACAGGGTAGGGCGCATATACAGGGTAGGGCGCATAAATATGTGCGCGCATATACAGGGTATGGCACATAAATATGTGCGCGCATAAATATGTGCGCGCATATACAGGGTAGGGCGCATAAATATGTGCATGCATAAATATGTGCGTGCATAAATATGTGCACGCATAAATATGTACGCGCATATACAGGGTAGGGAGCATAAATATGTGCGCGCATAAATATGTGCACGCATAAATATGTGCGCGCATAAATATGTGCGCGCATATACAGGGTAGGGCACATAAATATGTGCATGCATAAATATGTGCGTGCATAAATATGTTCACGCATAAATATGTACGCGCATATACAGGGTAGGGAGCATAAATATGTGCGCGCATAAATATGTGCGCGCATAAATATGTGCGCGCATAAATATGTGCGCGCATAAATATGTGCGCGCATAAATATGTGCGCGCATAAATATGTGCGCGCATAAATATGTGCGCGCATAAATATGTGCGCGCATAAATATGTGCGCGCATAAATATGTGCGCGCATAAATATGTGCGCGCATAAATATGTGCGCGCATAAATATGTGCGCGCATATACAGGGTAGGGCGCATATACAGGGTAGGGCGCATAAATATGTGCGCGCATATACAGGGTAGGGCGATTAAATATGTGCGCGCATAAATATGTGCGCGCATAAATATGTGCGCGCATAAATATGTGCACGCATAAATATGTGCGCGCATAAATATGTGCGCGCATATACAGGGTAGGGCACATAAATATGTGCATGCAAAAATATGTGCGTGCATAAATATGTGCGCGCATAAATATGTGCGCGTATATACAGGGTAGGGAGCATAAATATGTGCGCGCATAAATATGTGCGCGCATAAATATGTGCGCGCATAAATATGTGCGCGCATAAATATGTGCGCGCATAAATATGTGCGCGCATAAATATGTGCGCGCATAAATATGTGCGCGCATAAATATGTGCGCGCATAAATATGTGCGCGCATAAATATGTGCGCGCATATACAGGGTAGGGCGCATATACAGGGTAGGGCGCATAAATATGTGTGCGCATATACAGGGTATGGCGCATAAATATGTGCGCGCATAAATATGTGCGCGCATAAATATGTGCGCGCATAAATATGTGCGCGCATAAATATGTGCGCGCATAAATATGTGCGCGCATAAATATATGCGCGCATATACAGGGTAGGGCACATAAATATGTGCATGCATAAATATGTGCGTGCATAAATATGTGCACGCATAAATATGTACGCGCATATACAGGGTAGGGAGCATAAATATGTGCGCGCATAAATATGTGCGCGCATAAATATGTGCGCGCATAAATATGTGCGCGCATAAATATGTGCGCGCATAAATATATGCGCGCATAAATATGTGCGCGCATAAATATGTGCGCGCATAAATATGTGCGCGCATAAATATGTGCGCGCATAAATATGTGCGCGCATATACAGGGTAGGGCGCATATACAGGGTAGGGCGCATAAATATGTGCGCGCATATACAGGGTAGGGCGATTAAATATGTGCGCGCATATACAGGGTAGGGCGCATAAATATGTGCGCGCATATACAGGGTAGGGCACATAAATATGTGCATGCATAAATATGTGCGTGCATAAATATGTGCGCGCATATACAGGGTATTGAGCATAAATATGTGCGCGCATAAATATGTGCGCGCATAAATATGTGCTCGCATAAATATGTGCGTGCATATACAGGGTAGGGCACATAAATATGTGCATGCATAAATATGTGCGTGCATAAATATGTGCACGCATAAATATGTATGCGCATATACAGGGAAGGGAGCATAAATATGTGCGCGCATAAATATGTGCGCGCATAAATATGTGCGCGCATAAATATGTGCGCGCATATACAGGGTAGGGCACATAAATATGTGCGCGCATAAATATGTGCGCGCATAAATATGTGCGCGCATAAATATGTGCGCGCATATACAGGGTAGGGCACATAAATATGTGCATGCAAAAATATGTGCGTGCATAAATATGTGCACGCATAAATATGTGCGCGCATATACAGGGTAGGGAGCATAAATATGTGCGCGCATAAATATGTGCGCGCATAAATATGTGCGCGCATAAATATGTGCGCGCATAAATATGTGCGCGCATAAATATGTGCGCGCATAAATATGTGCGCGCATAAATATGTGCGCGCATAAATATGTGCGCGCATATACAGGGTAGGGCGCATATACAGGGTAGGGCGCATAAATATGTGCGCGCATATACAGGGTATGGCACATAAATATGTGCGCGCATAAATATGTGCGCGCATATACAGGGTAGGGCGCATAAATATGTGCATGCATAAATATGTGCGTGCATAAATATGTGCACGCATAAATATGTACGCGCATATACAGGGTAGGGAGCATAAATATGTGCGCGCATAAATATGTGCACGCATAAATATGTGCGCGCATAAATATGTGCGCGCATATACAGGGTAGGGCACATAAATATGTGCATGCATAAATATGTGCGTGCATAAATATGTTCACGCATAAATATGTACGCGCATATACAGGGTAGGGAGCATAAATATGTGCGCGCATAAATATGTGCGCGCATAAATATGTGCGCGCATAAATATGTGCGCGCATAAATATGTGCGCGCATAAATATGTGCGCGCATAAATATGTGCGCGCATAAATATGTGCGCGCATAAATATGTGCGCGCATAAATATGTGCGCGCATAAATATGTGCGCGCATAAATATGTGCGCGCATATACAGGGTAGGGCGCATATACAGGGTAGGGCGCATAAATATGTGTGCGCATATACAGGGTATGGCGCATAAATATGTGCGCGCATAAATATGTGCGCGCATATACAGGGTAGGGCGCATAAATATGTGCATGCATAAATATGTGCGTGCATAAATATGTGCATGCATAAATATGTGCGTGCATAAATATGTGCACGCATAAATATGTCCGCGCATATACAGGGTAGGGAGCATAAATATTTGCTCGCATAAATATGTGCACGCATAAATATGTGGACGCATATACAAGGTAGGGCGCATAAATATGTGCGCGCATAAATATGTGCGCGCATATACATGGTAGGGCACATTAATATGTGCGCGCATACATATGTGCGCGCATATACAGGGTAGGGCGCATAAATATGTGTGGGCATAAATATGTGCGCGCATATAAAGGGTAGGGCGCATAAATATGTGCACGCATATACAGAGTAGGGCACATAAATATGTGTGCACATAAATATGTGCGCTCATATACAGGGTAGGGCGCATATACAGGGTAGGGCGCATAAATATGTGTGCGCATAAATTTGTGCGCGCATAAATATGTGCGCGCATATACAGGGTAGGGCGCATAAATATGTGTGCGCATAAATATGTGCGCGCATATAAAGGGTAGGGCGCATAAATATGTGTGCGCATAAATGTGTGCGCGCATATAAAGGGTAGGGCGCATAAATATGTGCACGCATATACAGGGTAGGGCGCATAAATATGTGCGCGCATATACAAGGTAGGGCACATAAATATGTGTATGCATAAATATGTGTGCGCATAAATATGTGCGCGCATATACAGGGTAGGGAGCATAAATATGTGCGCACATAAATATGTGCGCGCATAAATATGTGCGCGCATAAATATGTGCGCGCATAAATATGTGCGCGCATAAATATGTGCGCGCATAAATATGTGCGCGCATATACAGGGTAGGGCACATAAATATGTGCATGCAAAAATATGTGCGTGCATAAATATGTGCACGCATAAATATGTGCGCGCATATACAGGGTAGGGAGCATAAATATGTGCGCGCATAAATATGTGCGCGCATAAATATGTGCGCGCATAAATATGTGCGCGCATAAATATGTGCGCGCATAAATATGTGCGCGCATAAATATGTGCGCGCATAAATATGTGCGCGCATAAATATGTGCGCGCATAAATATGTGCGCGCATAAATATGTGCGCGCATATACAGGGTAGGGCGCATATACAGGGTAGGGCGCATAAATATGTGCGCGCATATACAGGGTATGGCACATAAATATGTGCGCGCATAAATATGTGCGCGCATATACAGGGTAGGGCGCATAAATATGTGCATGCATAAATATGTGCGTGCATAAATATGTGCACGCATAAATATGTACGCGCATATACAGGGTAGGGAGCATAAATATGTGCGCGCATAAATATGTGCGTGCATAAATATGTGCACGCATAAATATGTACGCGCATATACAGGGTAGGGAGCATAAATATGTGCGCGCATAAATATGTGCGCGCATAAATATGTGCGCGCATAAATATGTGCGCGCATATACAGGGTAGGGCACATAAATATGTGCATGCATAAATATGTGCGTGCATAAATATGTGCACGCATAAATATGTACGCGCATATACAGGGTAGGGAGCATAAATATGTGCGCGCATAAATATGTGCGCGCATAAATATGTGCGCGCATAAATATGTGCGCGCATAAATATGTGCGCGCATAAATATGTGCGCGCATAAATATGTGCGCGCATAAATATGTGCGCGCATAAATATGTGCGCGCATAAATATGTGCGCGCATAAATATGTGCGCGCATAAATATGTGCGCGCATAAATATGTGCGCGCATAAATATGTGCGCGCATAAATATGTGCGCGCATAAATATGTGCGCGCATATACAGGGTAGGGCGCATATACAGGGTAGGGCGCATAAATATGTGCGCGCATATACAGGGTAGGGCGATTAAATATGTGCGCGCATAAATATGTGCGCGCATAAATATGTGCGCGCATAAATATGTGCACGCATAAATATGTGCGCGCATAAATATGTGCGCGCATATACAGGGTAGGGCACATAAATATGTGCATGCAAAAATATGTGCGTGCATAAATATGTGCACGCATAAATATGTGCGCGTATATACAGGGTAGGGAGCATAAATATGTGCGCGCATAAATATGTGCGCGCATAAATATGTGCGCGCATAAATATGTGCGCGCATAAATATGTGCGCGCATAAATATGTGCGCGCATAAATATGTGCGCGCATAAATATGTGCGCGCATAAATATGTGCGCGCATAAATATGTGCGCGCATATACAGGGTAGGGCGCATATACAGGGTAGGGCGCATAAATATGTGTGCGCATATACAGGGTATGGCGCATAAATATGTGCGCGCATAAATATGTGCGCGCATATACAGGGTAGGGCGCATAAATATGTGCATGCATAAATATGTGCGTGCATAAATATGTGCATGCATAAATATGTGCGTGCATAAATATGTGCACGCATAAATATGTCCGCGCATATACAGGGTAGGGAGCATAAATATTTGCGCGCATAAATATGTGCACGCATAAATATGTGGACGCATATACAAGGTAGGGCGCATAAATATGTGCGCGCATAAATATGTGCGCGCATATACATGGTAGGGCACATTAATATGTGCGCGCATACATATGTGCGCGCATATACAGGGTAGGGCGCATAAATATGTGTGGGCATAAATATGTGCGCGCATATAAAGGGTAGGGCGCATAAATATGTGCACGCATATACAGAGTAGGGCACATAAATATGTGTGCACATAAATATGTGCGCTCATATACAGGGTAGGGCGCATATACAGGGTAGGGCGCATAAATATGTGTGCGCATAAATTTGTGCGCGCATAAATATGTGCGCGCATATACAGGGTAGGGCGCATAAATATGTGTGCGCATAAATATGTGCGCGCATATAAAGGGTAGGGCGCATAAATATGTGTGCGCATAAATGTGTGCGCGCATATAAAGGGTAGGGCGCATAAATATGTGCACGCATATACAGGGTAGGGCGCATAAATATGTGCGCGCATATACAAGGTAGGGCACATAAATATGTGTATGCATAAATATGTGTGCGCATAAATATGTGCGCGCATATACAGGGTAGGGAGCATAAATATGTGCGCGCATAAATATGTGCGCGCATAAATATGTGCGCGCATAAATATGTGCGCGCATAAATATGTGCGCGCATAAATATGTGCGCGCATAAATATGTGCGCGCATAAATATGTGCGCGCATATACAGGGTAGGGCACATAAATATGTGCATGCATAAATATGTGCGTGCATAAATATGTGCACGCAAAAATATGTGCGCGCATATACAGGGTAGGGAGCATAAATATGTGCGTGCATAAATATGTGCGCGCATAAATATGTGCGCGCATAAATATGTGCGCGCATAAATATGTGCGCGCATAAATATGTGCGCGCATAAATATGTGCGCGCATATACAGGGTAGGGCGCATATACAGGGTAGGGCGCATAAATATGTGCGCGCATAAATATGTGCGCACATATACAGGGTAGGGCGCATAAATATGTGCATGCATAAATATGTGCGTGCATAAATATGTGCATGCATAAATATGTGCGTGCATAAATATGTGCACGCATAAATATGTGCGCGCATATACAGGGTAGGGAGCATAAATATGTGCGCGCATAAATATGTGCGCGCATAAATATGTGGACGCATATACAAGGTAGGGCGCATAAATATGTGCGCGCATAAATATGTGCGCGCATATACAGGGTAGGGCACATAAATATGTGCGTGCATAAATATGTGCGTGCATAAATATGTGCGCGCATAAATATGTGCGCGCATAAATATGTGCGCGCATAAATATGTGCGCGCATATACAGGGTAGGGCGCATAAATATGTGCACGCATATACAGAGTAGGGCGCATAAATATGTGTGCACATAAATATGTGCGCGCATATACAGGGTAGGGCGCATATACAGGGTAGGGCGCATAAATATGTGTGCGCATAAATTTGTGCGCGCATAAATATGTGCGCGCATAAATATGTGCGCGCATATACAGGGTAGGGCGCATAAATATGTGTGCGCATAAATATGTGCGCGCATATAAAGGGTAGGGCGCATATACAGGGTAGGGCGCATAAATATGTGTACGCATAAATTTGTGCGCGCATATACAGGTTAGGTCGCATAAATATGTGCACGCATATACAGGTTAGGGAGCATAAATATGTGTGCACATAAATATGTGTGCGCATATACAGGGTAGTGCGCTTATACAGGGTAGGGCGCATAAATATGTGTGCGCATAAATTTGTGCGCGCATATACAGGGTAGGGCGCATAAATATGTGCACGCATATACAGGGTAGGGCGCAAATATATGTGCGTGCATAAATATATGCCCTCATAAATATTTGCGCGCAAAAATATGTGCACGCATAAATATGTGCGCGCATATACAGGTTAAGTCGCATATATAGGTGCGCGCATAAATATGTGCGCGCATAAATATGTGCGCGCATATACAGGGTAGTGCGCATAAATATGTGCATGCATAAATATGTGCACGCATAAATATGTGCGCGTATATACAGGGTAGTGCGCATAAATATGTGCATGCATAAATATGTGCACGCATAAATATGTGCGCGTATATACAGGGTAGGGCGCATATATAGGTGCGCGCATAAATATGTGCGCGCATAAATATGTGCGCGCATATACAGGGTAGGGCGCATAAATATGTTCATGCATAAATATGTGCGTGCATAAATATGTGCACGCATAAATATGTGCGCGTATATACAGGGTAGGGAGCATAAATATGTGCGCGCATAAATATGTGCGCGCATATACAGGGTAGGGCACATAAATATGTGCATGCATAAATATGTGCGTGCATAAATATGTGCACGCATAAATATGTGCGCGCATATACAGGGTAGGGCGCATATACAGGGTAGGGCGCATAAATATGTGCGCGCATAAATATGTGCGCACATATACAGGGTAGGGCGCATAAATATGTGCATGCATAAATATGTGCGTGCATAAATATGTGCATGCATAAATATGTGCGTGCATAAATATGTGCACGCATAAATATGTGCGCGCATATACAGGGTAGGGAGCATAAATATGTGCGCGCATAAATATGTGCGCGCATAAATATGTGGACGCATATACAAGGTAGGGCGCATAAATATGTGCGCGCATAAATATGTGCGCGCATATACAGGGTAGGGCACATAAATATGTGCGTGCATAAATATGTGCGTGCATAAATATGTGCGCGCATAAATATGTGCGCGCATAAATATGTGCGCGCATAAATATGTGCGCGCATATACAGGGTAGGGCGCATAAATATGTGTGCGCATAAATATGTGCGCGCATATAAAGGGTAGGGCGCATAAATATGTGCACGAATATACAGAGTAGGGCGCATAAATATGTGTGCACATAAATATGTGCGCGCATATACAGGGTAGGGCGCATATACAGGGTAGGGCGCATAAATATGTGTGCGCATAAATTTGTGCGCGCATAAATATGTGCGCGCATAAATATGTGCGCGCATAAATATGTGCGCGCATATACAGGGTAGGGCGCATAAATATGTGTGCGCATAAATATGTGCGCGCATATAAAGGGTAGGGCGCATATACAGGGTAGGGCGCATAAATATGTGTACGCATAAATTTGTGCGCGCATATACAGGGTAGGTCGCATAAATATGTGCACGCATATACAGGTTAGGGAGCATAAATATGTGTGCACATAAATATGTGTGCGCATATACAGGGTAGTGCGCATATACAGGGTAGGGCGCATAAATATGTGTGCGCATAAATTTGTGCGCGCATATACAGGGTAGGGCGCATAAATATGTGCACGCATATACAGGGTAGGGCGCAAATATATGTGCGTGCATAAATATATGCCCTCATAAATATTTGCGCGCAAAAATATGTGCACGCATAAATATGTGCGCGCATATACAGGTTAAGGCGCATATATAGGTGCGCGCATAAATATGTGCGCGCATAAATATGTGCGCGCATATACAGGGTAGTGCGCATAAATATGTGCATGCATAAATATGTGCACGCATAAATATGTGCGCGTATATACAGGGTAGTGCGCATAAATATGTGCATGCATAAATATGTGCATGCATAAATATGTGCGCGTATATACAGGGTAGGGCGCATATATAGGTGCGCGCATAAATATGTGCGCGCATAAATATGTGCGCGCATATACAGGGTAGGGCGCATAAATATGTTCATGCATAAATATGTGCGTGCATAAATATGTGCACGCATAAATATGTGCGCGTATATACAGGGTAGGGAGCATAAATATGTGCGCGCATAAATATGTGCGCGCATATACAGGGTAGGGCACATAAATATGTGCATGCATAAATATGTGCGTGCATAAATATGTGCACGCATAAATATGTGCGCGCATAAATATGTGCGCGCATAAATATGTGCGCGCATATACAGGGTAGGGCGCATAAATATGTGTGCGCATAAATATGTGCGCGCATATAAAGGGTAGGGCGCATAAATATGTGCACGCATATACAGGGTAGGGTGCATAAATATGTGTGCACATAAATATGTGCGCGCATATACAGGGTAGGGGGCATATACAGGGTAGGGCGCATAAATATGTGTGCGCATAAATTTGTGCGCGCATATACAGGGTAGGGCTCATAAATATGTGCACGCATATACAGGGTAGGGAGCATAAATATGTGCGCGCATAAATATGTGCGCGCATAAATATGTGCGCGCATAAATATGTGCGCGCATAAATATGTGCGCGCATAAATATGTGCGCGCATAAATATGTGCGCGCATAAATATGTGCGCGCATATACAGGGTAGGGCGCATAAATATGTGTGCGCATAAATATGTGCGCGCATATAAAGGGTAGGGCGCATAAATATGTGCACGCATATACAGGGTAGGGCGCATAAATATGTGTGCACATAAATATGTGCGCGCATATACAGGGTAGGGCGCATATACAGGGTAGGGCGCATAAATATGTGTGCGCATAAATTTGTGCGCGTATATACAGGGTAGGGCGCATAAATATGTGCACGCATATACAGGGTAGGGAGCATAAATATGTGCGCGCATAAATATGTGCGCGCATAAATATGTGCGCGCATAAATATGTGCGCGCATATACAGGGTCGGGCGCATAAATATGTTTGCGCATAAATATGTGCGCGCATATAAAGGGTAGGGCGCATAAATATGTGCACGCATATACAGGGTAGGGCGCATAAATATGTGTGCACATAAATATGTGCGCGCATATACAGGGTAGGGCGCATATACAGGGTAGGGCGCATAAATATGTGTGCGCATAAATTTGTGCGCGCATATACAGGGTGGGGCGCATAAATATATGCACGCATATACAGGGTAGGGCGCATAAATATGTGCGCACATATACAGGGTGGGGCGCAAATATATGTGCGTGCATAAATATATGCCCTCATAAATATTTGCGCGCAAAAATATGTGCACGCATAAATATGTGCGCGCATATACAGGTTAAGGCGCATATATAGGTGCGCGCATAAATATGTGCGCGCATAAATATGTGCGCGCATATACATGGTAGGGCGCATAAATATGTGCATGCATAAATATGTGCGTGCATAAATATGTGCACGCATAAATATGTGCGCGTATATACAGGGTAGGGAGCATAAATATGTGCGCGCATAAATATGTGCGCGCATAAATATGTGCGCGCATAAATATGTGCGCGCATAAATATGTGCGCGCATAAATATGTGCGCGCATAAATATGTGCGCGCATATACAGGGTAGGGCGCATATATAGGTGCGCGCATAAATATGTGCACGCATAAATATGTGCACGCATAAATATGTGCGCGTATATACAGGGTAGGGAGCATAAATATGTGCGCGCATAAATATGTGCGCGCATAAATATGTGCGCGCATAAATATGTGCGCGCATAAATATGTGCGCGCATAAATATGTGCGCGCATAAATATGTGCGCGCATAAATATGTGCGCGCATAAATATGTGCGCGCATAAATATGTGCGCGCATAAATATGTGCGCGCATAAATATGTGCGCGCATAAATATGTGCGCGCATATACAGGGTAGGGCGCATATATAGGTGCGCGCATAAATATGTGCACGCATAAATATATGCGCGTATATACAGGGTAGGGAGCATAAATATGTGCGCGCATAAATATGTGCGCGCATAAATATGTGCGCGCATATACAGGGTAGGGCGCATAAATATGTGCATGCATAAATATGTGCACGCATAAATATGTGCACGCATAAATATATGCGCGTATATACAGGGTAGGGAGCATAAATATGTGCACGCATAAATATATGCGCGTATATACAGGGTAGGGAGCATAAATATGTGCGCGCATAAATATGTGCGCGCATAAATATGTGCGCGCATAAATATGTGCGCGCATAAATATGTGCGCGCATAAATATGTGCGCGCATAAATATGTGCGCGCATATACACTCACCGGCCACTTTATTAGGTACACCTGTCCAACTGCTCGTTAACACTTAATTTCTAATCAGTCAATCACATGGCGGCAACTCAGTTCATTTAGGCATGTAGACATGGTCAAGACAATCTCCTGCAGTTCAAACCGAGCATCAGTATGGGGAAGAAAGGTGATTTGAGTGCCTTTGAACGTGGCATGGTTGTTGGTGCCAGAAGGGCTGGTCTGAGTATTTCAGAAACTGCTGATCTACTGGGATTTTAACGCACAACCATCTCTAGGGTTTACAGAGAATGGTCCGAAAAAGAAAAAACATCCAGTGAGCGGCAGTTCTGTGGGCGGAAATGCGTTGTTGATGCCAGAGGTCAGAGGAGAATGGCCAGACTGGTTCGAGCTGATAGAAAGGCAACAGTGACTCAAATAGCCACCCGTTACAACCAAGGTAGCCAGAAGAGCATCTCTGAACGCACAGTACGTCGAACTTTGAGGCAGATGGGCTACAGCAGCAGAAGACCACACCGGGTGCCACTCCTTTCAGCTAAGAACAGGAAACTGAGGCTACAATTTGCACAAGCTCATCGAAATTGGACAATTGAAGATTGGAAAAACGTTGCCTGGTCTGATGAGTCTCGATTTCTGCTGCGACATTCGGATGGTAGGGTCAGAATTTGGCGCCAACAACATGAAAGCATGGATCCATCCTGCCTTGTATCAACGGTTCAGGCTGGTGGTGTCATGGTGTGGGGAATATTTTCTTGGCACTCTTTGGGCCCCTTGGTACCAATTGAGTATCGTTGCAACGCCAAAGCCTACCTGAGTATTGTTGCTGACCATGTCCATCCCTTTATGACCACAATGTACCCAACATCTGATGGCTACTTTCAGCAGGATAATGCAATGCCATGTCATAAAGCTGGAATCATCTCAGACTGGTTTCTTGAACATGACAATGAGTTCACTGTACTCCAATGGCCTCCACAGTCACCAGATCTCAATCCAATAGAGGAGCATCTTTGGGATGTGGTGGAACGGGAGATTCGCATCATGGATGTGCAGCCGACAAATCTGCGGCAACTGTGTGATGCCATCATGTCAATATGGACCAAAATCTCTGAGGAATGCTTCCAGCACCTTGTTGAATCTATGCCACGAAGAATTGAGGCAGTTCTGAAGGCAAAAGGGGGTCCAACCCGTTACTAGCATAGTGTACCTAATAAAGTGGCCGGTGAGTGTACAGGTTAAGGCGCATATATAGGTGCGCGCATAAATATGTGCGCGAATAAATATGTGCGCGCATAAATATGTGCGCGCATATACAGGGTAGGGCGCATAAATATGTGCGCGCATATAAAGGGTAGGGCGCATAAATATGTGCGCACATAAATATGTGCGCACATATACAGCGTGGGGCGCAAATATATGTGTGTGCATAAATATATGCCCTCATAAATATGTGCGCGCAAAAATATGTGCACGCATAAATATGTGCGCGCATATACAGGTTAAGGCGCATATATAGGTGCGCGCATAAATATGTGCGCGCATAAATATGTGCGCGCATATACAGGGTAGGGCGCATAAATATGTGCGCGCATAAATATGTGCGTGCATATACAGGGTAGGGCACATAAATATGTGCATGCATAAATATGTGCGTGCATAAATATGCGCATGCATAAATATGTGCGCGCATATACAGGGTAGGGAGCCTAAATATGTGCGCGCCTAAATATGTGCGCGCCTAAATATGTGCGCGCCTAAATATGTGCGCGCCTAAATATGTGCGCGCCTAAATATATGCGCGCCTAAATATGTGCGCGCATATACAGGGTAGGGCGCATATATAGGGTAGGGCGCATAAATATGTGCGCGCATAAATATGTGCGCGCATAAATATGTGCGCGCATAAATATGTGCGCGCATAAATATGTGCGCGCATAAATATGTGCGCGCATAAATATGTGCGCGCATAAATATGTGCGCGCATAAATATGTGCGCGCATAAATATGTGCGCGCATATACAGGGTAGGGCGCATATACAGGGTAGGGTGCATAAATATGTGTGCGCATAAATATGTGCGCGCATATACAGGGTAGGGCGCATAAATATGTGCACGCATATACAGGGTAGGGTGCATAAATATGTGCGCGCATAAATATGTGCGCGCATATACAGGGTAGGGCGCATATACAGGGTAGGGCGCATAAATATGTGCGCGCATAAATATGTGCGCGCATAAATATGTGCACGCATAAATATGTGCACGCATAAATATGTGCACGCATAAATATGTGCACGCATAAATATGTGCACGCATATACAGGGTAGGGCGCATATACAGGGTAGGGCGCATAAATATGTGCGCGAATATACAGGGTAGGGCGCATAAATATGTGCGCACATAAATATGTGCGAGCCTAAATATGTGCGCGCATATACAGGGTAGGGCGAATATATAGGGTAGGGCGCATAAATATGTGCGCGCATAAATATGTGCGCGCATAAATATGTGCGCGCATAAATATGTGCGCGCATAAATATGTGCGCGCATAAATATGTGCGCGCATAAATATGTGCGCGCATAAATATGTGCGCGCATAAATATGTGCGCGCATAAATATGTGCGCGCATAAATATGTGCGCGCATAAATATGTGCGCGCATATACATGGTAGGGCGCATATACAGGGTAGGGTGCATAAATATGTGTGCGCATAAATATGTGCGCGCATATACAGGGTAGGGCGCATAAATATGTGCACGCATATACAGGGTAGGGTGCATAAATATGTGCGCGCATAAATATGTGCGCGCATATACAGGGTAGGGCGCATATACAGGGTAGGGCGCATAAATATGTGCGCGCATAAATATGTGCGCGCATAAATATGTGCGCGCATAAATATGTGCACGCATAAATATGTGCACGCATAAATATGTGCACGCATAAATATGTGCACGCATAAATATGTGCACGCATATACAGGGTAGGGCGCATATACAGGGTAGGGCGCATAAATATGTGCGCGAATATACAGGGTAGGGCGCATAAATATGTGCGCACATAAATGTGTGCGCACATATACAGGGTGGGGCGCAAAAATATGTGCGCGCCTAAATATGTGCGCGTCTAAATATGTGCGCGCCTAAATATGTGCGCGCCTAAATATGTGCGCGCATATACAGGGTAGGGCGCATAAATATGCGCGCGCATAAATATGTGCGCGCATATACAGGGTAGGGTGCATAAATATGTGTGCGCATAAATATGTGCGCGCATATACAGGGTAGGGCGCATAAATATGTGCACGCATATACAGGGTAGGGTGCATAAATATGTGCGCGCATAAATATGTGCGCGCATATACAGGGTAGGGCGCATATACAGGGTAGGGCGCATAAATATGTGCGCGCATAAATATGTGCGCGCATAAATATGTGCGCGCATAAATATGTGCACGCATAAATATGTGCACGCATATACAGGGTAGGGCGCATATACAGGGTAGGGCGCATAAATATGTGCGCGAATATACAGGGTAGGGCGCATAAATATGTGCGCACATAAATATGTGCGCACATATACAGGGTGGGGCGCAAATATATGTGCGTGCATAAATATATGCCCACATAAATATTTGCGTGCAAAAATATGTGCACGCATAAATATGTGCGCACATATACAGGTTAAGGCGCATATATAGGTGCGCGCATAAATATGTGCGCGCATAAATATGTGCGTGCATATACAGGGTAGGGCGCATAAATATGTGCGCGCATATACAGGGTAGGGCACATAAATATGTGCATGCATAAATATGTGCACGCATAAATATGTGCGCATATATACAGGGTAGGGAGCATAAATATGTGCGCGCATAAATATGTGCGCGCATAAATATGTGCGCGCATAAATATGTGCGCGCATAAATATGTGCGCGCATAAATATGTGCGCGCATAAATATGTGCGCGCATAAATATGTGCGCGCATAAATATGTGCGCGCATAAATATGTGCGCGCATAAATATGTGCGCGCATAAATATGTGCGCGCATAAATATGTGCGCGCATAAATATGTGCGCGCATATACATGGTAGGGCGCATATACAGGGTAGGGTGCATAAATATGTGTGCGCATAAATATGTGCGCGCATATACAGGGTAGGGCGCATAAATATGTGCACGCATATACAGGGTAGGGTGCATAAATATGTGCGCGCATAAATATGTGCGCGCATATACAGGGTAGGGCGCATATACAGGGTAGGGCGCATAAATATGTGCGCGCATAAATATGTGCGCGCATAAATATGTGCACGCATAAATATGTGCACGCATAAATATGTGCACGCATAAATATGTGCACGCATAAATATGTGCACGCATAAATATGTGCACGCATATACAGGGTAGGGCGCATATACAGGGTAGGGCGCATAAATATGTGCGCGAATATACAGGGTAGGGCGCATAAATATGTGCGCACATAAATGTGTGCGCACATATACAGGGTGGGGCGCAAAAATATGTGCGCGCCTAAATATGTGCGCGTCTAAATATGTGCGCGCCTAAATATGTGCGCGCCTAAATATGTGCGCGCATATACAGGGTAGGGCGCATAAATATGCGCGCGCATAAATATGTGCGCGCATATACAGGGTAGGGTGCATAAATATGTGTGCGCATAAATATGTGCGCGCATATACAGGGTAGGGCGCATAAATATGTGCACGCATATACAGGGTAGGGTGCATAAATATGTGCGCGCATAAATATGTGCGCGCATATACAGGGTAGGGCGCATATACAGGGTAGGGCGCATAAATATGTGCGCGCATAAATATGTGCGCGCATAAATATGTGCGCGCATAAATATGTGCACGCATAAATATGTGCACGCATATACAGGGTAGGGCGCATATACAGGGTAGGGCGCATAAATATGTGCGCAAATATACAGGGTAGGGCGCATAAATATGTGCGCACATAAATATGTGCGCACATATACAGGGTGGGGCGCAAATATATGTGCGTGCATAAATATATGCCCACATAAATATTTGCGTGCAAAAATATGTGCACGCATAAATATGTGCGCACATATACAGGTTAAGGCGCATATATAGGTGCGCGCATAAATATGTGCGCGCATAAATATGTGCGTGCATATACAGGGTAGGGCGCATAAATATGTGCGCGCATATACAGGGTAGGGCACATAAATATGTGCATGCATAAATATGTGCACGCATAAATATGTGCGCATATATACAGGGTAGGGAGCATAAATATGTGCGCGCATAAATATGTGCGCGCATAAATATGTGCGCGCATAAATATGTGCGCGCATAAATATGTGCGCGCATAAATATGTGCGCGCATAAATATGTGCGCGCATAAATATGTGCGCGCATAAATATGTGCGCGCATAAATATGTGCGCGCATAAATATGTGCGCGCATAAATATGTGCGCGCATATACAGGGTAGGGCGCATATACAGGGTTGGGCGCATATACAGGGTAGGGCGCATAAATATGTGCGCGCATAAATATGTGCGCGCATAAATATGTGCGCGCATAAATATGTGCGCGCATATACAGGGTAGGGCGCATAAATATGTGCATGCATAAATATTTGCGTGCATAAATACAGGGCAGGGAGCATAAATATGTGCGCGCCTAAATATGTGCGCGCCTAAATATGTGCACGCCTAAATATGTGCGCGCCTAAATATGTGCGCGCATATACAGGGTAGGGCGCATATACAGGGTAGGGCGCATAAATATGTGCGCGAATATACAGGGTAGGGCGCATAAATATGTGCGCACATAAATATGTGCGCACATATACAGGGTAACGCGCAAATATATGTGCGTGCATAAATATATGCCCACATAAATATTTGCGCGCAAAAATATGTGCACGCATAAATATGTGCGCACATATACAGGTTAAGGCGCATATATAGGTGCGCGCATAAATATGTGCGCGCATAAATATGTGCGTGCATATACAGGGTAGGGCGCATAAATATGTGCGCGCATATACAGGGTAGGGCACATAAATATGTGCATGCATAAATAAGTGCGTTCATAAATATGTGCACGCATAAATATGTGCGCGTATATACAGGGTAGGGAGCATAAATATGTGCGCGCATAAATATGTGCGCGCATAAATATGTGCGCGCATAAATATGTGCGCGCATAAATATGTGCGCGCATAAATATGTGCGCGCATAAATATGTGCGCGCATAAATATGTGCGCGCATAAATATGTGCGCGCATAAATATGTGCGCGCATAAATATGTGCGCGCATAAATATGTGCGCGCATAAATATGTGCGCGCATAAATATGTGCGCGAATATACAGGGTAGGGCGCATATACAGGGTAGGGTGCATAAATATGTGTGCGCATAAATATGTGCGCGCATATACAGGGTAGGGCGCATAAATATGTGCACGCATATACAGGGTAGGGTGCATAAATATGTGCGCGCATAAATATGTGCGCGCATATACAGGGTAGGGCGCATATACAGGGTAGGGCGCATAAATATGTGCGCGCATAAATATGTGCGCGCATAAATATGTGCACGCATAAATATGTGCACGCATAAATATGTGCACGCATAAATATGTGCACGCATAAATATGTGCACGCATAAATATGTGCACGCATATACAGGGTAGGGCGCATATACAGGGTAGGGCGCATAAATATGTGCGCGAATATACAGGGTAGGGCGCATAAATATGTGCGCACATAAATATGTGCGCGCCTAAATATGTGCGCGCATATACAGGGTAGGGCGAATATATAGGGTAGGGCGCATAAATATGTGCGCGCATAAATATGTGCGCGCATAAATATGTGCGCGCATAAATATGTGCGCGCATAAATATGTGCGCGCATAAATATGTGCGCGCATAAATATGTGCGCGCATATACATGGTAGGGCGCATATACAGGGTAGGGTGCATAAATATGTGTGCGCATAAATATGTGCGCGCATATACAGGGTAGGGCGCATAAATATGTGCACGCATATACAGGGTAGGGTGCATAAATATGTGCGTGCATAAATATGTGCGCGCATATACAGGGTAGGGCGCATATACAGGGTAGGGCGCATAAATATGTGCGCGCATAAATATGTGCGCGCATAAATATGTGCGCGCATAAATATGTGCACGCATAAATATGTGCACGCATAAATATGTGCACGCATAAATATGTGCACGCATAAATATGTGCACGCATATACAGGGTAGGGCGCATATACAGGGTAGGGCGCATAAATATGTGCGCGAATATACAGGGTAGGGCGCATAAATATGTGCGCACATAAATATGTGCGCACATATACAGGGTGGGGCGCAAAAATATGTGCGCGCCTAAATATGTGCGCGTCTAAATATGTGCGCGCCTAAATATGTGCGCGCCTAAATATGTGCGCGCATATACAGGGTAGGGCGCATAAATATGCGCGCGCATAAATATGTGCGCGCATATACAGGGTAGGGTGCATAAATATGTGTGCGCATAAATATGTGCGCGCATATACAGGGTAGGGCGCATAAATATGTGCACGCATATACAGGGTAGGGTGCATAAATATGTGCGCGCATAAATATGTGCGCGCATATACAGGGTAGGGCGCATATACAGGGTAGGGCGCATAAATATGTGCGCGCATAAATATGTGCGCGCATAAATATGTGCGCGCATAAATATGTGCACGCATAAATATGTGCACGCATATACAGGGTAGGGCGCATATACAGGGTAGGGCGCATAAATATGTGCGCGAATATACAGGGTAGGGCGCATAAATATGTGCGCACATAAATATGTGCGCACATATACAGGGTGGGGCGCAAATATATGTGCGTGCATAAATATATGCCCACATAAATATTTGCGTGCAAAAATATGTGCACGCATAAATATGTGCGCACATATACAGGTTAAGGCGCATATATAGGTGCGCGCATAAATATGTGCGCGCATAAATATGTGCGTGCATATACAGGGTAGGGCGCATAAATATGTGCGCGCATATACAGGGTAGGGCACATAAATATGTGCATGCATAAATATGTGCACGCATAAATATGTGCGCATATATACAGGGTAGGGAGCATAAATATGTGCGCGCATAAATATGTGCGCGCATAAATATGTGCGCGCATAAATATGTGCGCGCATAAATATGTGCGCGCATAAATATGTGCGCGCATAAATATGTGCGCGCATAAATATGTGCGCGCATAAATATGTGCGCGCATAAATATGTGCGCGCATATACAGGGTAGGGCGCATATACAGGGTTGGGCGCATATACAGGGTAGGGCGCATAAATATGTGCGCGCATAAATATGTGCGCGCATAAATATGTGCGCGCATAAATATGTGCGCGCATATACAGGGTAGGGCGCATAAATATGTGCATGCATAAATATTTGCGTGCATAAATACAGGGCAGGGAGCATAAATATGTGCGCGCCTAAATATGTGCGCGCCTAAATATGTGCGCGCCTAAATATGTGCGCGCCTAAATATGTGCGCGCCTAAATATGTGCACGCCTAAATATGTGCGCGCCTAAATATGTGCGCGCATATACAGGGTAAGGCGCATATACAGGGTAGGGCGCATAAATATGTGCGCGCATAAATATGTGCGCGCATAAATATGTGCGCGCATAAATATGTGCGCGCATAAATATGTGCGCGCATAAATATGTGCACGCATAAATATGTGCACGCATAAATATGTGCACGCATATACAGGGTAGGGCGCATATACAGGGTAGGGCGCATAAATATGTCGCGAATATACAGGGTAGGGCGCATAAATATGTGCGCACATAAATATGTGCGCACATATACAGGGTAACGCGCAAATATATGTGCGTGCATAAATATATGCCCACATAAATATTTGCGCGCAAAAATATGTGCACGCATAAATATGTGCGCACATATACAGGTTAAGGCGCATATATAGGTGCGCGCATAAATATGTGCGCGCATAAATATGTGCGTGCATATACAGGGTAGGGCGCATAAATATGTGCGCGCATATACAGGGTAGGGCACATAAATATGTGCATGCATAAATAAGTGCGTTCATAAATATGTGCACGCATAAATATGTGCGCGTATATACAGGGTAGGGAGCATAAATATGTGCGCGCATAAATATGTGCGCGCATAAATATGTGCGCGCATAAATATGTGCGCGCATAAATATGTGCGCGCATAAATATGTGCGCGCATAAATATGTGCGCGCATAAATATGTGCGCGCATAAATATGTGCGCGCATAAATATGTGCGCGCATAAATATGTGCGCGCATAAATATGTGCGCGCATAAATATGTGCGCGCATAAATATGTGCACGAATATACAGGGTAGGGCACATATACAGGGTAGGGTGCATAAATATGTGTGCGCATAAATATGTGCGCGCATATACAGGGTAGGGCGCATAAATATGTGCACGCATATACAGGGTAGGGTGCATAAATATGTGCGCGCATAAATATGTGCACGCATATACAGGGTAGGGCGCATATACAGGGGTAGGGCGCATAAATATGTGCGCGCATAAATATGTGCGCGCATAAATATGTGCGCGCATAAATATGTGCGCGCATAAATATGTGCGCGCATAAATATGTGCACGCATAAATATGTGCACGCATAAATATGTGCACGCATAAATATGTGCACGCATATACAGGGTAGGGCGCATATACAGGGTAGGGCGCATAAATATGTGCGCGAATATACAGGGTAGGGCGCATAAATATGTGCGCACATAAATATGTGCGCACATATACAGGGTGGGGCGCAAAAATATGTGCGCGCCTAAATATGTGCGCGCCTAAATATGTGCGCGCCTAAATATGTGCGCGCATATACAGGGTAGGGCGCATAAATATGTGCGCGCATAAATATGTGCGCGCATAAATATGTGCGCGCATAAATATGTGCGCGCATAAATATGTGCGCGCATAAATATGTGCGCGCATAAATATGTGCGCGCATATACAGGGTAGGGTGCATAAATATGTGTGCGCATAAATATGTGCGCGCATATACAGGGTAGGGCGCATAAATATGTACACGCATATACAGGGTAGGGTGCATAAATATGTGCGCGCATAAATATGTGCGCGCATATACAGGGTAGGGCGCATATTCAGGGTAGGGCGCATAAATATGTGCGCGCATAAATATGTGCGCGCATAAATATGTGCGCGCATAAATATGTGCACGCATAAATATGTGCACGCATATACAGGGTAAGGCGCATATACAGGGTAGGGCGCATAAATATGTGCGCGAATATACAGGGTAGGGCGCATAAATATGTGCGCACATAAATATGTGCGCACATATACAGGGTGGGGCGCAAATATATGTGCGTGCTTAAATATATGCCCACATAAATATTTGCGCGCAAAAATATGTGCACGCATAAATATGTGCGCACATATACAGGTTAAGGCGCATATATAGGTGCGCGCATAAATATGTGCGCGCATAAATATGTGCGTGCATATACAGGGTAGGGTGCTTAAATATGTGCGCGCATATACAGGGTAGGGCACATAAATATGTGCATGCATAAATATGTGCACGCATATTTATGTGCGCACATATTTATGCGCCCTACCCTGTATATTCGCGCACATATTTATGCGCCCTACCCTGTATATGCGCCCTACCCTGTATATGCGTGCACATATTTATGCGTGCACATATTTATGCGTGCACATATTTATGCGCGCACATATTTATGCACGCACATATTTATGCGCGCACATATTTATGCGCCCTACCCTGTATATGCGCCCTACCCTGTATATGCGCGCACATATTTATGCGCGCACATATTTATGCACCCTACCCTGTATATGCGTGCACATATTTATGCGCCCTACCCTGTATATGCGCGCACATATTTATGCGCACACATATTTATGCACCCTACCCTGTATATGCGCCCTACCCTGTATATTCGCGCACATATTTATGCGCGCACATATTTATGCGCGCACATATTTATGCGCGCACATATTTATGCGCGCACATATTTATGCGCGCACATATTTATGCGCGCACATATTTATGCGCGCACATATTTATGCGCGCACATATTTATGCGCGCACATATTTATGCGCGCACATATTTATGCGCGCACATATTTATGCGCGCACATATTTATGCGCGCACATATTTATGCGCGCACATATTTATGCTCCCTACCCTGTATATACGCGCACATATTTATGCGTGCACATATTTATGAACGCACTTATTTATGCATGCACATATTTATGTGCCCTACCCTGTATATGCACGCACATATTTATGCGCGCACATATTTATGCGCGCACCTATATATGCGCCTTAACCTGTATATGTGCGCACATATTTATGCGTGCACATATTTTTGCGCGCAAATATTTATGTGGGCATATATTTATGCACGCACATATATTTGCGCGTTACCCTGTATATGTGCGCACATATTTATGTGCGCACATATTTATGCGCCCTACCCTGTATATTCGCGCACATATTTATGCGCCCTACCCTGTATATGCGCCCTACCCTGTATATGCGTGCACATATTTATGCGTGCACATATTTATTCGCGCACATATTTATGCGCGCACATATTTATGCGCGCACATATTTATGCGCGCACATATTTATGCGCGCACATATTTATGCGCCCTACCCTGTATATGCGCCCTACCCTGTATATGCGCGCACATATTTAGGCGCGCACATATTTAGGCGTGCACATATTTAGGCGCGCACATATTTAGGCGCGCACATATTTAGGCACGCACATATTTAGGCGCGCACATATTTAGGCGCGCACATATTTATGCTCCCTACCCTGTATTTATGCACGCAAATATTTATGCATGCACATATTTATGCGCCCTACCCTGTATATGCGCGCACATATTTATGCGCGCACATATTTATGCGCGCACATATTTATGCGCGCACATATTTATGCGCCCTACCCTGTATATGCGCCCAACCCTGTATATGCGCCCTACCCTGTATATGCGCGCACATATTTATGCGCGCACATATTTATGCGCGCACATATTTATGCGCGCACATATTTATGCGCGCACATATTTATGCGCGCACATATTTATGCGCGCACATATTTATGCGCGCACATATTTATGCTCCCTACCCTGTATATATCCGCACATATTTATGCGTGCACATATTTATGCATGCACATATTTATGTGCCCTACCCTGTATATGCGCGCACATATTTATGCGCCCTACCCTGTATATGCACGCACATATTTATGCGCGCACATATTTATGCGCGCACCTATATATGCGCCTTAACCTGTATATGTGCGCACATATTTATGCGTGCACATATTTTTGCACGCAAATATTTATGTGGGCATATATTTATGCACGCACATATATTTGCGCCCCACCCTGTATATGTGCGCACATATTTATGTGCGCACATATTTATGCGCCCTACCCTGTATATTCGCGCACATATTTATGCGCCCTACCCTGTATATGCGCCCTACCCTGTATATGCGTGCACATATTTATGCGTGCACATATTTATGCGTGCACATATTTATGCGTGCACATATTTATGCGCGCACATATTTATGCGCGCACATATTTATGCGCCCTACCCTGTATATGCGCCCTACCCTGTATATGCGCGCACATATTTATGCGCGCACATATTTATGCACCCTACCCTGTATATGCGTGCACATATTTATGCGCCCTACCCTGTATATGCGCGCACATATTTATGCGCACACATATTTATGCACCCTACCCTGTATATGCGCCCTACCATGTATATGCGCGCACATATTTATGCGCGCACATATTTATGCGCGCACATATTTATGCGCGCACATATTTATGCGCGCACATATTTATGCGCGCACATATTTATGCGCGCACATATTTATGCGCGCACATATTTATGCGGGTATATATTTATGCACGCACATATATTTGCGCCCCACCCTGTATATGTGCGCACATATTTATGTGCGCACATATCAATGCGCCCCACCCTGTATATGCGTGCACATATTTATACGCCGTACTCTGTATATGCGCGCACAAATTTATGCGCACACATATTTATGCGCCCTACAATGTATATGCGCCGTACCCTGTATACGCGCGCAAATATTTATGCGCGCACATATTTATGCGCCCTACCCTGTATATACGTGCACATATTTATGCGCACACATATTTATGCGCCCTACCCTGTATATGCGCCCTACCCTGTATATGCGCGCACATATTTATGCGCGCACATATTTATGCGCGCACATATTTATGCGCGCACATATTTATGCGCGCACATATTTATGCGCGCACATATTTATGCGCGCACATATTTATGCGCGCACATATTTATGCGCCCTACCCTGTATATGCGCCCTACCCTGTATATGCGCCCTACCCTGTATAGGCGCGCACATATTTAGGCGCGCACATATTTAGGCGCGCACATATTTAGGCGCGCACATATTTAGGCGCGCACATATTTAGGCGCGCACATATTTAGGCGCGCACATATTTAGGCGCGCACATATTTAGGCGCGCACATATTTAGGCGCGCACATATTTAGGCGCGCACATATTTAGGCGCGCACATATTTAGGCGCGCACATATTTAGGCGCGCACATATTTATGCTCCCTACCATGTATATGCGCGCACATATTTATGCGTACGCATATTTATGCACGGACATATTTATGCATGCACATATTTATGTGCCCTACCCTGGATATGCGCGCACATATTTATGCGCGCACATATTTATGCGCCCTACCCTGTATATGCGCGCACATATTTATGCGCGCACATATTTATGCGCGCACATATTTTTGCGTGCACATATTTATGCGCGCACATATTTATGCGCGCACCTATATATGCGCCTTAACCTGTATATGCGCGCACATATTTATGCGTGCACATATTTTTGCGCGCACATATTTATGAGGGCATATATTTATGCACGCACATATATTTGCGCCCCACGCTGTATATGTGCGCACATATTTATGTGCGCACATATTTATGCGCCCTACCCTGTATATGCGTGCACATATTTATGCGCCCTACCCTGTATATGCGCGCACAAATTTATGCGCACACATATTTATGCGCCCTACCCTGTATATGCGTGCACATATTTATGTGCGCACATATTTATGCGCCCTACCCTGTATATGCACGCACATATTTATGCGCACACATATTTATGCGCCCTACCCTGTATATGCGCGCACATATTTATGCGCGCACATATTTATGCGCGCACATATTTATGCACTCACATATTTATGCGCCCTACCCTGTATATGCGCCCTACCCTGTATATGCGCGCACATATTTATGCGCGCACATATTTATGCGCGCACATATTTATGCGCGCACATATTTATGCGCGCACATATTTATGCGCGCACATATTTATGCGCGCACATATTTATGCGCGCACATATTTATGCGCGCACATATTTATGCGCGCACATATTTATGCGCGCACATATTTATGCTCCCTACCCTGTATATACGTGCACATATTTATGCGTGCTCATATTTATGAACGCACTTATTTATGCATGCACATATTTATGTGCCCTACCCTGTATATGCGCGCACATATTTATGCGCCCTACCCTGTATATGCACGCACATATTTATGCGCGCACATATTTATGCGCGCACCTATATATGCGCCTTAACCTGTATATGTGCGCACATATTTATGCGTGCACATATTTTTGCGCGCAAATATTTATGTGGGCATATATTTATGCACGCACATATATTTGCGCCCCACCCTGTATATGTGCGCACATATTTATGTGCGCACATATTTATGCGCCCTACTCTGTATATTCGCGCACATATTTATGCGCCCTACCCTGTATATGCGCCCTACCCTGTATATGCGTGCACATATTTATGCGTGCACATATTTATGCGCGCACATATTTATGCGCGCACATATTTATGCGCGCACATATTTATGCGCGCACATATTTATGCGCGCACATATTTATGCGCCCTACCCTGTATATGCGCCCTACCCTGTATATGCGCGCACATATTTAGGCGCGCACATATTTAGGCACGCACATATTTAGGCGCGCACATATTTAGGCGTGCACATATTTATGCTCCCTACCCTGTATTTATGCACGCAAATATTTATGCATGCACATATTTATGCGCCCTACCCTGTATATGCGCGCACATATTTATGCGCGCACATATTTATGCGCGCACATATTTATGCGCGCACATATTTATGCGCCCTACCCTGTATATGCGCCCAACCCTGTATATGCGCCCTACCCTGTATATGCGCGCACATATTTATGCGCGCACATATTTATGCGCGCACATATTTATGCGCGCACATATTTATGCGCGCACATATTTATGCGCGCACATATTTATGCGCCCTACCCTGTATATGCGCGCACATATTTAGGCGCGCACATATTTAGGCGCGCACATATTTAGGCGCGCACATATTTAGGCGCGCACATATTTAGGCGCGCACATATTTTTGCGCCCCACCCTGTATATGTGCGCGCATAAATATGTGCGCGCATATACAGGGTAGGGTGCATAAATATGTGTGCGCATAAATATGTGCGCGCATATACAGGGTAGGGCGCATAAATATGTGCACGCATATACAGGGTAGGGTGCATAAATATGTGCGCGCATAAATATGTGCGCGCATATACAGGGTAGGGCGCATATACAGGGTAGGGCGCATAAATATGTGCGCGCATAAATATGTGCGCGCATAAATATGTGCGCGCATAAATATGTGCACGCATAAATATGTGCACGCATATACAGGGTAAGGCGCATATACAGGGTAGGGCGCATAAATATGTGCGCGAATATACAGGGTAGGGCGCATAAATATGTGCGCACATAAATATGTGCGCACATATACAGGGTGGGGCGCAAATATATGTGCGTGCATAAATATATGCCCACATAAATATTTGCGCGCAAAAATATGTGCACGCATAAATATGTGCGCACATATACAGGTTAAGGCGCATATATAGGTGCGCGCATAAATATGTGCGCGCATAAATATGTGCGTGCATATACAGGGTAGGGTGCTTAAATATGTGCGCGCATATACAGGGTAGGGCACATAAATATGTGCATGCATAAATATGTGCACGCATAAATATGTGCGCATATATACAGGGTAGGGAGCATAAATATGTGCGCGCATAAATATGTGCGCGCATAAATATGTGCGCGCATAAATATGTGCGCGCATAAATATGTGCGCGCATAAATATGTGCGCGCATAAATATGTGCGCGCATAAATATGTGCGCGCATAAATATGTGCGCGCATAAATATGTGCGCGCATAAATATGTGCGCGCATATACAGGGTAGGGCGCATATACAGGGTTGGGCGCATATACAGGGTAGGGCGCATAAATATGTGCGCGCATAAATATGTGCGCGCATAAATATGTGCGCGCATATACAGGGTAGGGCGCATAAATATGTGCATGCATAAATATTTGCGTGCATAAATACAGGGTAGGGAGCATAAATATGTGCACGCCTAAATATGTGCGCACCTAAATATGTGCGTGCCTAAATATGTGCGCGCCTAAATATGTGCGCGCATATACAGGGTAGGGCGCATATACAGGGTAGGGCGCATAAATATGTGCGCGCATAAATATGTGCGCGCATAAATATGTGCGCGCATAAATATGTGCGCGCATAAATATGTGCGCGCATAAATATGTGCACGCATAAATATGTGCACGCATATACAGGGTAGGGCGCATATACAGGGTAGGGCGCATAAATATGTGCGCGAATATACAGGGTAGGGCGCATAAATATGTGCGCACATAAATATGTGCGCACATATACAGGGTGGGGCGCAAATATATGTGCGTGCATAAATATATGCCCACATAAATATTTGCGCGCAAAAATATGTGCACGCATGTCACGGGATGGTTAGAGTCTATACTATAGGCAATGTGTAATATATATTTCATGTGGAATGTATTCTCTAACCTGTTGTAAACATCAGTGTGTAGTTGGCTGATTCGGGTCTAGTGTGTTAGCACATTGTATGCAAATCCCTCTAACTAGTGAGGACAATGGGTGGAGATAATCTGATCAGTGTCTCCAAGAAGATGTTGGACTGTGCATTGTTCAAAAGAGACAGGGAGTCTGCTCTCCTTGGTATAGGTGAGGGGGGAAGGATCTGTGGCTCAGCCCTTCCCACCCCCAGGTATAGGTGTAACAGTTTAGTATATAGTTGTAGCTTGCAGTTAGTATGTGTTAGCCGGCCTGTGCACAGCTCTGCAGAGAGCCAGGACTTAGTTACAGGACCAAGGAACCAAAGCTATCATTGGATTGTGACTTCTGTGGACTTATTGTTATTACGGTTGATGTGACCGCCGCCGGCTACTAACTTTGTGGATTACAATAAATTGCTGTTGTCTCCCGACCTCTTGCGTCCCTGTTGATTCAAAAGACCATCCGGAGGAAGACGTATACCTTTGCTCCGTGACAACTGGTTGGCAGCGGTGGGATCAACAGCGGACAGCGAGATGGACTACAGCAGCTCAGCGATTAATGGAGCCACAACCTCAGAATACAGGAACTGGACTATGGCAAGTCTACAAGTAAGGGCCCGGGAACTAAACCTGAGTTACCAGGGAAGAACGAAAGAGCAACTGATCGAGGCACTGGAGGAGATGACCCTGCAAAGCGACCATGAGGAGGGCTGCCCCCAGGAGACTGGAGAGATACGGGAGTGGCAGGTACAGACCCAAAAGAGCAGATGGGTTGTTTTGTATGAGGAGGAATTGGCAGTGCTGGGGCTAGGAGCAACTGCAGAGCAAAGGAGTAGAGCATTACAGAGGGCTCAGGAAACGGAGAAGGAGGAACAGAGAATGGCGCATGAAAAGGAAAGAATGGCGCATGAAATGCGAATGGCTGAGATAACTATGAGGAATTATAATCAAACGTCGACCCCCAGCCCAACAGTGAGAGAACCACCATATGTCTCCCATAAACACTTCAAGACCTTTGAGGAAGCGGCTGGGGATGTTGATGGATATTTTCAGGACTTCGAACACCAGTGCCACCTGATGGAAGTCCCAGAGAAGGATTGGGTCCGGTATCTGGTGGGGCACCTACGAGATGGGGCTGCGGAAGCTCTCAGAGCCATGGACCCTAGTGATCAGCGGGACTATGAGGCCATTAAAAGAGCGGTGCAGAAGTATTATGCAGTCACTCCAGAGACCTACCGAGTTCAGTTCCGCTCTTTGTCTTACAATGGGGGAAGCTCCTTCCACATGTTCGCCCACAAGTTGAAGCAAGCATGCAAGCGCTGGCTAGAAGGAGAGGAGGCTGTCACAGTCGATAAGATCTTCCAAGTCATACTTAAGGAACAGTTCTTTTCCCAGTGCCCCGCTGAGATCCGTGAGTGGGTGCTGGAACGGAACCCAGCCACAGTGGAGCAAGCTGCTTCTCTTGCAGATGAGGGCCTGACCATCAAGCCGCAGTGGAAGAGGTTGTTTGCAGAGGAGCGGAAAACTACCACAGTCCGCCAGACACCCTTCAGCCAGCCACCCACCTTTCGTGCCCGGCCTCAGGATTACAATTTCCCCTCTACCCTTGCCCCAGCCCATCGGCCTCCAGCTATGAACAACCCTGTCCCTAGACAACGACCTACTGGAAGAATGCTAGAGCGCAGATGTTTTGGTTGCGGGCGGCCTGGACATTTGCAAGCTAGTTGCCCTGTTAACATGGGGGCACGGGCCACCGTGGCATCTCGGCCTATTCACTACCTGGGAACCACCCCTAGGACAGAAAGTTTGGCCCCATGTCCAGATGACTCCATGAATGACCCATCTGTTCCACCTCCAGGGGTCTATGGGATTCAGCCTTCCGCCACACATCCCGCAAACCTTCAGAGGAAGCACTTGCAGGAGGTCCTACTGGATGGCCGAACAGTTGTTGGATTCCGGGACTCGGGAGCTTTCCTAACGGTAGCGGACCCCCGAGTTGTGCGACCCGAGGCCCTAGAGGAGGGTCCTGGCATTTCTATCAAGTTGGCAGGGGGTACTCAAAGACGTATTCCTAAAGCTACCGTGGAACTCGACTATGGTTATGGACCAAAACGATGCACAATTGGTGTGATGAGCGGGCTGCCGGCCGATGTTCTGTTAGGCAACGATGTTGGAAATCTACAGTGCCACTTTGTGGGAGCAGTGACCCGAAGCCAAGCTCAGGGAGAAGCCAACATGGATCCACCGGATTTTCTGACAGATGCCAGCCCTTCAACCCTACAACTTTACCATTCAGTACCGCCGAGGGAACCAACAGCAGAACGCGGATGGGTTATCCCGGCAGGAGGACATATGAGCTATAGAGACTGATGTGCATTCCCCAATTTACCTGTGTAGGCCAATTGTGTCATGCACATGTTTTGAGAGGGGGAGGGGTTGTCACGGGATGGTTAGAGTCTATACTATAGGCAATGTGTAATATATATTTCATGTGGAATGTATTCTCTAACCTGTTGTAAACATCAGTGTGTAGTTGGCTGATTCGGGTCTAGTGTGTTAGCACATTGTATGCAAATCCCTCTAACTAGTGAGGACAATGGGTGGAGATAATCTGATCAGTGTCTCCAAGAAGATGTTGGACTGTGCATTGTTCAAAAGAGACAGGGAGTCTGCTCTCCTTGGTATAGGTGAGGGGGGAAGGATCTGTGGCTCAGCCCTTCCCACCCCCAGGTATAGGTGTAACAGTTTTAGTATATAGTTGTAGCTTGCAGTTAGTATGTGTTAGCCGGCCTGTGCACAGCTCTGCAGAGAGCCAGGACTTAGTTACAGGACCAAGGAACCAAAGCTATCATTGGATTGTGACTTCTGTGGACTTATTGTTATTACGGTTGATGTGACCGCCGCCGGCTACTAACTTTGTAGATTACAATAAATTGCTGTTGTCTCCCGACCTCTTGCGTCCCTGTTGATTCAAAAGACCATCCGGAGGAAGACGTATACCTTTGCTCCGTGACAACGCATAAATATGTGCGCACATATACAGGTTAAGGCGCATATATAGGTGCGCGCATAAATATGTGCGTGCATAAATATGTGCGTGCATATACAGGGTAGGGCGCATAAATATGTGCGCGCATATACAGGGTAGGGCACATAAATATGTGCATGCATAAATAAGTGCGTTCATAAATATGAGCACGCATAAATATGTGCGCGTATATACAGGGTAGGGAGCATAAATATGTGCGCGCATAAATATGTGCGCGCATAAATATGTGCGCGCATAAATATGTGCGCGCATAAATATGTGCGCGCATAAATATGTGCGCGCATAAATATGTGCGCGCATAAATATGTGCGCGCATAAATATGTGCGCGCATAAATATGTGCGCGCATAAATATGTGCGCGCATAAATATGTGCGCGCATAAATATGTGCGCGCATAAATATGTGCGCGCATAAATATGTGCGCGCATAAATATGTGCGCGCATAAATATGTGCGCGCATATACAGGGTAGGGCGCATATACAGGGTAGGGCGCATAAATATGTGAGTGCATAAATATGTGCGCGCATAAATATGTGCGCGCATAAATATGTGCGCGCATATACAGGGTAGGGCGCATAAATATGTGTGCACATAAATATGTGCGTGCATATACAGGGTAGGGCGCATAAATATGTGCGCACATAAATATGTGCACGCATATACAGGGTAGGGCGCATAAATATGTGTGCGCATAAATTTGTGCGCGCATATACAGGGTAGGGCGCATAAATATGTGCACGCATATACAGGGTAGGGCGCATAAATATGTGCTCACATAAATATGTGCGCACATATACAGCGTGGGGCGCAAATATATGTGCGTGCATAAATATATGCCCTCATAAATATGTGCGCGCAAAAATATGTGCACGCATAAATATGTGCGCGCATATACAGGTTAAGGCGCATATATAGGTGCGCGCATAAATATGTGCGCGCATAAATATGTGCACGCAAAAATATGTGCGCGCATAAATATGTGCGCGCATAAATATGTGCGCGCATATACAGGGTAGGGCGCATAAATATGTGCGCGCATAAATATGTGCGCGCATATCCAGGGTAGGGCACATAAATATGTGCATGCATAAATATGTCCGTGCATAAATATGCGTACGCATAAATATGTGCGCGCATATACATGGTAGGGAGCATAAATATGTGCGCGCCTAAATATGTGCGCGCCTAAATATGTGCGCGCATAAATATGTGCGCGCATATACAGGGTAGGGCGCATAAATATGTGTGCGCATAAATATGTGCGTGCATATACAGGGTAGGGCGCATAAATATGTGCGCACATAAATATGTGCACGCATATACAGGGTAGGGCGCATAAATATGTGTGCGCATAAATTTGTGCGCGCATATACAGGGTAGGGCGCATAAATATGTGCACGCATATACAGGGTAGGGCGCATAAATATGTGCTCACATAAATATGTGCGCACATATACAGCGTGGGGCGCAAATATATGTGCGTGCATAAATATATGCCCTCATAAATATGTGCGCGCAAAAATATGTGCACGCATAAATATGTGCGCGCATATACAGGTTAAGGCGCATATATAGGTGCGCGCATAAATATGTGCGCGCATAAATATGTGCACGCAAAAATATGTGCGCGCATAAATATGTGCGCGCATAAATATGTGCGCGCATATACAGGGTAGGGCGCATAAATATGTGCGCGCATAAATATGTGCGCGCATATCCAGGGTAGGGCACATAAATATGTGCATGCATAAATATGTCCGTGCATAAATATGCGTACGCATAAATATGTGCGCGCATATACATGGTAGGGAGCATAAATATGTGCGCGCCTAAATATGTGCGCGCCTAAATATGTGCGCGCCTAAATATGTGCGCGCCTAAATATGTGCGCGCCTAAATATGTGCGCGCCTAAATATGTGCGCGCCTAAATATGTGCGCGCCTAAATATGTGCGCGCCTAAATATGTGCGCGCCTAAATATGTGCGCGCCTAAATATGTGCGCGCCTATACAGGGTAGGGCGCCTATACAGGGTAGGGCGCCTATACAGGGTAGGGCGCATAAATATGTGCGCGCATAAATATGTGCGCGCATAAATATGTGCGCGCATAAATATGTGCGCGCATAAATATGTGCGCGCATATACAGGGTAGGGCGCATATACAGGGTAGGGCGCATAAATATGTGTGCGCATAAATATGTGCACGTATATACAGGGTAGGGCGCATAAATATGTGCGCGCATAAATATTTGCGCGCGTATATAGGGTACGGCGCATATACATTGTAGGGCGCATAAATATGTGTGCGCATAAATTTGTGCGCGCATATACAGAGTACGGCGTATAAATATGTGCACGCATATACAGGGTGGGGCGCATTGATATGTGCGCACATATACAGGGTGGGGCGCAAATATATGTGCGTGCATAAATATATACCCTCATAAATATGTGCGCGCAAAAATATGTGCACGCATAAATATGTGCGCGCATATACTGGTTAAGGCGCATATATAGGTGCGCGCATAAATATGTGCGCGCATAAATATGTGCGTGCATATACAGGGTAGGGCGCATAAATATGTGCGCGCATAAATATGTGCGCGCATATACAGGGTAGGGCGCATAAATATGTGCATGCATAAATATTTGCGTGCATAAATATTTGCGTGCATAAATACAGGGTAGGGAGCATAAATATGTGCGCGCCTAAATATGTGCGCGCCTAAATATGTGCGCGCCTAAATATGTGCGCGCCTAAATATGTGCGCGCCTAAATATGTGCGCGCCTAAATATGTGCGCGCCTAAATATGTGCGCGCCTAAATATGTGCGCGCCTAAATATGTGCGCGCCTAAATATGTGCGCGCCTAAATATGTGCGCGCATATACAGGGTAGGGCGCATATACAGGGTAGGGCGCATAAATATGTGTGCGAATATCCAGGGTAGGGCGCATAAATATGTGCACGCATATACAGGGTAGGGCGCATAAATATGTGCGCGCATATACAGGGTAGGGCGCATATACAGGGTAGGGCGCATAAATATGTGTGCGCATAAATATGTGCGCGCATATACAGGGTAGGGCGCATAAATATGTGCACGCATATACAGGGTAGGGCGCATAAATATGTGCGCGCATAAATATATGCGCGCATATACAGGGTAGGGCGCATATACAGGGTAGGGCGTAAAAATATGTGCATGCATAAATATGTGCACGCATAAATATGTGCGCGCATAAATATGTGCGCGCATAAATATGTGCGCGCATATACAGGGTAGGACGCATAAATATGTGTGTGCATAAATATGTGCGCGCATATACAGGGTAGGGCGCATAAATATGTGCACGCATATACAGGGTAGGGCGCATAAATATGTGCGCACATAAATATGTGCGCGCATATACAGGGTAGGGCGCATAAATTTGTGTGCGCATAAATTTGTGAGCGCATACACAGGGTAGGGCGCATAAATATGTGCACGCATATACAGGGTAGGGCGCAAATATATGTGCGTGCATAAATATATGCCCTCATAAATATGTGCGCGCAAAAATATGTGCACGCATAAATATGTGCGCGCATATACAGGTTAAGGCGCATATATAGGTGCGCGAATAAATATGTGCGCGCATAAATATGTGCGCGCATATACAGGGTAGGGCGCATAAATATGTGCGCGCATATACAGGGTAGGGCACATAAATATGTGCATGCATAAATATGTGCGTGCGTAAATATGCGCATGCATAAATATGTGCGCGCATATACAGGGTAGGGTGCATAAATATGTGCGCGCATAAATATGTGCGCGCATATACAGGGTAGGGCGCATATACAGGGTAGGGCGCATAAATAGGTGCGCGCATAAATAGGTGCGCACATAAATAGGTGCACGCATAAATAGGTGCACGCATAAATAGGTGCACGCATAAATATGTGCACGCATATATATAGGGTAGGGCGCATATACAGAGTAGGGCGCATAAATATGTGCGCGAATATACAGGGTAGGGCGCATAAATATGTGCGCACATAAATATGTGCGCACATATACAGGGTGGGGCGCAAATATATGTGCGTGCATAAATATATGCCCACATAAATATTTGCGTGCAAAAATATGTGCACGCATAAATATGTGCGCACATATACAGGTTAAGGCGCATATATAGGTGCGCGCATAAATATGTGCGCGCATATACAGGGTAGGGCGCATAAATATGTGCGCGCATATACAGGGTAGGGCACATAAATATGTGCATGCATAAATAAGTGCGTTCATAAATATGTGCACGCATAAATATGTGCGCGTGTATACAGGGTAGGGAGCATAAATATGTGCGCGCATAAATATGTGCGCGCATAAATATGTGCGCGCATAAATATGTGCGCGCATAAATATGTGCGCGCATAAATATGTGCGCGCATAAATATGTGCGCGCATAAATATGTGCGCGCATAAATATGTGCGCGCATAAATATGTGCGCGCATATACAGGGTAGGGCGCATATACAGGGTAGGGCGCATAAATATGTGCGCGCATAAATATGTGCGCGCATAAATATGTGCGCGCATATACAGGGTAGGGCGCATAAATATGTGTGCGCATAAATATGTGCGTGCATATACAGGGTAGGGCGCATAAATATGTGCACGCATATACAGGGTAGGGCGCATAAATATGTGCGCACATAAATATGTGCGCGCATATACAGGGTAGGGCGCATAAATATGTGTGCGCATAAATTTGTGCGCGCATATACAGGGTAGGTCGCATAAATATGTGCACGCATATACAGGGTAGGGCGCATAAATATGTGCGCACATAAATATGTGCGCACATATACAGGGTGGGGCGCAAATATATGTGCGTGCATAAATATATGCCCTCATAAATATGTGCGCGCAAAAATATGTGCACGCATAAATATGTGCGCGCATATACAGGTTAAGGCGCATATATAGGTGCGCGCATAAATATGTGCGCGCATAAATATGTGCGCGCATAAATATGTGCGCGCATAAATATGTGCGCGCATAAATATGTGCGCGCATAAATATGTGCGCGCATATACAGGGTAGGGCGCATATACAGGGTTGGGCGCATATACAGGGTAGGGCGCATAAATATGTGCGCGCATAAATATGTGCGCGCATAAATATGTGCGCGCATATACAGGGTAGGGCGCATAAATATGTGCATGCATAAATATTTGCGTGCATAAATACAGGGTAGGGAGCATAAATATGTGCGCGCCTAAATATGTGCGCGCCTAAATATGTGCGCGCCTAAATATGTGCGCGCCTAAATATGTGCGCGCCTAAATATGTGCGCGCCTAAATATGTGCGCGCCTAAATATGTGCGCGCCTAAATATGTGCGCGCCTAAATATGTGCGCGCCTAAATATGTGCGCGCCTAAATATGTGCGCGCCTAAATATGTGCGCGCATATACAGGGTAGGGCGCATATACAGGGTAGGGCGCATAAATATGTGCGCGCATAAATATGTGCGCGCATAAATATGTGCGCGCATAAATATGTGCGCGCATATACAGGGTAGGGCGCATATACAGGGTAGGGCGCATAAATATGTGCGCAAATATACAGGGTAGGGCGCATAAATATGTGCGCACATAAATATGTGCGCACATATACAGGGTGGGGCGCAAATATATGTGCGTGCATAAATATATGCCCACATAAATATTTGCGCGCAAAAATATGTGCACGCATAAATATGTGCGCACATATACAGGTTAAGGCGCATATATAGGTGCGCGCATAAATATGTGCGCGCATAAATATGTGCGTGCATATACAGGGTAGGGCGCATAAATATGTGCGCGCATATACAGGGTAGGGCACATAAATATGTGCATGCATAAATAAGTGCGTTCATAAATATGTACACGCATAAATATGTGCGCGTATATACAGGGTAGGGAGCATAAATATGTGCGCGCATAAATATGTGCGCGCATAAATATGTGCGCGCATAAATATGTGCGCGCATAAATATGTGCGCGCATAAATATGTGCGCGCATAAATATGTGCGCGCATAAATATGTGCGCGCATAAATATGTGCGCGCATAAATATGTGCGCGCATAAATATGTGCGCGCATAAATATGTGCGCGCATAAATATGTGCGCGCATAAATATGTGCGCGCATAAATATGTGCGCGCATATACAGGGTAGGGCGCATATACAGGGTAGGGCGCATAAATATGTGCGCGCATAAATATGTGCGCGCATAAATATGTGCGCGCATATACAGGGTACGGCACATAAATATGTGCATGCATAAATAAGTGCGTTCATAAATATGTGCACGCATAAATATGTGCGCGTATATACAGGGTAGGGAGCATAAATATGTGCGCGCATAAATATGTGCGCGCATAAATATGTGCGCGCATAAATATGTGCGCGCATAAATATGTGCGCGCATAAATATGTGCGCGCATAAATATGTGCGCGCATAAATATGTGCGCGCATAAATATGTGCGCGCATATACAGGGTAGGGCGCATATACAGGGTTGGGCGCATATACAGGGTAGGGCGCATAAATATGTGCGCGCATAAATATGTGCGCGCATAAATATGTGCGCGCATAAATATGTGCGCGCATATACAGGGTAGGGCGCATATACAGGGTTGGGCGCATATACAGGGTAGGGCGCATAAATATGTGCATGCATAAATATTTGCGTGCATAAATACAGGGTAGGGAGCATAAATATGTGCGCGCCTAAATATGTGCGCGCCTAAATATGTGCGCGCCTAAATATGTGCGCGCCTAAATATGTGCGCGCCTAAATATGTGCGCGCCTAAATATGTGCGCGCCTAAATATGTGCGCGCCTAAATATGTGCGCGCCTAAATATGTGCGCGCCTAAATATGTGCGCGCCTAAATATGTGCGCGCCTAAATATGTGCGCGCCTAAATATGTGCGCGCATATACAGGGTAGGGCGCATATACAGGGTAGGGCGCATAAATATGTGCGCGCATAAATATGTGCGCGCATAAATATGTGCGCGCATAAATATGTGCGCGCATAAATATGTGCGCGCATAAATATGTGCGCGCATAAATATGTGCGCGCATAAATATGTGCGCGCATAAATATGTGCGCGCATATACAGGGTAGGGCGCATATACAGGGTAGGGCGCATAAATATGTGCGGAAATATACAGGGTAGGGCGCATAAATATGTGCGCACATAAATATGTGCGCACATATACAGGGTGGGGCGCAAATATATGTGCGTGCATAAATATATGCCCACATAAATATTTGCGCGCAAAAATATGTGCACGCATAAATATGTGCGCACATATACAGGTTAAGGCGCATATATAGGTGCGCGCATAAATATGTGCGCGCATAAATATGTGCGTGCATATACAGGGTAGGGCGCATAAATATGTGCGCGCATATACAGGGTAGGGCACATAAATATGTGCATGCATAAATAAGTGCGTTCATAAATATGTGCACGCATAAATATGTGCGCGTATATACAGGGTAGGGAGCATAAATATGTGCGCGCATAAATATGTGCGCGCATAAATATGTGCGCGCATAAATATGTGCGCGCATAAATATGTGCGCGCATAAATATGTGCGCGCATAAATATGTGCGCGCATAAATATGTGCGCGCATAAATATGTGCGCGCATAAATATGTGCGCGCATAAATATGTGCGCGCATAAATATGTGCGCGCATAAATATGTGCGCGCATAAATATGTGCGCGCATAAATATGTGCGCGCATAAATATGTGCGCGCATAAATATGTGCGCGCATAAATATGTGCGCGCATAAATATGTGCGCGCATATACAGGGTAGGGCGCATATACAGGGTAGGGCGCATAAATATGTGCGCGCATAAATATGTGTGCGCATATACAGGGTAGGGCGCATATACAGGGTAGGGCGCATATACAGGGTAGGGCGCATAAATATGTGAGTGCATAAATATGTGCGCGCATATACAGGTTAAGGCGCATATATAGGTGCGCGCATAAGTATGTGCGTGCATAAATATGTGCGCGCATATACAGGGTAGGGCGCATAAATATGTGCGCGCATATACAGGGTAGGGCACATAAATATGTGCATGCATAAATAAGTGCGTTCATAAATATGTGCACGCATAAATATGTGCGCGTATATACAGGGTAGGGAGCATAAATATGTGCGCGCATAAATATGTGCGCGCATAAATATGTGCGCGCATAAATATGTGCGCGCATAAATATGTGCGCGCATAAATATGTGCGCGCATAAATATGTGCGCGCATAAATATGTGCGCGCATAAATATGTGCGCGCATAAATATGTGCGCGCATATACAGGGTAGGGCGCATAAATATGTGTGCGCATAAATATGTGCGTGCATATACAGGGTAGGGCGCATAAATATGTGCACGCATATACAGGGTAGGGCGCATAAATATGTGCGCACATAAATATGTGCGCGCATATACAGGGTAGGGCGCATAAATATGTGTGCGCATAAATTTGTGCGCGCATATACAGGGTAGGGCGCATAAATATGTGCACGCATATACAGGGTAGGGCGCATAAATATGTGCGCACATAAATATGTGCGCACATATACAGGGTGGGGCGCAAATATATGTGCGTGCATAAATATATGCCCTCATAAATATGTGCGCGCAAAAATATGTGCACGCATAAATATGTGCGCGCATATACAGGTTAAGGCGCATATATAGGTGCGCGCATAAATATGTGCGCGCATAAATATGTGCGTGCATAAATATGTGCGCGCATAAATATGTGCGCACATATACAGGGTAGGGCGCATAAATATGTGCGCGCATAAATATGTGCGCGCATATACAGGGTAGGGCACATAAATATGTGCATGCATAAATATGTCCGTGCATAAATATGCGTACGCATAAATATGTGCGCGCATATACATGGTAGGGCGCCTAAATATGCGCGCGCCTAAATATGCGCGCGCCTAAATATGCGCGCGCCTAAATAAGCGCGCGCCTAAATATGCGCGCGCCTAAATATGCGCGCGCCTAAATATGCGCGCGCCTAAATATGCGCGCGCCTAAATATGCGCGCGCCTAAATATGCGCGCGCCTAAATATGCGCGCGCCTAAATATGCGCGCGCCTAAATATGCGCGCGCCTAAATATGCGCGCGCCTAAATATGCGCGCGCCTAAATATGCGCGCGCCTATACAGGGTAGGGCGCATAAATATGTGCGCGCATAAATATGTGCGCGCATAAATATGTGCGCGCATAAATATGTGCGCGCATAAATATGTGCGCGCATAAATATGTGCGCGCATAAATATGTGCGCGCATAAATATGTGCGCGCATAAATATGTGCGCGCATAAATATGTGCGCGCATAAATATGTGCGCGCATAAATATGTGCGCGCATAAATATGTGCGCGCATAAATATGTGCGCGCATATACAGGGTAGGGCGCATATACAGGGTAGGGCGCATAAATATGTGTGCGCATAAATATGTGCGCGCATATACAGCGTAGGGCGCATAAATATGTGCACGTATATACAGGGTAGGGCGCATAAATATGTGCGCGCATAAATATGTGCGCGCATATACAGGGTAGGGCGCATATATATTGTAGGGCGCATAAATATGTGTGCGCATAAATTTGTGCGCGCATATACAGAGTAGGGCGCATAAATATGTGCACGCATATACAGGGTAGGGCGCATTGATATGTGCGCACATAAATATGTGCGCACATATACAGGGTGGGGCGCATATATATGTGCGTGCATAAATACATACCCTCATAAATATGTGCGCGCAAAAATATGTGCACGCATAAATATGTGCGCGCATATACAGGTTAAGGCGCATATATAAAGGTGCGCGCATAAATATGTGCGCGCATAAATATGTGCGTTCATATACAGGGTAGGGCGCATAAATATGTGCGCGCATAAATATGTGCGCGCATATACAGGGTAGGGCGCATAAATATGTGCATGCATAAATATTTGCGTGCATAAATACAGGGTAGGGAGCATAAATATGTGCGCGCCTAAATATGTGCGCGCCTAAATATGTGCGCGCCTAAATATGTGCGCGCCTAAATATGTGCGCGCCTAAATATGTGCGCGCCTAAATATGTGCGCGCCTAAATATGTGCGCGCCTAAATATGTGCGCGCCTAAATATGTGCGCGCCTAAATATGTGCGCGCCTAAATATGTGCGCGCCTAAATATGTGCGCGCCTAAATATGTGCGCGCCTAAATATGTGCGCGCCTAAATATGTGCGCGCCTAAATATGTGCTCGCCTAAATATGTGCTCGCCTAAATATGTGCGCGCCTAAATATGTGCGCGCATATACAGGTTAGGGCGCATATACAGGGTAGGGTGCATAAATATGTGCGCGAATATACAGGGTAGGGCGCATAAATATGTGCACGCATATACAGGGTAGGGCGCATAAATTTGTGCGCGCATATACAGGGTAGGGCGCATATACAGGGTAGGGCGCATAAATATGTGCGCGAATATACAGGGTAGGGCGCATAAATATGTGCACGCATATACAGGGTAGGGCGCATAAATATGTGTGCGCATAAATTTGTGAGCGCATATACAGGGTAGGGCGCATAAATATGTGCACGCACATACAGGGTAGGGCGCATAAATATGTGCGCACATAAATATGTGCGCACATATACAGGGTGGGGCGCAAATATATGTGCGTGCATAAATATATGCCCTCATAAATATGTGCGCGCAAAAATATGTGCACGCATAAATATGTGCGCGCATATACAGGTTAAGGCGCATATATAGGTGCGCGCATAAATATGTGCGCACATAAATATGTGCGCGCATATACAGGGTAGGGCGCATAAATATGTGCGCGCATAAATATGTGCGCGCATATACAGGGTAGGGCACATAAATATGTGCATGCATAAATATGTGCGTGCATAAATATGCGCATGCATAAATATGTGCGCGCATATACAGGGTAGGGAGCCTAAATATGTGCGCGCCTAAATATGTGCGCGCCTAAATATGTGCGCGCATATACAGGGTAGGGCGCACATATAGGGTAGGGCGCATAAATATGTGCGCGCATAAATATGTGCGCGCATAAATATGTGCGCGCATAAATATGTGCGCGCATAAATATGTGCGCGCATAAATATGTGCGCGCATAAATATGTGCGCGCATAAATATGTGCGCGCATAAATATGTGCGCGCATATACAGGGTAGGGCGCATATACAGGGTAGGGTGCATAAATATGTGTGCGCATAAATATGTGTGCACATATACAGGGTAGGGCGCATAAATATGTGCACGCATATACAGGGTAGGGTGCATAAATATGTGCGCGCATAAATATGTGCGCGCATATACAGGGTAGGGCGCATATACAGGGTAGGGCGCATAAATATGTGCGCGCATAAATATGTGCGCGCATAAATATGTGCGCGCATAAATATGTGCGCGCATAAATATGTGCGCGCATAAATATGTGCGCGCATAAATATGTGCGCGCATAAATATGTGCGCGCATAAATATGTGCGCGCATATACAGGGTAGGGCGCATAAATATGTGCGCGAATATACAGGGTAGGGCACATAAATAAGTGCGTTCATAAATATATGCCCTCATAAATATTTGCGCGCAAAAATATGTGCACGCATAAATATGTGCGCACATATACAGGTTAAGGCGCATATATAGGTGCACGCATAAATATGTGCGCGCATAAATATGTGCGTGCATATACAGGGTAAGGCGCATAAATATGTGCGCGCATAAATATGTGCGCACATATACAGGGTAGGGCACATAAATAAGTGTGTTCATAAATATGTGCGCGCATAAATATGTGCGCGCATAAATATGTGCGCGCATAAATATGTGCGCGCATAAATATGTGCGCGCATAAATATGTGCGCGCATAAATATGTGCGCGCATAAATATGTGCGCGCATATACAGGGTAGGGCGCATATACAGGGTAGGGCGCATAAATATGTGTGCGCATAAATATGTGCGCGCATATACAGCGTAGGGCGCATAAATATGTGCACGCATATACAGGGTAGGGCGCATAAATATGTGCGCGCATATACAGAGTAGGGCGCATAAATATGTGCACGCATATACAGGGTGGGGCGCAAATATATGTGCGTGCATAAATATATGCCCTCATAAATATGTGCGCGCCTAAATATGTGCGCGCCTAAATATGTGCGCGCCTAAATATGTGCGTGCCTAAATATGTGCGCGCATATACAGGGTAGGGCGCATATACAGGGTAGGGCGCATAAATATGTGCGCGAATATACATGGTAGGGCGCATAAATATGTGCACGCATATACAGGGTAGGGCGCATAAATATGTGCGCGCATATACAGGGTAGGGCGCATATACAGGGTAGGGCGCATAAATATGTGTGAGCATAAATATGTGCGTGCATATACAGGGTAGGGCGCATAAATATGTGCACGCATATACAGGGTAGGGCGCATAAATATGTGCGCGCATAAATATGTGCGCGCATATACAGGGTAGGGCGCATAAATATGTGCACGCATATACAGGGTAGGGCGCATAAATATGTGCATGCATAAATATGTGCGTGCATAAATATGTGCACGCATAAATATGTGCGCGCATATACAGAGTAGGGAGCATATACAGGGTAGGGCGCATAAATATGTGCATGCATAAATATGTGCGTGCATAAATATGTGCACGCATAAATATGTGCGCGCATATACAGGGTAGGGCGCATAAATATGTGCGCGCATAAATATGTGCACGCATAAATATGTGCGCGCATATACAGGGTAGGGCGCATATACAGGGTAGGGCGCATAAATATGTGCGCGCATAAATATGTGCACGCATAAATATGTGCGCGCATATACAGGGTAGGGCGCATATACAGGGTAGGGCGCATAAATATGTGCGCGCATAAATATGTGCTCCAGTAGGTAATGGCCTATTACAAAAGAAAATCTGTAGCGTTAGCGGCTGCTGCCGGGCCCCCTAATGTCCTGTGCCCTGTGGCAGATGCTATCGCTACTACCCTGGTAGTTACGCCCCTGCACTCTAGCATTGGGGAGTAGAGCTGGACATCAGTTAGGGGCAATTAAAACCCTAAAATCCTTTTCAGCTCATTTGCATAAGAATATAATGTTTCATGAAAATGGAGCTGCAATGAGGTATAAGAAAGGCTTCTTTGGAAAGTGTAGAATCCCTTAATCGGTTTGGTCATGGGGTTTTGGCCACAAACTGTATCTAATATAGTTCCATACATGTTTACTTTTACAAAACGCTCAGAAGTTTCTGTCCCATTTATCAGAACGAGACATGCAGACGTCCAAGCACTTGCTAAAGAAACAATCCCGTTGAGACAGATTGGTCCAATTTTCACATTGTGCAAAAATTTTGTCGAGTATCAACACACCCAAAGGAACCAGTCAATGGAGAACCATTTCTTCCTTTTTTTAGGACAATGTAAATATGGTTATGTTGTAACTAGAGATGAGCGAACAGTAAAATGTTCGAGGTTCGATATTCGTTTCGAGTAGCCCCTCAATATTCAACTACTCGAATCGAATATCAAACCCTATTATAGTCTATGGGGGAAAATGCTCGTTTCAGGGGTAAAAAAATATGCAAATCTAATCTCCTGGATGGAATTAGGAGAACAAAGTGCACTCTGTACACCACCCTATAGAGGGCGGCATCCTTAACATCATGAACGACTCAGTTATAAAGTCTTTTAATCATAATGTGGATTTAATTGCTAAATCAGTATTTCTGTCCCAAAAGGAACAAATTCCCAGCTATGGACAGCGCTGTTTCGGCCTATTGGGCCATCCTCAGCATAGTGTAGGGATACTGATTTAGCAGAGTGAGAGACTATAGACCAGGGTATGGGGGCACTCGTCCACATTAGGGAGAGTGTTTGCCTACATAGGCAGTACGGAGACTTACAAGTCATTCCTGCTCCGCTAGGGATTATGGGTAAAAAATATGCAAATCTAATCTCCTGGATGGAATTAGGAGATCAGAGTGCACTCTGTACACCACCCTATAGAGGGCGGCATCCTTAACATCATGAACGACTCAGTTATAAAGTCCCCCCCCGTTTCAGGGGTAGGCAGCATTCGTTCAAATTACACTTACCAAGTCCACGAGTGAGGCTCTGGCTGGATCCTCCGAGAAGTCTTCTCCGTGCAGCGTCCCCGCGGCATCTTCCGGCTCTGAATTCACTCTGCCAGGCATCGGGCCTGGGCAGAGCCGACTGCGCATGTCCGCACTACAAGCGTTCATGCGCAATCGGCTCTGCCCAGGCAGAGTGAATTCAGAGCCGGAAGACGCCGCGGGGAAGCTGCACGGAGAAGACTTCTAAAGGTAGGAGAAGGACCAGTGTTGATTGGCCGACTGTATAGCATTCGGCCAATCAATGCTGGTTCTGCATCGAACTTTTCCATTCGAATAGCGAGTGGTACTCGATCGAGTACGAGTATTTCGAATACCGTAGTATTCCATCGAATACCTACTCGATCGAGTACTACCCGCTCATCTCTAGTTGTAACATTTTAAGCAATTTCCAGGAGAATGAACATGAGCGGCCATCTTGTAAGGTGCCATCAGGGCACCGGGATGACAAAAAAAAAGGCATAGATCTGAAGAATGAATATAGACTCGCACATTTGGAAGAGAAACAAGTCTTCCATCACGAGAGTTTAGCCTAATAAATTATTAAAGGGATAATGTTTTAAGCGTCCACAGGACATAACTCAGAAATACATTTTTGAGACCTGAAGTAGATCTATTGATCTAACATGGTAATGAGTCCAAAGAACATTACATTTTTCCTGAAGCTGGGGGCATGATGTCACCGCAGTGACTGAAAAGCTTAAGTGAGTCGAAATTTCCCTTTCCCGAGTTAAAGATTTGGAAGAGCGAGAAAAAATGAAGATGAAATACCGATTGATTGAAAAAAAAAAAAAAATCACAATTACAGGAATCTTTTACCTCTTAAAGTGCAACGGCCATGAATAGTGAATTACGATTTCGGAGCTGTAGGCTGATACAATCGTTCTGGGAAACCTTGGCATTATTGTAATTACGGATGGAACCGCCAATGTTCCCCGGAGAGGCGACTTCCTAGATCTAAACTTCCAAATAAATCACTTTTAAACAATCAAAACACAATATGACGCGCCGATCATTGTGCGACGGAACGCGAGAAACGCATTTAAAATAGACCATTTACAATTTAAAGACGGTTGAAGGGACTCGGGGTCAGCCATTGCTTCCAGCCGCTCGGCGTGTGATTGGCCTATTATTTACTGCAGATGAGAAATGGATGAGATTTGTCTTGTAGCCATTCATATTCATTTTTTATAGGAGAAATTAATTTTATTCATCTATATTTATTTAAAATGTCTTTGATCGTTTTCAGGTCTCGGACCCGTAGTCCCCGGGGGAGGGGGAAGGGGTGGAGGTGCAAAGGATAAGTGGGTCATTGATTCTTCTATTATCCTTCCCACGGCTGAGATCAAGATGAAGGTTACCCTTGCTGCACACAAGTGCGATCCTCGCTCCTCCACCCTGTTATACATGGGCACTTGTATGCTACATGTTGTTGATGTCCACTTCTAGGGTGCACACACGCTCCCTTAGTGCTCCTTAAAGGACCTGCACACACACACACACACACACACACACACACACACACACACACACACACACACACACACACACACACACACACCAGTAAACCCTCCCCAGATCTTCCATATGTGCTTCCCCAGCCACACCCTACCTGAACAATGGGTTCCTAGTGTACTATTATCCTTCCAATATGTTATTGTCTGCTGATCCTTATTGTTCTTCTGACCTCATATTCCTATCTGATCTTATCTTTTGTCTATCTACACCCTCTTGGATATCTGTGTTTCACCTTGGTGTCTTCCTTGACTTTGTCCATGTCTGATACCACAATCTTCTGACCACTTGTTTCTGAGAACTGAACCTGCGCTGCCAGCCCTGGCCCTCTGTTTAATACTAAGGCTCCGTTCCCATGGAGTAATGCGTCGCGCATTCAGACACGTATACACTAGAGATGAGCGAACACTAAAATGTTCGAGGTTCGAAATTCGATTCGAACAGCCGCTCACTGTTCGAGTGTTCGAATGGGTTTCGAACCCCATTATAGTCTATGGGGAACATAAACTCGTTAAGGGGGAAACCCAAATTCGTGTCTGGAGGGTCACCAAGTCCACTATGACACCCCAGGAAATGATGCCAACACCTCTGGAATGACACTGGGACAGCAGGGGAAGCATGTCTGGGGGCATAAAAGTCACTTTATTTCATGGAAATCCCTGTCAGTTTGCGATTTTCGCAAGCTAACTTTTCCCCATAGAAATGCATTGGCCAGTGCTGATTGGCCAGAGTACGGAACTCGACCAATCAGCGCTGGCTCTGCTGGAGGAGGCGGAGTCTAAGATCGCTCCACACCAGTCTCCATTCAGGTCCGACCTTAGACTCCGCCTCCTCCGGCAGAGCCAGCGCTGATTGGCCGAAGGCTGGCCAATGCATTCCTATGCGAATGCAGAGACTTAGCAGTGCTGAGTCAGTTTTGCTCAACTACACATCTGATGCACACTCGGCACTGCTACATCAGATGTAGCAATCTGATGTAGCAGAGCCGAGGGTGCACTAGAACCCCTGTGCAAACTCAGTTCACGCTAATAGAATGCATTGGCCAGCGCTGATTGGCCAATGCATTCTATTAGCCCGATGAAGTAGAGCTGAATGTGTGTGCTAAGCACACACATTCAGCACTGCTTCATCACGCCAATACAATGCATTAGCCAGTGCTGATTGGCCAGAGTACGGAATTCGGCCAATCAGCGCTGGCTCTGCTGGAGGAGGCGGAGTCTAAGATCGCTCCACACCAGTCTCCATTCAGGTCCGACCTTAGACTCCGCCTCCTCCAGCAGAGCCAGCGCTGATTGGCCAGAGTACGGAATTCGGCCAATCAGCACTGGCTAATGCATTGTATTGGCGTGATGAAGCAGTGCTGAATGTGTGTGCTTAGCACACACATTCAGCTCTACTTCATCGGGCTAATAGAATGCATTGGCCAATCAGCGCTGGCCAATGCATTCTATTAGCGTGAACTGAGTTTGCACAGGGGTTCTAGTGCACCCTCGGCTCTGCTACATCAGATTGCTGCATCTGATGTAGCAGTGCCGAGTGTGCATCAGATGTGTAGTTGAGCAAAACTGACTCAGCACTACTAAGTCTCTGCATTCGCATAGGAATGCATTGGCCAGCCTTCGGCCAATCAGCGCTGGCTCTGCCGGAGGAGGCGGAGTCTAAGGTCGGACCTGAATGGAGACTGGTGTGGAGCGATCTTAGACTCCGCCTCCTCCAGCAGAGCCAGCGCTGATTGGTCGAGTTCCGTACTCTGGCCAATCAGCGCTGGCCAATGCATTCTATTAGCTTGATGAAGCAGAGTGTGCACAAGGGTTCAAGCGCACCCTCGGCTCTGATGTAGCAGAGCTGAGGGTGCACAAGGGTTCAAGTGCACCCTCGGCTCTCCTACATCAGAGCCGAGGGTGCGCTTGAACCCTTGTGCAGCCTCGGCTCTGCTACATCAGAGCCGAGGGTGCGCTTGAACCCTTGTGCACACTCTGCTTCATCAAGCTAATAGAATGCATTGGCCAGCACTGATTGGCCAGAGTACGGAATTCGGCCAATCAGCGCTGTCCAATGCATCCCTATGGGAAAAAGTTTATCTCACAAAAATCACAATTACACACCCGATAGAGCCCCAAAAAGTTATTTTTAATAACATTCCCCCCTAAATAAAGGTTATCCCTAGCTATCCCTGCCTGTACAGCTATCCCTGTCTCATAGTCACAAAGTTCACATTCTCATATGACCCGGATTTGAAATCCACTATTCGTCTAAAATGGAGGTCACCTGATTTCGGCAGCCAATGACTTTTTCCAATTTTTTTCAATGCCCCCGGTGTCGTAGTTCCTGTCCCACCTCCCCTGCGCTGTTATTGGTGCAAAAAAGGCGCCAGGGAAGGTGGGAGGGGAATCGAATTTTGGCGCACTTTACCACGCGGTGTTCGATTCGATTCGAACATGGCGAACACCCTGATATCCGATCGAACATGTGTTCAATAGAACACTGTTCGCTCATCTCTAGTATACACGTGTCAGAGTGTGAGCGCTCAAAACAGATCCCATTCACTTCAATGTGTGCCGGCTCACGCGTGTTACACGTTGTAATCAATGGGTTAAAAAGCCTCCCATTGATTTCAACGTGTAGTCAGTATTCAGTCTCCCCTGCCTGACTCTTTGGTGCTCTGCACCATAGTTTCGGACCTGCCTAGTCAGGTAGTGACTTGGTGATCTTCTATCTATCTATCTATCTATCTATCTATCTATCTATCTATCTATCTATCTATCTATCATCTATCTATCTATCATCTATCTATCTATCATCTATCTATCTATCTATCTATCTATCTATCTATCTATCTATCTATCTATCTATCACCATGGAGCATAACTTGAAGAGGTGCAGTGGGGGCAGTCACACGTCCAGGAGCCCTATGGAGCCCATAATGGGTAACTTCTAGAGTTTACTCGCTCAACTCTAGTAACTTCCCAACACGAGGAGACCAGCACTCCTTGGGAGTCCTGGTACAGATTTTGCACTGGGGCCCAGCAGCTTTGTTTTTCACCTCTGACATCATCCATATGTCTTTCTATCTACCTAAACAAAAACAGGCAGCACTCCAAAGGACCGAAACCTCACAACATAGATAAATCCGTAAATCCATCTGTTTTTTTAATTGAAGTTTTTGGAGCGCTGTCTACTTTTTGTTTGTCTATATGGGATTGTGCAGCCTGATGCCAAGGTTTGTACACGGTCACTGCACCATGCCGGTGCATCTATCTATCTATCTATCTATCTATCTATCATCTATCTATCTATCTATCTATCTATCATTTATCTATCTATCTATCTATCTATCTATCTATCTCATATCTATCTATCTATCTATCTATCTATCTATCTATCTATCTATCATTTATCTATCTATCTATCTATCTATCTATCTATCTATCTATCTATCTATCTATCTATCTCCTATCTATCTATCTATCTATCTATCTATCATCTCCTATCTATATCTATCTATCTATCTATCTATCTATCTATCTATCTATCTATCTATCATCTATCTCCTATCTATCTATCTATCTATCTATCTATCTATTATCTATCTATCTATCTATCTATCTATCTATCTCATATCTATCTATCTATCTATCTATCTATCTATCTATCTATCTATCTCCTATCTGTCTATCTTTCTCCTATCTATCTATCTATCTATCTATCTATCTATCTATCTATGTATCATTTATCTATCTATCTATCTATCTATCTATCTATTATCTATCTATCTATCTATCATCTATCTATCTATCTATCTATCTATCTATCTATCTATCTATCTCTCTATCTATCATCTATCTCCTATCTATCTATCTATCTATCTATCTTTCATCTATCTATCTATCTATCTATCTATCTATCTATGTATCATCTATCTATCTATCTATCTATCTATCTATCTATCAATCTATCTATCATCTATCTATCTATCTATCTATCTATCTATCATCTATCCATCCATCTATCATCTATCTATCTATCTATCTATCTATCTATCAATCTATCTATCATCTATCTATCTATCTATCTATCTATCTATCTATCTATCATCTATCCATCCATCTATCATCTATCTATCTATCTATCTATCTATCTATCTATCTATCTATCTATCTATCCATCTATCCATCCATCTATCTATCTATCTATCTATCAATATCTATCTATCTATCTATCTCCTATCTATCTATCTATCTATCTATCTATCTATCTATCTATCTATCTATCTATCTATCATCTATCCATCCATCTATCTATCTATCTATCTATCTATCAATATCTATCTATCTATCTATCTCCTATCTATCTATCTATCTATCTATCTATCTATCTATCTATCTATCATCTATCTATCTATCTATCTATCTATCTATCTATCTATCTATCTATCTATCCATCTATCCATCCATCTATCTATCATGTAAATCCAATGGTATAATTTTGTTCAGTTCCAGATGAAGCCACATGACACCATGTACAATATGCTGCTTTGCCTCACTCAGCTATAACATATACACAAAGGTAACAGATAACATGCGTGTCCCCGTGTGTCACACTTTACATGTATAACCCTGACACATAACTGTATTATGTCTTTGCTGTATTATCAACGCTCCATGGAATATAATCTACAAAGTGTGATGATTCCAGCCCATGTTCAAAGACTTCCAGATGCCAGACAGGAAGACATTTATGCTTCAACCACTTGATAAGTCTTGGGAATTAATAAACAAAACTCTCCCAGAAAAGGTCCAGATATGAATTGGTGGAAATCTACATGGTGCCGACGTCCAGGAGACCTTCATCAATAGAGGGAAACATTATCTTTCCAAACAATATAGATAGGAGAATTTATGGCTGATAATATTCCTAAGCCTGATGGGAGAACATTGTGCGGGGGAGGGAAATCGGTTTTCACAATAACATTTCAATGCTTAGAGTTACATGTAAAACTGAAGACCAATCCCCGGAGATTATGGACATGGAGGTCTTATATACAATAGATCAATTACAATGTTATAACCACTGACAGGTGAATGACAATGCTGCCCATCGAAGGGTGGAGTATCTGAGGCATCAAGAGCAAAGTAGAAATGGATGAACCTCGTGAGAATTGTTTCACAAATTTGCAAGGATCACCCACCAGTTTTTATTAAGACTGAACTTGTTGGGTCCAAACCGGGACCATATTATACTCTGGGGTCTCAGGGGAGGTACAGAAAAATAATAAACAACTTGAAGAGATCCCAGAGTATAATAATAGGTGTCTGGCATTGGGGGTGGCAAAACCTCCAAATTTCAGGTTTGGAAAATATGTGATGAACTTGGTATCAAAATGGTTTTCTCAACTCTAGTGAACAGATAATTCCTAAGGTTGATATGTTATAAGTAAGAAAAATGGGCAAGTATACGGATTTGAGAAACAAGGACCAAAACTGTGCTGGACCATTGTGGTGCATTATTCTGTGTGGGGCGAGTGTGGAGCATATTATACTGTGTGGGGTCACTGTGGAGCATATTATACTGTCTGTGGGCCACTGTGGACCATATTACATTGTGTGGGGCCACTGTGGAGCATATTATACTGTGTGGGGTCACTGTGGAGCACTATACTGTAAGGAGGCCATTGTGGTTCATATTATACTACGTGGGGCCATTGTGGAGCTTAATACTGTGTGGGGCCTCTGTTGGACATTATACTGTGTAGGGGCCATTGTGAAGCATATTATATAGTGTGTGGGGCATTGTAGAGCATTATACTGTGTGGGGGCCATTGCAGAACAATATACTGTGTGTGGGCCATTGCAGAACAATATACTGTGTGGGGCAACTGTGGAGCACTATACTGTGTTGGTGCCATTATTATTATTATATTATTATTATTATTATTATTATTATTATTATTATTATTATTATTATATTATGTTATATTATACTGTGTGGGGCCATTGTGGAGCATATTATACTGTGTGGGGCCATTGTGGAGCATATTATACTGTGTGGGGCCATTGTGGAGCATATTTTACTGTGTAGGGCCATTGTGGAGCATATTATACTGTGTGGGGCCATTGTGGAGCATATTTTACTTTGTGGGTTTGTGAAGTCAGTCAGGAGGGAGGAAGAGGCTGAAAAAGGACAATGTGGGACTGCTAGACACTAGGAGGAAGCCCAGAAGAGGTGAGGAAAGGTTTTAATTCTATTTCCGCACCTTCCTGTGCTCTCTGGGTTGAAAAGACCCCAGAGGTTTGAGCTTAGGATGATACAGAAACTTTTTGAAAATTCGGGTTGCATCCGGTCCATGTATAAGACACTCTGTCAGTTAGGAGATGAGAGTGTTGATCACATGACACATATAAAGATATGTCAAATAATGAATATAAACATTCCATTTTGTGTTTTGCTTTGTATAATTTTGCATGGTCACACGACACAACTAAGGACAAGAAGAGAGAGGATACTCACAAATAGCCTCCACCCCTCCCTACAATTTGCATCATGTGCCTCTCCAGCAGACCAGGGTATACATTATTTTGTTGGAGTGCTGCTTTAAACTGAATATTAGAAAAGGACAATTCAGGGACATCTCCATTTTTTAAAGGTTGTGACTTTTCCTTATACCGTATATATATTTCAGTAGAGAAACATTATAGCGAATTACATTATCTAAATTTCATCTCCACTACAATATATCACCAGTGAGATCTCCTCGTAGCCCCGGGCCAGACTTTTTTTGTCTTAGACATTAAAAGTCTTGCCTGATGTTTGAAAACCAGTGAAGAGAAAGACCTGACGGGCAAGTGGAATAGCTTTAAGAAAAATAGCTTTCTTTTAACATAATCACAGAAACCTCTTCTCCTGTTTGATTTATAAAGACAAAAGCACAAGGTATTCTCTTCTAGCAGATAAAAGGAGAGGTGCTGATTTCAGACGTCGGCGATGACAGTGCCCAGCATGGCGAGGGATACACAATAAACAGCCCTGGATTTCTCATTAGCAATTTACCAAACTGCTGTCCAAATGAAAACTATATTTCTTCCATCGCCTTTATCTGGATAATCACAAACAGCCGTCCTAAGCAGTTTTGCCAGTCTACTTTCCAATAAGAAAATGAGGAAGTTTCAGCCCTAATGGAAAAGTTATTCTTGTGGTATACGGCGAGCAGGTTTATCGGAACAAACAAATACAGACTAGACTCCGTCTAATAAGTCAGGCATTGTTGCTTAAATTAATGGTTATGTATTAGAGGCTATCTGTATCCGAAGCAGGAAGGAAAAGAATTGCTTGCCTGGAGCAAAAGTAAATCCCGGAGATCTGCATTGGTAGCAGTTGCAAATGGCGCCCTGAGATGCTTAAATGTCCCACAGTCACATCAGCCACGGTAGACGATGGGGGTCCCCATTATCAATGTTCTATTGGTCTGAAGATACCCCTCTGTTAACACGGTTTCCCATCTAAGAGTTTTACTTGTTCTTCTATCTAGTGGTGTACCTACTGCCATGGCAGCCATAGTGGCTTCTAAGGGGCCCGGAACCTTAGGGGGCCCGGTGGGCCCCTGCTGCTTATTTTTTTTTTAATAGCCACCAGCAAGTAATGGGTCCTATTTACGTACCGATCCCAGTTATTGCTCACGGCCGCTTCTGCCTTCCATTAGCGATGATACCATCATAGTATCATGGTATGATCACTGCAGATAGGTAAAGAGTCTCCAGTGGCTCACAAGGCAGAATGCAATGTCAGACTGGGTTTCTTTGGAGGAAATTATTAGAGTCCACCTTCCATCCATACAGGTCAAGTCATGACCTTTTAAAAGGGTTGTGTAGGACTTCAAAAACATGGCTGCTGTCATCTTCTCAGGAAGTGACGTCATGTCCATCGGTCCCATGGCCATGCTGCAGCTCAGTCGTAGTCATTTTAATGGGATGGAGATGTGGCATTGCCATGTGAGAAGAAGAAAAGATTCATGTTTTTAAGCTTGGCACAACCCTTTTAATGGTACATATCCATAAGGTCTAATAAGTAGATGTAATGAGTTCTTAAAATAGGTCCTGTTGGAAAGTGATTGGCACAAAAAGCAATTCCAAGTAGGGTTGCCCTTGCTAGGTTTTTAGGGACTATTTTTATGTTATAACATGGGCTTGCTGGAACATCCGTTGGTGGCCAGACCAACTATGGCAGGATGAGACAAAGAAGGTAAGGGTTTCCCTCTACTAGATTTTTTGGGCTCATGTTTATGTCATAACATGGGCTCTCTGGGACATCTTCTGGTGGCCAGACCAACCATGACAGGGTGGGACAAAGAAGGTCAGGGTTTCCCTCTACTAGATTTTTTGGGCTCATTTTTATGTCATAACATGGGCTCTCTGGGACATCCTCTGGTGGCCAGACCAACCATGACAGGGTGGGACGAAGAAGGTCCGTGTCTTACTCAACCTAGTACAGCAAGCTACTATGAGGGCCCTACATGGAAGGAAGCAGTGGCGTAACTAAAGTCTTTTGGGCCCTGGTGCAATCTTTTGTTCGGGGCTCCCTACCTCATCCCTAGAGCGAATTCTTGATAGTGTGGGTTACGGGTGCTAAGGAGTTTAAGTTTAGTGTGGTTAGGGGAATCTGTGGGTCTCATTGGCTTATGGGCCAAATGGAAGCTGGAATTTCAATGCTTATTGGTTCCAGTGCACCCTCTGCACCTCTTCATGTTACGCCTCTGCGAAGAAGGTCCAGTACTTGCAGGCCATGTTAGTGATAATCTATCCAAAGATGAAGATAGCAATGCTGGTACCCAACCATTTATCTGCTACAATATCAGCCAAGGAAAAGAGCAGATGTCTTCTTTAAGGCTCTGCCTGGGAAGAAGCCGCAGCTCAACTGCAGCGTAAAGAGAAGGCCATTGACAAAAAGCAGAGAACAGGAGGTGAATCAGGCGGGCAGGTATAAATAGGCTCTCGCCAGGACCTTAGACCTTCCTCCATGCCTCAGCGAATAGGCCGGGATATTCAGATACACAGCTAGGGCAATGACATGAATCCATGGCCCAGAAAAGCTTTGCTACGATTTACAAACCGAAGACATGCAACTTGTAACATTGTGTCTCGGAGCTGTTCCATATGTTATTTCACAGGCGAAAAAACGGTGACAGGTTCTGTTCCTGCATCCGCATCATTATCAGCAAACATTGCTCATAAAAAACATAGTATTTCCCATGATTAATTTGGCAAAGACCTATTCCGCCTTTTGTTTGTCAGCTTCAGGGATTGAGCATTAGCTTTCTTTCCCCTGGTGGAATCACTGACAAATGTAGAGTTATTTCTGAAATTGGAGGAAAATGCGGCACCATCATAAAGCACAGCAATTTTTTTGCTTCCATTTATCAAGCGCAGCTTTTGAAATGACATTACTATAATTTTTCACACGTTGCGACACGGAGAATATAGTCAGCGCAGACTTTCAGAGGCTTCATTTGGTGGAGATATTTTGTGGTTCAGCGATCGGTGGCTAAGACGTAGAGCCCTAAATACAGAGTGGAAAGCTTCCTGCCGAGGAAAAGCCAAGTTCAGGTGTGTTATTAGGCGGCTTCTGATCCTTTATATAGGATGCGTTTTGGTAGATGACCTCTTATTTTATGAGTAATGTGCACCGTGAAAGATAGCTGTGAGTAATGAAGATGTTCTTCAAGGCTTGGTGATCGGCCTAAACAAATTTCTTACTATTTTTGTCACATTTTTTAGGCTAGACGCTAAGTTCTGATGAGAGTTCTCTTAATGTAAGACAGCTGGAGTCACACACAGGGGAAATGGTTGTAAGGGTCCCATCCGCAGCCATACATTACATTATGTGATAACCTAAGCCTATACCATTGTACATAATACCTTGTAGTCCCTCAGACCAAGTGGTTCACAGTCATCCCCAAATGAGTCCTGTGGTTCTAGGGCTCGGGCCCAGTCCAGCCTTGGTCACATTGTAGTACGGTCTCGTTTTTTTTTTGTTCTTCTCATAGAGTCTGCTGTTAAAGGATATATCAGTTTCCATTATAATACAATAGTAGTGCAGAGGAGGTATACTAGGGAAGTAATAGTGGGTGCACAGGTTACAGCTGGATTTGGTTCTTGGTTTTTAATTGGGTCCAAAATCCTTGTCTATCTATCTATCTATCTATCTATCTATCTATCTATCTATCTATCTCCTATCTATCTATCTATCTATCTATCTATCTATCTATCTATCTCTCTCCTATCTATCTATCTATCTATCTATCTATCTATCTATCTACCTATCTATCTACCTACCTATCATCTATAGTATCTGTGCAATTATGTATCTATTTAGCTACAGTATCTACTTCATAACTATATATCTACAGTATTAGACTATATCTATCAGTCTCTATAGTATCAATCTAAAGTATCTAGCTACAGTATCTATCTATCTATCTATCTATCTATCTATCTATCTATCTATCTATCTATCTATCTATCTATCTCCTATCTCTATTATCTATCTATCTATCTATCTATCTATCTATCTATCTATCTATCTATCTATCTATCTATCTATCTATCTATCTATCTGATTATTCTTTCAATCAACAGTATTTAGCTACAGTACCTAATATCTAGCCACAGTATCAATCTATATCTATTTATCGATCTATAATATCAACCTACCGTATCTATGTATCTGTTTATTGATCTATCTATCTATCTATCTATCTATCTATCTATCTCCTATCTATCTATCTATCTATCTATCTATCTATCTATCTATCTATCTATCTATCTCCTATCTATCTATCTATCTATCTATCTATCTATCTATCTATCTATCTATTATCTATCTATCATCTATCTATCTATCTATCTATCTATCTATCTATCTATCTATCTATCTCTATCCCTTTATCTCAGATCTTTGTTGCAGCAGACTCTTACATTAGATCCATATTTCTACCTATAGCAGAACCCAATGTTTTCCTTTGATACAGCGATTCTTGTATTCCTTTGTAACCTTAGATTGTTGCTATTAGCTGTTTGTAGAATTGTCAGAGAATAATATCTACCTGTGAATTATTGATGAATCCGAGACTTTTATTAAATGCGCTGCTCAGGTTTAGCGCGGCGTTCTTCTATTCAAAGTGAAATTGTTGATTTTAAAGTAAAATATTAGTCTTTCTCTGGAAGAAAAATATAGTTGGAATGGAAAGTCTCAAAGACAAGCGAGTTTTCCGTCTTTGTTGATCTGTGTACTGCAACACAATTTATATCAGTGCTGGATTTCAGGCTGCATTTCTCATAATAACCTAAATGCAAGTGATTTTCACAAGGGGGAGCCTTTCTTTAAGGAGAAACATATTTTCATGGTAGCTACCACAATTCTTTCTCCTGGTGGATATGTCAGCAATCTCTCAGCAACAGCTTTTTCCCCCCCGAATGTGTCGCTTGCTATAATGCAGCCTTTTGTAATGACTAACACACTCTGCCGAAGAGTGAACAGAACAATCTCTCAGCACACAGGATTTCGGCTGAGGGATTGTATTATCTTGTAAAATAGTAGGAGACAGCTATTTTCCACAACACAAAATTGGGGCAGTTTACCAAAAGTGGCGATGAGAGAACCTGCTTGGACAGCATTGGATTTCATGCTATTATCATTGGTCCCGAATACGTTGTGGCATTGACAAATGTCTTCAGTCTTCATCGAAGTTTCCAGGGATTGCAGGGGATGATAGAATTCATGGAGGTATGAATGCAGAAGAGGGGGCAAAGAGGCTGCAGTTGCCCCCAAGCCTTGTGTGGTGAGGGGTTGTCATTACTGTAAATGGCCAGGACCTTAGCTATAGGGGGTGGCAAAGGTAGCAAAAAAGACTAACCTGATCTTCCCAATAATCTTTCTTCATTCACCCCATGTCAGGACTATAGGACACATTAGAACCTTTAAAGTCGTACGGCAGGGGCGGATCCAGGGCCGGGCGAGCCGGGCAACCGTCCGGGTCCTCGCGCTTAGCGGCGCCCCGCGGCCCGGCCCTAACAAAATGGTCCCAGTCAGCTTCGGAGTCGGCATAGTTGGGCAAGTGCCGGGGCCCTCAGAGCCTCTGGGGGCCCCCCGGCACTTGCCTGTCACGATTTCAGCTCATCGGCGTCCGTCCGCCAATGAGCTGGAATACATACGCGATGCAGGAGCTGTGAGATCAGCTCCTGCTTTAAAGCTCCGGCCCGGCTTGCGTGTGTAGGCGCGATGACGTCATCACATCACGCTTACACACGCAAGCCGGGCCGGAGCTAAGCAGGAGCTGAGGTCACAGCTCCTGCATCGCGTATGTGTCTGCACTGGAGTGAGAGAGAGGAGCGTCGGGGGAACGATGGAAGGTGAGTGATAGAAGGTGAGTGTAAGTGTTTGTTTTGTATTAAATATTAAGGTGGAACATAATGAAGGGGGCCCATGAAACTGGGGGGCAAATGAAGGGGAGGGGGGGAACGGCATGACACTGGAGAACATGAAGGTGGTGGGGAGAGAACGGCATGAAACTGGGGACAGAGATGGAGGGGGCCCAAAGAAACTGGGGGGCAAATGAAGGGGAGGGGGGAACAGCATGACATTGGGGCAGATGGAGGGGGGAGAACAGCATGACACTAGGGCAGATGGAGGGGGGAGAACAGCATGACATTGGGGCAGATGGAGGGGGGGAGAACAGCATGACACTGGGGCAGATGGAGGGGGGAGAACGGCATGACACTGGGGCAGATGGAGGGGGGGAGAACAGCATGACACTGGGGCAGATGGAGGGGGGAGAACAGCATGACATTGGGGCAGATGGAGGGGGGGGAGAACAGCATGACACTGGGGCAGATGGAGGAGGGGAGAACAGCATGACACTGGGGCAAATGGAGGGGGGGAGAACGGCATGACACTGGGGCAGATGAAGGGGGGAGAACGGCATGACACTGGGGCAGATGGAGGGGGGAGAACGGCATGACACTGGGGCAGATGGAGGGGGGGGAGAACAGCATGACACTGGGGCAGATGAAGGGGGGAGAACGGCATGACACTGGGGCAGATGGAGGGGGAGAACAGCATGACACTGGGGCAGATGAAGGGGGGGAGAACGGCATGACACTGGGGCAGATGTAGGGGGAGAGAACAGCATGACACTGTGGCAAATGAAGGGGGGGAGAACGGCATGACACTGAGGCAGATGAAGGGGGGAGAACGGCATGACACTGGGGCAGATGAAGGGGCGAGAACGGCATGACACTGGGGCAAATGAAGGGGGAGAGAACGGCATGACACTGGGGCAAATGAAGGGGGGGAGAACGGCATGACACTGAGGCAGATGAAGGGGGGAGAATGGCATGATACTGGGGCAGATGAAGGGGGGTAGAATGGCATGACATTGGGGCAGATGAAGGGGGGAGAACGGCATGACACTGGGGCAGAGATGGGGGGGACATGAAACTGTGGGCAGATAAAGGGGGAGAATGGCATGAAACTGGGGACAGAGATAGAGGGGGGGACATGAAACTAGGGGTAGATGAAGGGTGTATATGAAAATGGGGAGAGATGGAGGGGGAACATATAATTTACGGGTGACTGTAGGAGGATTATACTGTGTGAAATCACATGAAAAATGAATGAGAATGGGCGGAGTCAACATAAAAGTGGGCAGGGCCTAATTTGCTGCGGCACGCTGCGCGTAGGGCCCCGCCAAAGTCAATTGCCCAGGGCCCCGCAAACCCTGGATCCGCCACTGTTGTACGGTAGGTTGTGTGTTAATGCTCTGTGACTTTTCCATGTTTTCCTTCTCCGCATTCTGAAATTCATAACTTTTGATAGTTTTCTATCAACATAGCTGTGTGTGGGTTTGATAGGTTGTACTTTCATGCAGGACTTTATCTTCTATTCAACAAACATGATAGAAACTGTGAAAGGACACAGAATCAGTTTGTGACCGTTCTCTGCGACAGTTTAATGTCTGTTGCTGTCGTCCTATGGCAGACGACAGCAACGGACATTAACAAGGGTAGTGTGAATGCCCCCGTAGGGTAGTCCCAGCTATGATGAACAAAAGGATAACGATTTTTTGATCTTTTGACTTTCAGGCTCCATATCTCACCATCCACTATAGTTTTTAATGTGAGATAGCATCATTCTATAGACAATCATCTTGGCTATCTCATACATAAATTTGACTTGCAACTATTTAGCATATGATCAGTTCTGCAGATTCTTCTCGTGTAACTGGATTGTTACTGTTTTGCTCCTGGTGGTGGAAAAATCTTTTTTTTCTTGTATACTACAAATTACAACCTGTTCTCACATTCCCTATAGCTTAGGGTGTTACCAGCAGCGCCGCACCTCCCATGAGGCGACCTGAAGCGACCACTTCAGGCGGCGCTATGCCAGGGCCCCGGGGAGGGCGGCATTTTTGCTTACCTAAGCCAGTCTAGGACAAGCTATCCTGGACTGGCTTAGCACTGAGCGGTGGATTGGGGAGGCCCTGGAGCAGCGCTGCTCCAGCGGCCTCCCCTCACGCTCAGGCAGAGAGCAGGTCCTCTCCCTGCCTGCAAATGCCGCTTAGCCCCGCCCATTTGCTTCACCCCGCCCCCTTCGAGCCGCCACGCTCCCTCCACTCCGCCCCCTGCTTCCGGCTTGAGTTTGAAAAAAATGGACAGTAGAAGATTGGAAACGCGTGATGTGTGCAAATGGGTCTGGAAGAAACACGTGAAAAGCAGGCTAGCAGATTTGAAATTGAAGGAACTATCAAGTTTGGGCAAGTAATCTGATTTATATAGGGTGTTGGATACTTGACCAGGATCGTTGGTGGTCTTAATGTTGAGCTATATGTGAATATCCTAGAAGATGAGTTACTTTGTACACTCAAGTACTATGGGTATGAAAAGGGCAACATCGTTTTTCAGTAGGATGACAACCTGAGGCATACATTGAGATTAGTTGAGAAATGGTTCAATGACAATGAAGTAGAGGTGCTGGATTGGCTCCCACAGTCCCCAGACCTCAACTCAATCGAACACTTGTGGGTAGAGTTGAAGAAAAAGCTGTACCCAAGTGAGTCAACCAGTAAGCACCACATTTGTGATGTGCAATCAGATTTTGGGGGCAACATGCTTGAACCTTTTCGAGAGCATGCCCAGAAGGATTTAGACCGTGTTGAAAGCCAAAGGTGGATTTACAAAACAATAAAAATTTAATTAAAATTGATTTTTAAGAGCAAAACAGTAACATTGCAGTTACATGACAATAACCAGGAATGTATGTATGAGATAGCCAAGGTGATGGTCTATAAAATCATAGGAGTCTCACATTCAAAGCTGTAGCGGATGGTGAGATATGGAGTCTGAAAGTCAAACGTTCAAAACATTGTTACCCTTTTGCTTGTCAGTGTATAGTAAGGGTGCTTGCATACAGGTTTGACATCAGTGAGTCCAGAGACCAGTCAGGATCCCCATATATAGAGTAGAGTCCGTCACATCTATACATCAGACGATCTCCCAACAAGCACCTCTGATGGAGGACAGTGATGGATCCAACTGTTTAGGCCTACAGTTGGATGCGCCACTAATATACTTCCATTGTAAAAGGTGGTCTCTCCCTAAGGATGGACGTTATCCCCATAACCTAGGGCTGAAATGTGACGTGACTAGGCCTATAGATTGTTAATGGATCCAGCGATATAGGGTGTGCGGTATACGCTCAGGTATGAATCACAGAGGATGACGACAACCCACCAGGCCTCACTTTTGTAAGAGTCAAACTGGCTTTGTTGCCCCTACTAACCAATTACAATGCCATGGCTGTCACCCACCGTCTGCAGGTAAATCCTCGGTCTATAGCAGAAATATACACTTATCCTTTAGATTTCAGAATACATTTGTATAATATAAAATAGACGTATTTAATCTTTTTTTTTTCCTGCTGAAACAGAAAAGAGACTGTGAGCGGGGGCTCGCCGCTTATAATTTCATTACAATCTTCTATTGTAATGTGGAAAGTCGCAGTCACAAGTCTGGCACATTGTAATAAAGAAAATAGACGAGGCTTTGACATTGCTTAAATATAATTTATAGGAAAGGCGTCTCCATACATTTTTAATACGGAGCTTTAACACGGTGTGCCAACCTTTAATCAAAACTCAGTTACTTTATATTTACGACAGGCTGTAAACCGCCAGTGCCTGCTCTTTATAGAAGGTGTATATAAACAATATAGGGAAAGACAGGGGCTGGGGAGGGGGCGCCGATACGCAAAGGCACCGTGTCATTTACTGCGTGGGATGGTGGTAAGTACATAGCACAGGAGGGCACAACAATCACCTCCAAGACTATGGAACTATGGCGTAATTACCAGGGTAGCGGACATGGCACATCCCCAAAATTAAAGGGTCCCACTTACACTAAGAAGGTGCATCTTTTTTTAAATATGTAGCCCCATGGTTCCCCCCATTGTGTGCAGCACACCTTCTGTACTTGTCATAGTATTTATGTGCAGTGACTTCACTACATTAACATGGTAATGTGACATCATAATGCCTGGATATGACATCATTATATGATTTTTAACACTTTCGGATCGTAATGTATGTGTCAATCATCTGTGAGCGATTTGTGTACTGAGAAATCATTGTTTGTGTAATTCTCATTCTGTAATGACACCAAGTATATTTTGTCCCTGTACTGTGACATCACTGTGTGTATTATCCTGTACTGTGACATCACTGTGTGTATTATCCCTGTACTGTGACATCACTGTGTGTATTATCCATGTACTGTGACATCACTGTGTGTATTATCCCTGTACTGTGACATCACTGTGTGTATTATCTCTGTACTGTGACATCACTGTGTGTATTATCCTGTACTGTGACATCACTGTGTGTATTATCCTGTACTGTGACATCACTGTGTGTATTATCCCTATACTATGACATCACTGTGTGTATTATCCCTGTACTGTGACATCACTGTGTGTATTATCTCTGTACTGTGACATCACTGTATTATCCCTGTACTGTGACATCACTGTGTGTATTATCCCTGTACTATGACATCACTGTGTGTATTATCTCTGTACTGTGACATCACTGTGTGTATTATCCCTGTACTGTGACATCACTGTGTGTATTATCTCTGTACTGTGACATCACTGTGTGTATTATCTCTGTACTGTGACATCACTGTGTGTATTATCTCTGTACTGTGACATCACTGTGTGTATTATCCTGTACTGTGACATCACTGTGTGTATTATCCCTGTACTGTGACATCACTGTGTGTATTATCTCTGTACTGTGACATCACTGTGTGTATTATCTCTGTACTGTGACATCACTGTGTGTATTATCCCTGTACTGTGACATCACTGTGTGTATTATCTCTGTACTGTGACATTACTGTATGTATTATCCTGTACTGTGACATCACTGTGTGCATTATCTCTGTACTGTGACATCACTGTATTATCCCTGTACTGTGACATCACTGTGTGTATTATCCTGTACTGTGACATCACTGTGTGTATTATCTCTGTACTGTGACATCACTGTGTGTATTCTCCCTGTACTGTGACATCACTGTGTGTATTATCTCTGTACTGTGACATCACTGTGTGTATTATCCTGTACTGTGACATCACTGTGTGTATTAGCTCTGTACTGTGACATCACTGTGTGTATTATCTCTGTACTGTGACATCACTGTGTGTATTATCCCTGTACTGTGACATCACTGTGTGTATTATCTCTGTACTGTGACATCACTGTGTGTATTATCCCTGTACTGTGACATCACTGTGTGTATTATCTCTGTACTGTGACATCACTGTGTGTATTATCCCTGTACTGTGACATCACTGTGTGTATTATCCCTGTACTGTGACATCACTGTGTGTATTATCTCTGTACTGTGACATTACTATGTGTATTATCTCTGTACTGTGACGTCACTGTGTGTATTATCCCTGTACTGTGACATCACTGTGTGTATTATCCCTGTACTGTGACATCACTGTGTGTATTATCCCTGTACTGTGACATCACTGTGTGTATTATCCCTGTACTGTGACATCACTGTGTGTATTATCCCTGTACTGTGACATCACTGTGTGTATTATCCTGTACTGTGACATCACTGTGTGTATTATCTCTGTACTGTGACATCACTGTGTGTATTATCCTGTACTGTGACATCACTGTGTGTATTATCCCTGTACTGTGACATCACTGTGTGTATTATCCCTGTACTGTGACATCACTGTGTGTATTATCTCTGTACTGTGACATCACTGTGTGTATTATCCTGTACTGTGACATCACTGTGTGTATTAGCTCTGTACTGTGACATCACTGTGTGTATTATCTCTGTACTGTGACATCACTGTGTGTATTATCCCTGTACTGTGACATCACTGTGTGTATTATCTCTGTACTGTGACATCACTGTGTGTATTATCCCTGTACTGTGACATCACTGTGTGTATTATCTCTGTACTGTGACATCACTGTGTGTATTATCCCTGTACTGTGACATCACTGTGTGTATTATCTCTGTACTGTGACATCACTGTGTGTATTATCCCTGTACTGTGACATCACTGTGTGTATTATCCCTGTACTGTGACATCACTGTGTGTATTATCTCTGTACTGTGACATTACTATGTGTATTATCTCTGTACTGTGACGTCACTGTGTGTATTATCCCTGTACTGTGACATCACTGTGTGTATTATCTCTGTACTGTGACATCACTGTGTGTATTATCCCTGTACTGTGACATCACTGTGTATTATCCTGTACTGTGACATCACTGTGTGTATTATCCCTGTACTGTGACATCACTGTGTGTATTATCTCTGTACTGTGACATCACTGTGTGTATTATCTCTGTACTGTGACATCACTGTGTGTATTATCCTGTACTGTGACATCACTGTGTGTATTATCTCTGTACTGTGACATCACTGTGTGTATTATCCCTGTACTGTGACATCACTGTGTGTATTATCTCTGTACTGTGACATCACTGTGTGTATTATCCTGTACTGTGACATCACTGTGTGTATTATCTCTGTACTGTGACATCACTGTGTGTATTATCCTGTACTGTGACATCACTGTGTGTATTATCTCTGTACTGTGACATCACTGTGTGTATTATTTGATATGGATGACTTGAACATAAGGGTGTCAGACATCTCCAACATGGAGTGAGTAGAGGGGAAGAACAAAGAAAAACAGTAGCTAAGTGGATTTTACTCTCTGTCCAATCACTTCTTAGAATGAAGCTACTCTTCAGGCTTAGGTAAAGCTTCAGGTATCTCTGCTCTTGGTTCCAGAGGGAGTCCCAAGTTGGAGACCCCTTTGCATGACATCCATATGTCCTAATAAGTCATGAGGAAATGGGTTGTCCAAAAAGAAAAACCCATTTAATGTTTTGTGTAAATTAGATTTGATGACCGGGTGACCAAGCATAGCTCACCATGGCCTACAAAATGGGGGAAACTGGTGAAAAGTTACAATTTAAGCTTTGAGAGTGAAGATCAGCTCTGGAGTATAACCCAAGGACGCTCCTAGAAGAATGCTTTAATACTCTTACGTACTTAGATTTTTTATGTTTTCTAGAAATTCTGATAACATACTTATTTCCAGATGATCAATGAGAATTTTTTTTTAAATACACGAGTAACGTAAAAATATCTCCAACCCGGTATGGCAGAAAGATTGACCTAAGGAGTGATGGAATGTTATTGAAGACACAAATGGAACCATCATTAAGTCAAGTCTGAAATGTCACTTGTTTTATACCGTAATGAGGAATGTAACTATACATTAATCATACCTATATAGAAACAGGGGAGCCGCAGAGATTGATGGATAGCAGCACAATTGCTATGTAATTTGGTTGTCTTAGACTAATGTTGTCTCGGGTTCCGCAGATAATGACTTTCAGATTTAGTTGCTGTTTAGTTCTACTTGAATTTAGTTACATAGTTATTCACATTGAGGAGAAGAATTGCAAGTAAAGAAGAAATGACTAAGAGTGAGAAGTTATATACAAAATGAATATAAAGTAACCAACCTATACATAATGTATCAATGACATACCGCAAACTACAGCGCCAAGTAGACTTGGTTCACCTTAAACAACAAACCCATACAATTAAGCAGGACTACGACGTCTAGATAAAGCCGCTAAAGGGTTGTATAGGGTTAACAGATAAATCGTATTTCGTTTGGGAAAAATGATCTAATTTTGAAATATATATTTTGCATAAATTCCTTTTGTTTTTTTAAAATGGAATCTATAATATGAACCAGATAGATAGGTTAAGGTCAGCTGAATCAACCAGTATGTATTGGCGCCTCTGTTGTAAATTTGCAAATGACCTCTATGTGACGGTGATATCTCCGTAACGGAGGCAGCGAGAGGAAAACACTGTTTGATTCAGGTGACCCTAACCTATCTATATGCTGGGTTCTGGCGATAGACTCCCTTTAAGATCTTCGCTTCCTGTTAGTAGAAATTTTCGTTGCTTATCTTCGGTAGGATCAGCACAAGGCAAAGAACAAATAACGGTGCTGTAATACAGCGAGCTGGATTCTGCATATACTGCTTTCTCTAGCCATGCTTGCCAAGTAGGGGATACAAGATGTAGGTTCTCCAAGCAATTGAATGTTCCCCCAGTTGCTCCCTCTCCCCTCTCATAGAATATAGTCTCAGCCTCTGGAGAGAGATTATAATTTGAAGCTCCCTCCTCCCCTCTCACAGCACAGGTTTCACAGAAACACTGATAAAGAGACACTACAGACGTCTCTCTTACTTTTCATCCATCCCTGGGACTGTTGAGGCAATTTCACAGGCTTCAGTGGTCCCATGTGAATTGTAATGTCACCAACAAGGCCAGAAGAGGACTCACGGGGAGGACCAGGTGCTGCGAAGGAGCCAGGAGAGATGAGAAAAGGTGAGTACAAGTCTTTATAATATTTCCCTGGGCTTCCAATTATTATATTCTGGGGTTCAAATGAAACAGGCGGACAAACTTCTCAAATATTAGAAAAATTATTCTTAAGGGCTCGTTCACACACCTGCAAAAAACTCTGTGTGAACATACCCTAAAAGTCCCACCTGTCTCCAGTCTCCTCCATCTGCACCACCATCAGAAAGCCACCCTGTAGGTCAACGTCTGACCCACAGAACGGTCTTGATTAGGAATATGGATCGTTTTGGGCCTACAAAAAAAAAAAAAAAAAAAAAAGGGTTTAACCCTTTCATGTTTAACCATTTCTGTGCCATGCAAAATATTTTTAAAAAATATACAACAATAATATTTTTATTTCACCATTTTACGGATTGTCGGACTATGAAGGTCCAGAATAAAAATAACAATAAAATATTTTTTGGAGTCTCTCAAAAATATAAAAAAAGAAACAAAAAACAAATGAAAAAAATAAATAAATAAAAACCTTTTGAAAAAAAAAAAAACTTGAGCTAATTATCAAAGAGATTACAAAGTAAAAGAGATTAATCTTGTCTCTCCGTGTCTCCCATATAACCTCCCCTAGACAAAACCGAAAGGCCTGCTGTGTAAGATGGTTGTAAACTTAATTAAATAGTAATTTGTGTGTGTATGGGTAGAACTATGTAGATACATTTGGCGATGCAAAATAAATAAGTGAGGTAAATTGAATTACTTTAGCAGTAGTTTACTAATTAGTTAAGACAAAGAGAGCAATGAAACAGACAAATTGACGAGGAACATCACGAGCAGGGAAAAACGTATTTCCATTATTTGCGTTTTTAGTGCTTTTCATGCTGTGATTCATGGTGTTATTTCTAGTATCTTATACTATTTATGGCAGATATGAAAACTTAGTAGCAAGACATCATCATGACGGAAATTTATACCTACGTGTTATACAGATGACAGGTGTTGGGCTTGAACTTGGAGGCATCTACTAATACTTCAATGGCCTATTAGCCCTGGTGCTTTTCATGTTGTGATTTGCGGTGTCATTTGTAACATCTTATTCTATTTATGACAGATATGGAAACCAGAAAGGAAGACATCATCATGAGGAAGATGGAGACATGTATATTATATAGGCATTGAGCTTGAACTTGAAGGCATCTACTAATACTTCAATGACCCAATAGCCTAGTGATTCATTGTTTCTTTCTAGTGTCTAATATTATTTATGGCAGACATAGAACACAGCAGAAAGTCATCATCAGGAAGGATATTGAGATATGTATGTAACATTCATTAGAGATATTGAGTTTGACCATGGAGGCATCTACTAATACTTCTAAGGCCCAATAGGCACAGTGTTTTCAGGTTGTGACTCGGTGTTATTTCTTGTATCTTATACTACTTAAGGCAGATATAGAAATCAGAGAAATGGAGATGTATATGAAGTATTAACCTTGACCATGGAGGTATCTACTAATACGTCTTATGACCCAATTGTAAACTTTATGGAAGTGACAAGAAAGTCCTTGATGAACTTTGAAGGTGCTAAAATGTACAATTGTTAGGAATAACCATATGATAGGCATTAGATGTCTGATAGATGTGGATCCCACCTCTGACACCTATTTTAAAAAGAACCCCCTTGGCTCTCTTCCTGCCTTTGTTGAGGTAAATGTTGAGCATTTCTATGAATCTCATTGAAGTGAATGGAGAGAGCCCCATACATGTGGCCTTCATTCACCATTTGGATGAGGTGATCAGCAGCTGACTCAGCAATTAAGATGGGGTGTGTAGAAATAGATGAACCTTACACGATTTGCTTCATGAATATTTGCTAGGTTCACTCCACGAGTTTAGTTTCGGTCTGACTCAGAAGTGTTACTGCTGAACTGCTGAAGACTGTGATTAGGAATTATAGTAATGTAGGGTTTGTCATGATTAGAGATGAGCGAGTAGTGAAATATTCAAGATTCGATATTCATTTCAAGTAGAGCCTCAATATTTGACTACTCGATTGAATATCGAATCCCATTATAGTCTATGGGAAAAAATGCCCATTTCAGGGGAAACCACTATTCAACTAAAGGAGAGTCACCAAGTCCACGAGTAGCAGGAGGAGAGTGTTTAGGAGGAGTGCTGTGCAGTTAAAGTGCACAGACCCCATAGAATATAACGGGTCCGTGTGCTTTATCTGCACAGCACTTGCAGTTGCGCTGATATTCCATTCGAGGGGGTCCTCCTGTGGACTCCTTCCGGACAGGAGGCAAGCGCTAATGTGAACTTACTCGTCCTTCAGAACCAGCATTGATTGGCTGAATGCTATACAGTGTATAGCATTCAGCAAATCAACGCTGGTTCTGCAGCAGGCTCTTCTTTACTAGTCGGGAGAGCTGACAGCTTTCGGTTATGCAGGAGCTAACTTTTTCTCATAGGAATGCATTGACCAGCGTTGATTGGCCAAATGCTATACAGTGTACAGCATTCGGCCAATCAACGCTGGTTCTGCCGGAGGCTCGTCTGTGAGGAGGTGGAGTCTAAGATCGGACCACAATGGAGACTGCTGTGGTCCGATCTTAGACTCTGCCTCCTCACAGATGAGCCTCCGTTAGAACCAGTGTTGATTGGCCGAATGCTGTACACTGGCCAATCAACGCTGGTCAATTCATTCCTATGAGAAAAAGTCAACTCTTGCATAACCGAAGGCTGCCAGCTCTCCCGACTAGCAAGGACGAGCCTGCTGCAGAACCAGCGTTGATTTGCTGAATGCTATACACTGTATACACTGTATAGCATTCGGCCCATCAATGCTGGTTCTGAATCGAATCTTTACTATGAATAGCGATAGTATTCGAATGAGTACGAATATTTCGAATACCATAGTATTCTATCGAATACCTACTCTATCGAATACTACTCGCTCATCTCTAGCCATGATATCAACAGACCCCCCCTCCCCCGTGACCACTGAGCCCCAATCCTAAACCTCAGTAGTGCCTTAGGGGTGCTGACATAAACCAGGAGGCTGCAAGAGTTTGTAAGACACCTGGGATAGAATACCAAAAGCAGTAAAAAGCCCATCAGAGGTGGGGGAAGGTGAGTACAACTGTTTATTACTTTGCTGCATCTCCATTTATTACACTGTTTCCCCAGAAGAAAGACCAAAGTATAATAATAGACATCCGGTTCTCTACATAGGAGATAATGTAGAGGTGACTTGTCATGAATGGAGAGGAGGAACAAAGAAAGACAATGGCTAAATGTATTGGTGGCCTAACCTGTATACATGATATTTGTTGACTTCATAATAAAAGCCATCTTTGCATGTGTATACGTAACCACATTTTCAGATTGGTCCACCAGATGGTCCTCCAGCGGGCCCAGGCTCTAGCATAATAATGATCCAGAAAAAGATAACCGAATGTGAGGGTACTATGGGCTATTTCCTAGATGATGTGGAGGATTTTCTAGCATTTTCTAGATTTTACGGTTTTTATTACTACTTCAAAAAAAGTCAAGCAACCAGAGAGGAGGTCAGGTGGGTTTTCCTTAGCGGTGATGGACGATTTCTGCAACTTGAAGACATAAGATATGGATTATTGTGGAATTCACCCATCACCACTCAACGCTAAGACACACTGACATAATACTGAAAGGGAACAAGCTCAACACTTCTAGGAAAATGTCACTACAATCAGTCAATGGAGTATTTTATCAATACAGGGTTAAAGTCAGGAAGTGATCCACTAGGGATATTAGGAAAGGTTGTAAAAATAGGGCAGCGGGGAAGAAAGCAGAGACAATAGTGCAAGAGCCGCCATTAATAAAACATGACGGGAAAGAAAAACACCCTGATCCACATTAACCTTTTATCGATAGGGTTGAGATCTATATACTTTGTGTTATATAATCTTCTCATATTTACTATAGAGTTTCCATTGTTTTTTAGGATTTGACCATAGAATGGGAATTTGCTGTTTTGCCGAATTTCCAGGGGCAGAGCTAGATGTTGGGAGAGTCTCTTCAGGCAGAGTATAATAATAGGAGATCAAGGAGGGAGCATAGAAATAAAAAAATACATATACTCACCTTTCCTGGGCCCAGTCTTCTTCCCTAGGAGTCTTTGGTATTCTACGGCTCTCTTCCTGACGTCTTTGGACAGAGGTCACTACTGTAGCCTGTGATCCTCAGTGATCATGGAGGTTCTGGCAACATCATGACTAGAGATGAGCGAACAGTAAAATGTTCGATATTTGATATACGTTTCGAGTAGCCCCTCAATATTCAACTACTCGAATCGAATATCGAAACCTATTATAGTCTATGGGGGAAAAAATTCTCGTTTCAGGGGTAGGCAACATTCGATTAAATTGAACTTACCAAGTCCACGAGTGAAGGTTGGGCTGGATTCTCCAAAAAGTCTTCTCTGTGCAGCGTCCCCGCAGCGTCTTCCGGCTCTGAATTCACTCTGCCAGGCATCGGGCCTGAGCAGAGCCGACTGCGCATGCCCGCACTACAAGAAAATGGCCGCTTACAGTCAAAGTGGGCATTTTCTTGTAGTGCGGGCATGCACAGTCAGCGCTGCCCAGGCCCGATGCCTGGCAGAGTGAATTCAGAGCCGGAAGACATTGCGGGGAAGCTGCACGGAGAAGACTTGTAAAGGTAGGAGAAGAACCAGCGTTGATTGGCTGTATAGCATTCGGCCAATCAATGCTGGTTCTGCATCAAATTTTTCCATTCTAATAGCGAGTAGTACTTAATCGAGTACGAGTATTTTGAATACCGTAGTATTCGATTGAATATCTACTCGATCAAATACTACTCGCTCATCTCTAATCATGACATGTTGGTGATACATCATACTATCATCTATGATGTTGATGTCCTCCATGTCTAATTACAGGCCACGGCAGTGACCTGGGTCCAATAATTCGAGAAAGTGAAATATTCCAAGGATGCTTGGAGAAGAAGACTGCACAACACGGTGTTGTCTAGAAAATCTGAGCCTCAAAGACTCAAGAGTATAATAATGATTTGTTGGTGGCAAGCTCCCCTAAATTTCAGGATTGGCCAAACATGAATTTTTTGAAAGTTTCGGAACAAACCAGGTTTGGTCATCTCTAGTAATAACAATGTCAACAACTACTGACAATTATTACTAAGCTTCAAAGAAGTCTGAAGACCTCAAGCCTCGGTTCCTGGACCATCTGTGCGTTCCTTTATCAGAGTCTGCTGATGTGACTTATGCAACCACATAAGACACAAAGGGATTACCCGCTCTTGCAAAGTTGATGTCCTATCCATCAGATAGCATATCAATTTTTGATTGATGGGGATCCAATTGTCTGGGTCCAAGGGTGAACATGGACTGGCCATAAAGTACAAATACAATATAACTCCTTTAAGAGGTAAATTCAGCGGTGAGGCTGCTGGAGTTAAATCTCGGTGTGCGTTCAGGATATCATCCATACTCAGATTCATTACAATGTTTCACCTCACAATGATGACAACCTTTCTCTTTTCCCGTGCATATGACGGATAGGTTGTCAACTCTCCGCTGCTGTTACTGTCATCTCTGAAGGTTCTGACCTTTAACAATAGATATGGGATGAAAGGAGAACTTCGTCCAGGACTTTTAATTGTTGCTTAGTCTATGAGGTCACCCGGACCCATAAATATACATGGAATACAAATGATCAATTTGTCATTATTTTATTTATTTTTAATTTTTTTTTACCTTCCTACATAACACAATAATAAGTCATATCCTAATGGACCATTACCAGGCACAATATGACCGACTTGAAACCCTTCTTTAAGGTGCCCATAAACCTTCAAAAATTGCTTGGCTGGCCAAGAGCTATTTCTTCCAACTTCCCTATACTCATGCATGCTTGGTTCGGCCGAGCATGCATGTATATTTAGTGGAGACAGCAATAAAGGCTGCAGCCATACACCTCTGGCAATGGGTTTTCCCCAGAAAAAAGGATCAGTCATGATAGAATTCAACATGCCCAATCCTTCCATTGGAAGCCCTTATATAATACACATCGAGCCAATATCACTAGCCTTGGCTAAGTTTTCTCTTGCATGTAGGGTCCTATAGGGTTTTATTGTTTTGGAGTCATCTATAAAATACCGTAATACTGTCCATACAACTATATAGAATAGTGGATTTATACTGGACACAGACTGCAACATCCTTTATTGTAACTGAAATGAAATAACAAGTCCTGTACGTGGTAAAGTCATTATTTGGTCCTTTAGAATGTAGAAATGTAGAAGGTCGTCACATCTTTACATGACACATTACAGCACATAATAACTGCACTTGTTACACTAAGTACACTCAGTATATAATGTATAGAATATAGTATATAATGTACATTTATCATTAACCTTGTCCTGCAATGTCATCGGAACGGAAAATTCTATGTTATAAACTGTATAAAATGTGCAGGATAAATACACATTAGAATGGGTGCGACAACCATAATTATTAGACAAGGTGGTGGGAGAGCTGTAGTCAGATAATGAATTATCTATGTCATTACTATCTATCTATCTATCTATCTATCTATCTATCTATCTATCTATCGCCTATCTATCTATCTATCTATTATCTATCTATCTATCTATCTATCTATCTATCTCCTATCTATCTATCTATCTATCTATCTATCTATCTCCTATCTATCTATCTATCTATCTATCTATCTATCTATCTATCTATCTATCTATTATCTATCTGTCTATCTATCTATCTATCTATCTATCTCCTATCTATCTATCTATCTATCTATCTATCTATCTATCTCCTATCTATCTATCTATCTATCTATCTATTATCTATCTATCTATCTATCTATCTATCTATCTATCTATCTATTATCTATCTATTATCTATCTATCTATCTATCTATCTATCTATCTATCTATCATCTATCTATCATCTATCTATCTATCTATCTATCTATCTATCTATTATCTATCTATCATCTATCTATCTATCTATCTATCTATCTATCTATCTATCTATCTCCTATCTATCTATCTATCTATCTATCTATCTATCTATCTATCTCCTATCTATCTATCTATCTATCTATCTATCTATCTCCTATCTATCTATCTATCTATCTATCTATCTATCTATCTATCTATCTATCTCCTATCTATCTATCTATCTATCTATCTATCTATCTATCTATCATCTATCTACAGTATCTATCTATCTATCTATCTATCTATCTATCTATCTATCTATCTATCTATCTATCTATTATCTATCTATTATCTATCTATCTATCTATCTATCTATCTATTATCTATCTATCTATCTATCTATCTATCTATCTATCTATCTATTATCTATCTATCTATCTATCTATCTATCTATCTATTATCTATCTATCTATCTATCTATCTATCTATCTATCTATCTATCATCTATCTATCTATCTATCTATCTATCTATCTATCTATCTATCTCTCTCATCCCTGCAAGTACCAAAGTTTTTGGTTTTCTTTGCGTTCACCCCCATTCTGCCATATACTGTACTTCACTGTCAGGTTCTGTTCAGACTTCTGATTGGTCTCTTGGCTAAAGTCCAAAAAATTGTATGTAATATCTTCATTACTATTAGGTTTTTATCTGATTTAAATGTCGCGTGCCTCGGAATAGAAATCCAACTAGTGCAAATAAATGTAATGTGAAGTAGATGGTAAATACAGAAAGCAGCTCGGATGGTGGATAATGGCCAATTAGATTTACTCCTATAATGGCCTCCTTTATCTATTTGTACATTCTCATAATGTCATTTTTTGTGCATTACTCAGCAGGGGTGAAAATGTCCGCAGGAAAAATTCTTCGCAATATGAAAAAACAGACCCGTGGGCTCTGGAAGAGAAAATAACAGTATACAAAGTACAAAAATAAAGAACAAAAGTAATACAGTAAGAAAAAAAGTGATGAATATCAGGTCACTGGTCAGGGCCCCACAAGTCACCAGAACAGGGATCTGGATCCTTGAGTTCTCATTTCTTCCTGAAACCCAGGCAGGAAAGAAGAAGCGTGTGAATGGAGCGGTGGTCGAGCATGCCCCATGATGTTGTGGTAGGGGGCATGCTCGACCACCGCTCCATTCCATTCTGATGAAAACAATTATATGTAGAGACCCCACAGTATAATAGATGGATTCCCGAGGGAGGTGTAAAATAGTTGTTAAAAGACAATCATATTCACCTTCTCTCACCTTGTATTGTCCTTCTCGCAGCCTCTGGCTCTCTACTGTGATGTCATACATCAGGGGTCACCACCGAGGCCTGCAATTGTGTTTAGCGGTCACATGGGCCCACCGAGAGCCATCACAGTGCCTGATCTGTCCATGATGTTTCCTGTTGTAGGAGAGTTAGATCAACAATCACATACACATTAAATACTCAACAGATCCCAATGGAGTTAGACTGGATTAACGTCATTGCGCTGGGTAACTGGCACACTACATTGGTGAAAATCTTTGGGGTGACTACACCTCCTTTTGGTGAGACCGTGCTCCTTTTGTGACGCAGGAATGAAAATCTGGAAGCCATACTTCTTTTTTGTGACATAATGGGCACTTATTTTGCCGATGTATCTTGTAAAATTACAGAGAGCCCAGTGGACGCAGGAGCTCTTCTCTGGTCCCAGATGATTTGTCAGCTCTCTATCGGAGGTCACTACTTATTTTGCGAACTTCCTGGATATTGGAAACCATTAGGGACATTTTGCTGATTTGCGCCTCACACATTTTTCCCTAAAGTATGTGACTTACCTAAATTATTAAATGGCATGTGCCTCTTGAAGGGTTTCTCCAGGCAGGGTTTCTATAGCTACTTTGTTTTTTGGTGGATGAACCACAAGTTTCCAGGATGGTTCCAACCCGGTGGTCACGTAATCAAAATCCAGCATCCTGGTCACTACCTGTTCATAGGTAGTGACCAGGATTATGGGACTGGCTTTACTAATGATTAGAGCTGAGCGAACAGTAAAATGTTCGAGGTTCGATATTCGTTTCGAGTAGCCCCTCAATATTCGACTACTCGAATCGAATATCGAACCCTATTATAGTCTATGGGGGGAAAATTCTCGTTTCAGGGGTAGGCAACGTTCGATCAAATTATACTTACCAAGTCTACGAGTGAGGGTTGGGCTGGATCCTCCGAGAAGTCTTCTTCTTGCAGCGTCCCCGCGGCGTCTTGCGGCTCTTCATTCACTCTGCCAGGCATCGGGTCTGGGCAGAGCCGACTGCTCATGCCCGCACTACAAGCGGACATGCGCAGTCGGCTCTGCCCAGGCCCGATGCCTGGCAGAGTGAATGAAGAGCCGGAAGACGCCGTGAGGAAGCTGCACGGAGAAGACTTCTAAAGGTAGAAGAAGAACCAGCGTTGATTGGCCAACTGTATAGCATTCGGCCAATCAATGCTGGTTCTGCATCGAACTTTTCCATTCGAGTAGCGAGTGGTACTCGATCGAGTATGAGTATTTCAAATACTGTAGTATTCGATCGAATACCTACTCGATCGAGTACTACTCGCTCATCTCTACACATGACCCAAAAAGTTGTGGTTCGTCCGTAATGGAAGGGAAGTAAGTAGAAGATGGTAGGGTAGAAAGGAAGTAAATAGTAGAAAGTAGAGTAGAAGGTAAGTAGAAAGATCCCTTCAAGAGAACCCCTTAAACAAAGTTGTCTCCACTCCAGCACTCGGGATCAAGACTGACATACCAATCACCAGTCTTGATACCATCTTGTTTCTTTTTCTTGATAAATCTGCCCAAACATCTCTAAGTAAGACCCTGCAAGTGCTCCACTAATCTTTATCCAGTGAATTTTGGACTTTCTTCAGGTTTTGGAGCGACAAATCTAAAAGCCAGCATCCCATTTCCCGATGAACCACTTGTTGAACAAATTGGAACCCCTATGGCCCGAAAAATTGTGTTTACAAGAGGTTGAAGCAGACGTCGCACTCTTATTCTTTTCTCAGCTCTTCAGACTGAACACAACAAATACTTATCCGAGTTAATGTCCTGGATGGCGATTCGTAGAATACACTTCTACTTTCCTGCTGGCGACTGGAGCTGTGTTTCAATGAAATGAACTACATTGTTGCACTTATTACCCTGGTCTTACAGCAAACGGCGGCCCGAGCTGTCGGTTGATATATCTGCGGATAGCAGAGTGAGAAGGCCTGGAGATTAGAAGGCTAGCGGATTAAGACATGATTAGGAGTACAGGTTGGCTATAAGGTTTCCATAGAAACTTTGAACTTGTGCTTTTCCTACGAAACACGCGCTTAACTCTTTATATTATGGAGCTTATCCACTAAAGGAAAATGGGAAAGTATAACAGGAGTCTGTCAGGTCCAAAATGACTCCCAAATAGGGTTGAGCCAATCTTGACTTTTCAGGATCAATTTTGAAATCCGATTTCCGATCATTTTTCATTCGAACTCGATCTCGATCCCAATTCTGATCCCAATGCAAGTCAATGGGATTTTTTTACTAATCGGAGATCGGATTTTAAAAACAATCCTATTCACTATACAGCATGGAATCTAACAATTGAATGCTTTAATTGATAGAATCCACGCTGTGTAGTGATTTTTTTTTAATCACTAAGTAGCCACAGGATTTTTTTTTAATCCTCTGGCTACTTTGTCCCCCCTGGTGTCCACTTACCTGCAGAGATGGCTGGTCCGGTGCCCGGTGTTCTCGTTCTTCTTCGCCTCTCTGCCCCCACCTCCCAGGTTAGGAGAGTGTGGGCGGGTTAGGAGAGTGTGGACGGGTACTGAGAGGGGAGACGTCACATCTCCCCGCCCTGTGCCCCCCCAACTCTCCTAAGCCACAAGCCCCGCATTCTTCCTAGCTCTTTAACACTAACCTGGGAGGCAGGGGCAACAAGGTGAAGAAGAATGAGAATACAAGGCACCGGACCAGCCATCTCTGCAGGTAAGTAGCTAATAGAGATGTTAGCTGGTCTCCCATTAGAATGAATTGACGCAGCCGGCGTGCAGGGGGTTAAGGCTGTGTGCCGGCTGCTTCCATTCATTCCTATGGAACCGCAGCGGAGCCTTCACACTGAGTATACACTCCGCTCAGAATGAGTGGAGCGTATACTCAGTGTGAAGGGTAACATTCTTAGCTTTTCCCACAATGCTTGGCCAGTAGCAAAGCATTGTGGGAAATAATCACCGATCTCGATCCTACCTAAAAAGATCGGAATTCCGATCACGATCATGAAATTTTCTCGATCGCCGGTCGGAATCCGATCTTTTCCGAACATGATCGCCCAACCCTACTCCCAAACCAATAATAGCCCTGTGTAGAGGGCTCGAATGGGAACAGAATCAAGCCATTATGGCCCAAAACCGATGAAGCAATGCAGCAATAATCATGTTTTTATGTATATATAAATTAGTTGGCAAGTGCACTGGGGGCGGAGCCTGATTTGGTTGATTTGGCTACAGACAGCTGTGATGTAGGTAGAGGTTGTTACTGTCATGTACATATTCAGGGGCACTGCGGAGTTTCAATTCCAGAGGAGCTGCACTTGGAGCCATCTATAGATAAATATGGTAAGTCAGACTCCGCCTCTGATGCACTTGCAGGCTGATTTGCATACCTATAAAAATGAGTATCTCTGCATTACTTCATTGATTTGTGGCTGCAAAGGGATGTTTCTGCTCTTATTAAAGACCATTACACAGCACTGTTATTGGTTTTGGAGGGATTTTGGACTTGACAAACTCCCTTTAAGTGTTTCTTCAAGACAGTGAATGTTCTTGAAGTTATGGTACCACATGGCAACCTTTTGCAGCATTAACATGTGATATGCCAGGTTCTCCACAGATTGCATAAGACTACTGGTTGACTTAAAGGCGTTTTCCAGGGAGTGCTTTACCACTTCTTTTTTGGATTCAACCCTGGTTCTCATAATCAGAACCACACCTGGTCCCAAAAATCATTCCACCTTCTCCCTCCTTTCCCATGTTCACTGGTAGTTACTATATATAATCTATAGATTATAATGATCTAGTCTTCCAGCCCCCATCGTATAGCTAACTAGTAGTGAACATGGAAGAAGACAGTGGAGAGACTTGGGGAGCGGGTGTTGGTTCCTATCACCCCGGTGTAACTATAGGGGGTGCAAAAGGTCCAAAGGCTTCGCTATAATATATGAAGCCCATAGCATGGATACATGCATGGTAAGTAGGTCCCTGTTACAGATATTGCCCTGGGACCCTGGAAGTTACAGCGGTGCTGGAGCCTTCTAGTGGGCTGGAAATTGGCTTACATCCTAGGCAACCGGATTCATACAGTTGTCCATTTTTCTCTTTTCCACATCTGACTCTTCATTGCTGCCTAATATGTCGCACCCAGTGATGGTCGCCATTGGCATGAGATGATCTATGTTCCCCATTTTCCGGCCAGTGGTTTTAATGTTATGACACACATTACAATATTGAGTTCTCTGAATAAATTCCATTTCACTTACCTGAGTGGAGAATTTGGTGCATGATCTCATGTTCCAGTCATGGAAATGGATGTAATGTGTGTTTTATGCTTTTTTAACTCTCCATTCCCTCCGTGTGTGGGTTGTGAATCCAGCTGAGCTTATTGATCGGTGGATCTATCTTCCTATCTTGCTGTATCCTAGTATGGAATAAAAATTGGATTGATTTTATGCCTGTGGCCTCTGACTGACATTGTTTGGAAATGATGGACTGAATTGCGAGTATCCATCTACCTTGAAAGGTATTAACTGCGAGCCGGGGAATTATTTCTATCCTAGATTTGGTTTTGTGAGCTCGGCGACACAAGGCAACACAGTTAGGAGACCAATTAACAGAAGGGATAAAGTTAAATTTTATTGGCTCAGCACTTTCCAAACGGGAGTCAATGGATCATCGTAGAATAAGTGAGACATGTCATTAAAAATATGAGCACTCGGTGACATATCAGAAAACAAAGACAATGACATTCAAACCAATCCAATTCATTCCAATAGTTTATTGTCCTTGTCAGCGTATACACCAAAGACCTATAGAAATACAGAAGACGGGACAATATCAAATTAAATTATAAGAAAGCTTATAAAATGATGAAGGTGAAGTTCACCCAAGCACTATCCAATAGTGTAATCTTCTAACCAACTTTTTTTTTTTTTAGCAAGACCTAAACAGGTCATAGTTACATAGTTACATAGTAGATGAGGTTGGATGAAGACATCAGTCCACCAAGTCCAACCTATAACCCTACAATCCCCTACAGCAGGGGTGCTCACACTTTTTCAGCATGTGAGCTATTTTATAAACTGACCAAGGCAAAAGATCTACTACCCACTTCTTGTGAGCGGGGGCGGGTCGGTGGGCGGGGCCAGGCATGTGGGTGGGATCGGGCTGAGCGTGAGAGCAGGAGACAGCGGCGTTCTGTGGCCACCCAGGGATCCCCGGTGTCTGCTTGTTCACAGAGCAGGCTGAGAGTTATCTTTGGACACTGGCAGGCTGGGGCTACGGTAGGCCCACCTGCCAGTGTCCGGAGATGACTCTCAGCCTGCGCTGTGAACAAGCAGCACCCCGGCTCCTTCCATCCCTAAGAACGGGGAGCGCGTCATCCCCCGGAGCTGCTGCTGCCCGGCCTGCAAGTCTCTGGAGTGTTTGTTCACAGCGCAGGTTGAGAGTCGACTCTCAGCCTGCACTGTGAACAAGCAGACACCGGGGATCTCTGGCAGCATCCCGCCATCGACCCATACGTCCTTTGCGATCGACCGGTAGATCGCGATCGACGTATTGGGCACCCCTGCCCTACAGTGTTGATCCAGGGGAAGGTAGAAAACCCCATGAGGCTCATGCCAATTGCCCCATTTCAGGGGAAAAAAAATTCCTTCCCGACTCCAATCTGGCAGTCAGTATAGTCTGGTCCTGTCCATATGTTTTATTAGTGTATATCAAGGGTCAGCAACCTTTGTCACTCCACCTGTTCTGAAACTACAACTCACTGCAGGCCACGCCTCTAAAGCCCCTTTCAGCTAATTTGCATAAGAATAAAATTCTGATTTTCATGAAAAATGAAGCTGCAAAGAAAAATAAGAATAGGATATTTGGAAAGCGTATAAGTAGCTCTACTATCATTAGTCTGATACTGATTTTCCTGCTGACAGACTCCCTTTAATGGGATGCTCAGTGACTTTAACGCTTGATGATAAGCCATCTTAGTTTTTATTTTGATGAGTCATTGACCTAGTGTAATCCCCAATCAGTAAAATTCTTGTGAATGGGATGAGCTGCAGAATCGGGCTCGGCTACTTGTGTGGATGGACTGGCGTGCCCTGTGAGAAGGTGTCAGGCAGAGTGCTACAGTCCCGCTATATCAGCCCCAGATTCCTTGACTATGTGGTCCAGGGCAGGTCTGGAATAGGTTTCAGCCCCAGGTTTGGGTCATAGGCTCGTTACTTGGACCTGCATGTCAGGGCAGATCCTGGGAGGAGAGGAAGTGCCTGGGTCTGTCCTAACACTGAGAGCGTTGTTTTATGGTACTTTGTTGTTTAGGGTTGATTCCTGTGGCTGGTAGTAAATTCTTAAATAAACTACTTTGATGCAAGATTATTATTTTTTTTAATGTAGATTGTGAGCCCCATATAGGGATCACAATGTACATTTTTTTCCATATCAGTATGTCTTTGTAGAATGGGAGGAAATCCACCCAAACACAGGGAGAACATACAAACTCCTTGCAAATGTTGTTCCTGGCGAGATTCGAATCCAGGACTCCAGCACTGCAAAGCTACAGTGCTAACCACTGAGCCACTGTGCTGCCCACTTGATGCAAGATTTGTGTCCCTGTCTCTGATTGGTTGGGTCTGCACCACTGTTTCTACCGAGCTACCTTCCCGACAGTCCATATAAACAATGAAGATGATGTGAGCTCTGTGGACCGTTCAGTGTGTGAGTCAGACACCAATCGATCAAACATGGATGGATTCAATATTAAATTTGTTCTTGAGACACAGCAAGTATTAATACAGCCAGTGAGTCAGTGGTTAATTCCTATGTGTCGAGAAGGACCATGAAATTTAGACCAGCAGGGGACCTAGAAATGGGAGTAAGATGATCAGTAAGATGAGTATAGCATATTTTATTTTTTAACTTTAAATTTAAATTTAATTTAAAATTTTTATTCTTTGGCAAGTTACATAGACACTGTAGTGAAAGTAATCTTCTTACCAGTTATCCACTCTCTTCAGGTCCTCAGCTGTGTCATGTGACCAGTGATAAGACTCTACAACTTACATAGTGTTCTATTCTATTCTATTCTATTCTATTCTATTCTATTCTATTCTATTCTATTCTATTCTATTCTATTCATTCCATTGAGAGACTTGTTACTGATTTTCCTGTCCACACTGTGTAAGTTGAAGACTCTTATTACTACTCACATGATGCAGCTGAGGACCAAAGCGTCAAGAATAACCTACCTATACAGTCCAGTAGGAAGATTACCTTCTCTGCAATTTACATCGAATCCATTTTCTAATACAAATAAACTGAATGAGATTTTGCAGGAATGCATCTTTAAGTATTTTCCCCGGAAAGCAATCTACCTGTAGTCTCTAAGCTAGTTACAATATTCTGTCACCAGATGTACTTCTCAATTAGTCATGAGGACAGGATTTGATGTATTGCAGCATGCTAGAATTTTGCAAACCGCAAACCTTATCCTGAGCTGAGAGTTCTCCGTACCACTGGGTCACATTTAGGATACCAGGTCTAATCAAAGGGCTCAATAAAGGAATTAACAATGGGAAGGAAATGGTCTTGTATGCAAAAATTACATATTAAAGGTTGTCGGAGCTGAGTTAATTATAGCAAGTGTAGAGTACTAAGCAATCATGTAGTTATTACTGTATATATTATGTACCAATGAGCTCCTGTGATAGAGGGCAGCGAAAGCAGGCGAAGATCCAAGTCAGCGGTACAATCATACAGGTCTAAGGGGAATGAGATGCAGATATAAATGTCTTCTACGTACAGACCTTACATGAGATCCTCCGATTCTTAAAGCCTTCCAGGTTGTGTTATTGAAATATATCAGTAATTACAGATCTCTATATAGATCCTGGTAGAAATCAGTCTATCGGGAGCCAGTCTTTGGATGGCTTGTTGAGCTGTTATTATTTATTGGCGCTATATAGTTATATAGTATCATTAGCGTGATTAAATGTTTAGAATTATAAGGAAATAAAGACATGGCGGAATACAACTCAGTGCAGGAGGATCTGCCATCAGACTATGCATCATATAGGGACTCTGTCTTCCTAATTACATCATGGAAGATAGACTTGCACATTCTCAGTGAGCACCCTCTGTTGGTGTGCATTCTTGAGGCTTCCTAATTACATCATGGAAGTCAGATTTGCATATTCTTCCCATGTTCCTTTGCACAGTGGAGCGCTCATGGCTTAATAAGACTCCACACACCTAAATGGTGGTTCTCTCCCTATGGAGTGTCGATATCCCCCCAACCCTGTCTAAGCCCTCTCACCTCTGCCAGGTCAGTCGTCTCTGCACCAAGCTGAAGAGATGTAACACATCGAAACAGCTGTCCTTGGCTGAGAGACTGTATCTGGTAAAATCCCAACATCATTGTAAACAAAGGTCTCTGAGAAGGTCGGCATGATGTTAAAGGGAGCGCCCTCTGTTGGTTTGCTTGACTGAGACTCTGTCTTCCTAATTACATCATGGAAGATAGACTTGCACATTCTCAGTGAGCGCCCTCTATTGGTGTGCATTCTTGAGGCACTGGCTTCCTAATTACATCATGGAAGGCAGATTTGCATATTCTTCCCTTAGGGAGATATAGTAATTCTGTTCTGTAGGCAAACAATATTGTGCCATTTGGCTAATAGATGCAAACAGAGAATACACCGGACTCATCGGCACTTATTCATTAAGACTCCTTTGATAACCCTGCCTTGCCATTGTTGCACCTAATATGTAACATTGTTGTAAATTATATTCATCCTCCGGGTCAGTGCGCCAAAATAGAAGTCTGCACCAACTCCTTTCTGGGTTATATTTCTGGTATAATTTATGCCATAAATGTAGTGTAAGGATGGGTTCACACCAGCGCTTGGTTTCCATTTGGGGACTCCATTCCCAAATACGAGCGCAAAATACGGAGAAAAAAGTCCTGCAAGCAAAGTGGATGGATCCTTATAGTCTATAGGGTCCGCGGTTTTCCATGGGTAACCGGTTTTTAAGCTGACTGGGTTTTGAGTTTTTGGAACACAAAAAATGAAAACCCAAGCACAGGATGATAAATCTGACTTTGCCGATAGCCGTTCTTCTGTCATATACCCCTGTTAAGGAAATGTCCAGGGAACAAAATTCTAAATATTGCAATTATTGAACAAAAAATTCTCACAAAATAATGCAAATGCAAAAATAAGTCTGATAGTTTATGAGTCCGGTGAATTTATGAGCAGAGCATGCCTTCTCCTCACCTCTCCCCCTTCCCTCCTTACAGCTACTCATATAACAATCCCATATATGTCCTTGATATACAATAAGAAGCTGCTTTTATTGTAGCAGTGTCTTGAGGAAAGAAATATCTATTGAAGAACAGATTGTTGATATTCCATTGAAGGATACTTTGACATTTTAGAACATGGCCAATACATCTTCATTCAGATACAATGTATCAAACCGCACCAAGACATGCAGCGATATCTCCCAATTTGTTTTTTTATTATAAAAACATTTTTATTTCTACCACCCTTATCGCCTAACGAGGTCATAATAGGTGTGAAACCCTATCCCGATATCCCAGACAACAGTTAATGAAGCCTCGGTGGACGAAGTTATTGGAAAAGGGATTAGGGGGTGAGCAATGTGGTCAGGAACCAGACCTGAGTGATTTTCTATTGATTGGATGAAGCTTATTTAGGGCAAAGATTGCAAATAAATGACCTAATTGTTTCTGTAGCCTGAACAGATGATCAATGAGAAAGTAAGCAACCTTGAGAAATACTGTGCGGAATATACAGTTTAGCCCATGGCTTCCATCTAAACTTGGGCAGTTTTAATTAGATTGCAAGACTTTTTGAGAAGATGGGGAACATAAAGCAAAGAAAAGAGCAGCTGCCAAACTAATGAGTGCACTGAGGTGCACAATTCAGGTTTTAGGCTAAGGCACTGGGTGAACAGACCTGCCTCCTTAAATAGAGGGAAGGCGGGTCTAACCAGCAAGCCCCAGGTGCCCACGCCAGGTGCTCATAGGTTAGCACCTCTGTCAGTCGAAGTTAACTTGAGATGAGAGAGTAGTATTCAATCGAGTAGGTATTCGATAGAATACTATGGTATTTGAAATACTCTTACTCATTCAAATACTATCGCTATTCATAGTAAAGATTCAATGCAGAACCAACGTTGATTGGCCGAATGCTATACAGGGGTCAGTGTGCTTGCCGTGCACTGCCCGCATGACTCATCGGTGCGGGCAGTGAGCTACAAGCACATGGACCCGTTATAGTCTATGGGGTCTGTGCGCTTTAACTGCACAGCGCTCCTCCTAAACACTCTCCTCCTGCTACTCGTGGACTTGGTGACTCTCCTTTAGTCGAATAGTGGTTTCCCCTGAAACAAGCATTTTTCCCCATAGACTATAATGGGATTTTGATATTCAATCGAGTAGTCGAATATTGAGCCTCTACTCAAAACGAATATTGAATCTCGAATATTTCACTACTCGCTCATCTCTAGAATAACCCCATGCATGCTGGACATGTGACAGCAGAACAGGCTGCGACCCTGCTCTCTTGGTCGCACCTGCCGCACAGTCCTAACACTATATATCACATGACCATGAACTATCTATTACATGACCATGGACCATATATCACATGACCATGAACTGTCCATCACATGACCATGGACTACATATCACATGACCATGGACTATCCATCACATGACCATGGACTGCATATCACATGACCATGGACTATCCATCACATGACCATGGACTGCAACTCACATGACCATGGACTATCCATCACATGACCATGGACTGCAATTCACATGACCATGGACTATCCATCACATGACCATGGGCTGCATATGATATACAGTCCTACTCGTAACAATCTCATACTGATAACTTGTCCTAAGTCCTGACTTGTCCTGATGACTTGGCCATCAATATCATTTCTTGGACAACCCCTTTAAGACCACCACTAAACCAAGCCTAACAAAGGCTTCCTAAACTAGAAAATCCAAGATGTTCCCTTATTTTCTTCCAGAGGAATCTAAGACATCATGAACGTTATCCATTTTCTGAAGAACCTTCCTTTAACATCCACCTCCAGAAAGTAGAGATGTATTAATGGGAAATATTTAATCACACCTGTGTTAATGGGAAATAGATTCTCTTGTGATAATAACGTCTTAATTGGAAATAAATTGAACCATGTTAAAACATCTTTATTAAAGCTTCACATCCTGGTACGTGGTGTAAGGAAGGTAAAGCTAATTATCCAGGTTTTCTGGTCCCTGGTGACACAAGGCAGAAGATCCGTTCCTGCTATTGACGTCTTATGAAATGTCTTCCAGTTGTTTAACGTTACGTATAGATTTTCTTCACGGAGACCAGGCTGGAATCGGTCAGAAGGAATGAACCAAACAAATCAGAGGAGCCTCAGATTAACCCCAATGAAATGCATTACTTCGAGACAGAAATCTGCAACATCTCATTGACCCTTAGAGATGTAAATGGTTAATTGAAACATTCCTAAAGACCGTGTAGGCAAATTAAGAACGTCGTACAGATATATGTTTGTGGATTTCTTAGTGGTAATGCTTGGTTAGGCCTCCGGACTAATGCTTCCTTATCTGGGATTAAGTGTACTAAATGCGGCTGAAGAATTCATGTTTCCTATCTGAGGGGTCTGGAAATTAATAGGATATTGTTAAAACAATTAACGTGCTCTCTATCCTTAAAGCGACTAAGCTCCATTGTGAAGGAGGATCTGTCGGCAATCCTGACGTGTCTCTTCAAATACTTCTATTCCCCAAGAGAACATTTATGGCAAATTAGGAGGTTTATAAATCCTACTTAGTACCCTTGGAAGTGTTAAATAAATTGACAATTGGGTGTACCATTCCCATTGTCAATAGGGTGTGGTCTTACATAGTCTGAAATTATCATCACTGACTTTATAGTAGCAAGGGTCTGAAGTAGGAGCAAAGCTTTTTGGACCGAACTGGATTCAACCCTAATTTTCCAAAAGTTTCAGGTTCAACCATGGGGGCCATGATGATGTTATGGTGCTCTAAAGGGTCGTATGACCCAAGTGACTGGTGAGGTCCAATCACAGCCTTTGGCAGGCCCATGTGGCATCATCCAGGAGACCCAAAAAGTCCATAAGAGGACCCTGATGGAGCAATGACCCTGCCCGGTAGAAATGAGGGATGGTTAATATCCACAACTCCCCTTGGCCTCCACATATTATACACTGTGGTGTGAAGAAACCTTACCAAAGTTCACCCATCTCTGGTAGGGTCACACTTTACCCCAAGATGAGGCATGCTATCTTTCCATGTAACACATAGGCATCATATCCTGGATTTGGCAGGGCAGTCCCAGGTCGTACCAAGGGCATGTACAGTATGTACTGGACATAGAGCTTACAAAATGGTGTATAAATAAGGGGCAACGTGGTGACTTCATGGTTAGCACTGTAGCCTTGCAGCTCTGGAGTCCTAGGTTCGAACCCCACCAGGAACAACAACTGCAAGGAGTTTGTATGTTCTCCCCGTGTTTGCGTGGATTTCCTCCCATTCTACAAAGACATACTGATAGGAAACAAAAATGTACATTGTGATCCCTATATGGAGCTCACAATCTACATTAAAAAACAAACAAACAAAAACCAATGGTGTATAAATAAGTTTTATTCAAGTAAGGACTTTGTATGGCAGATGTATGGGGTATTGGGAGCAACCCGGATCACATGATCGAAAATCCAAACTAGCCAATGACAGCTTAGCCTACATCTGTCAACGGTTGGGTTAGATTCTGTTGGTCTTGGTCATTGAAAGTAGGTCAATGATTGAGCATTACTAGTTGGCTAGGCCGCCATTTTTGAGAAACTGATCCCAAACAAATCCCAAAAGTTTTGGATTCACCAGAATATCAAAATTTTGGGAAATTCTACAGACGCCGATGAGCTGAAATCGGGACATACCTCCTGCCGACCGGGACGGTTTTGTTAGGTCCAGGCTCGCCCGACCCTGGATCCACCCCTGAATCATTCTACCTGTCCGTGTCTACAGCAGAGAACAAAATCCTTCCCAATCTTAATTTTCAAAACCAACACTTTTAAATGTATGAAGAAAAAGAATCCATCTATTTCCATTCTTCTATTTTTCATAAGGACACGCACACATTCATGTATAGTAAAGGAAATTGAGCTGGTCATAAAACTGGCGTGTAGACAGTCTATTGATCAGATATGAAGTCATCCTTGTCAGTGCCGAAGGCAATAATCAAAAATTCCAGATATACAATAATAGAACGCTGAAGGAACATTTGACAGCTGACACTTGAAGTATTTTCTGACTCCCAAGTGGCCCATGAGAGTTCTACTTAATGGTCATGTAGTCATAACCAGCACCGGCTTCATACGCTGCAAAACATCCCCAGTACAAGATATATAAAAGGGGTCTGTCATGTCCGAAATACCTCCCAAATCAATACTAGGGACTTTTGATATGAACAGATATTTACCTATGTGGCCACATACCGAAGAAGCAATAGAGAGAGAATCATCTCATTATGGATGTACAAATCAGCCCGAAACTGCAGTGGGGTGGGGCTGATTTTCCACACTTGCCTATAGACTTATACATAACGTATGTAAGTATAAAGGGGTTGTCCCATCTGAAGGATCCTATCTATACTGGATCGATTTTAAAATCCTATTTCCGATCATTTTCCAGCCGATCATGAAATTTACTCGATCGCTGATCGGAATCCGATCTTTTCCGATCCCGATCGTTCAACCCTAGTTAATGCTTCTCTATGGGAAAAGACACTTTCGGGGTTGAGCCGATTTCAAAATCCGATTTCCGATCATTTTCCAGCCGATCCAGATCATGAACATGAAATTTGCTCAATCGCCGATCGGGATGCGATCTTTTCCGATCCCGATCGCTCAACCCTAAAAATGATCAAATGGTTCCATTTCAATCCCAACCATTGATATTCGCCTGTATTAATTTTTTTGCCTAGCTTTTTGATACACTCTTTCCATGTGCACCTGGGGAGATATTTTCCATTCGAGTTGACATTTTACCTGGAGACGAATTGAATCCAACAAACTATAAACTGACAAAAGTGTCAACCAAGAGCCACAAAGTGAATATTTTATTCCCCCCGGTTGTTGCCGTCTTGTAAATAGTTTTTCCTACCTCAAATTGCTTAAATGCTTTCATTATGCATGCTAATTCTGAAGTTCTGAATTATTTATATAGCATGAAAACATTGACTGACACTTCATGAATACCGCGGCTTCCATCTCGCTGCAATTTGAGCAGTCACAACATATGTCAGACCCGAGAATTCATTCAGGTAGATTAATTTTCAGCTAATTATTGAAAATTGTTTACATTTGTTGAAAAATTAATTTTGTGCCATTCTGCAAATGTTTATGAACGTTGCGGCTGTTTCACATTGGGCTAAATGGGACACGAAAAGTTAATGGCACAGCGCAATTCATTCGTTATGCTAATGAGTGCGTTTATTTAATTAGAGCTTAAATATAAAGAAATAAGGAATTATTAATGAAAGCAAACAGTGCATAATACAGCTCGGAAGACGGCGAATATAATATACGTCTACGCTGGGCTTCGAAAAGTCTAGAAAACTCTGGGTAGTAATATAATTCTGATTACATTCGTACAATCGTCTTAGAAATTTAAGGAGATTCTGGGTAAAATAAGACATGCAGAGGCTTAGGGTGAAGGAACATCATGCAAATGAAGCCGAACGTTACTTGGAATTTAATCTGAGATTCAGATGGTTATTGTAATCTTATATTTGTGTGCTGAGCCTCAGGCGTATTTTCTCGAGCAATAATCTGTGATTAAGGTGGGTAAGAACACGAAATGTGCTTTCACTTGATTCAGAAGATGAGAAGACGTCATAAGTGATTCCAGGTGATTCTAAGGTCTGGTTCACATCTGCATTGGTAATCCATTCAGGGAGTCCACATGTGGACCCCCACAAAGGGACTACCGAACGCATTGGTAAGCAGTGTGCAGTGAAAGCACACAGACCCCATAGACTATAATGGGGTCCGTGTGCTTTCTGCGCGGTCTCCAGTTCCAGCTCCAGTTCGCGATCTACTTTCCTGCCCACGTGACTCGTGCAGAAAGCACAGGGTACCCATTATAGTCTAGGGGGTCTGTGTGCTTTCACTTTTCGGGAATCTGTTCGGGAGGGTCCCCATGCAGATACCCCTGAATGGATTACTGATGCAGATGTGAATGAGGCCTAAGCCAATGCAATATTTGCCCATAAGGGCTAATGCACACAGTCATATCACAGTTTATGGAGCTGTAGTAAGGTGCCCAGGGTCATACTTTCCCCCATATACCTTTGAGTTTATACAGATTCTATAGGTGTTATGTAATTGCTACTTAAGCAATTCCGTAATGGTAATGGGAGTAATACATAAGTCTGGGAGAAAAACCAGGAGTGTAAGGGAATAGCCAAAATTAAAGCAGAGGAATATCAGAAGTCCAGACTGGTCCAAGTCTAGGTCACAAAGAAAGTCAAATCGGCATACAGGGTAATCCAGGAGATCGACAGAAAAGAGGGAGATGGGAGGGAATTCTAAGCCTAAAACACTAGTGCAATCATGGGCACCCGAGAAAGGAAAATGGCAGGTTAAAATACCCTACAGATTGGGTGCTACAGCCCTAGTTTGCTCGGCATTTCATACCTCTGAACCTTCCTGTGAACTGATATATATATATATATATATATATATATATATATATATATATATATATTGTATATATATTTTAACTTATCAGTTTATTTGCTTGTACTTTTTTCCATCAATTGTGCACCAAACACTCTATTCCTGTATAAATGTGCTTACCTTCAGATATTGTGTTATACCATGCCTGATGAAGGGAACTTTAGCAGTCCTGAAAGCTTGCAATCTCTTATCAATTTTTGTTATCCATTAAAAAAGATATCAACTACTGAGGACTCTCTATCTTTACATTTCATATCCACTGGCTAATACGGTACAAAGATAATTTTTTTCTTATACTATATATTAGTATAATAGATGGAGGCCCAGGGAAATTATAAAATGCAAAAACATTCACACTCACCTTCCATTACCTTTCTTGGACCTTCTTGCTGCATCCAGCACTTTTCTTGTGACTTCTGGCACTCTTCTATGATGTCATAGGCCCTGGGGACATGGCTGAAGCCTTTATTTGGATTGACCCACCAACAGTCACATCACAGTCCTCAATGCTGAACTCGGGCTGATGACATCATAGATGAGCTTTCTACACCCAAGAAAGGTAACAGAACTGGGTTTTTTTGTCACCTCCCCGGGCCCCATCTATTGCCTTCCATCAATTGTTCCACGAACTTGGAAGGGAGATTATACCCTCCATCTTGGAGAACTAAGCACAGATCTTCTGTGGATGTAGGTTTGATCTTCTCATGCCATCCCAGACAGACTAAATAATATTGAAATCAGGGCTCTGCGGGGGCCGTATCATCACTTCCAGGACTCCTCCTCCAAAGGGCAAAAGTCATACCAAATATTGATGAGATTTACATTTTTCCTTTGTGTTTATTTTATTATGTTAATTGACAAAAATAAACTATTAACACTGTTTTTGGAAGTATTCTTACTTTGTTGGTGTTTTTCACTCCTGTCTAACACTTTTGCACAGTACTGTAAATATATACATGGACACAATACATGGACTACTTTAATTATTGATTATCTTTACTGGTCTTCTCTTTCCTAAAACAAGAGACCAAAGAGACCAAAGTTGTTGCTGAGCCTCTAGCATACGTAACATATGCTCTCAAGGTTGTCGCTGTTTGGTAGACCTTATTAATTAGAGACATTCTTGTCTGGAAGGTCAATGGGCTTGAAGAATGGACATAAGCATCAATGACCTTGTTAAGATGTCTCAGATGTTTATCTGAGGAATCAGACATAATTACTGGAAGTGGCATCTGGCTCTTCAGCAGAAATCATCACTAAGGTGAGCCAATTACTGCAGTGATTGGCTGAAGTATGACGAGCAGTCCATGTATCTAGGACACCTTCTTACCAGGTTCTTGAATTTACGGCCTGTGTGAAAAATAGTTTTCCAAGTGTTATAAGCAACACATTAATTATTTACACAAAGCACACCTTCACCTTACATAACAAGTTCTCGTGGAGATATCACATACTATACAAACATCCAGACGTTATAAAAAAAAAGCAAAAAATTTCCAATTAGCTCATTAGAACCATCATGAATATCTTATGTAATGTTGTCCATATTCACTGGATAACTCGAGGGTAGTAAACAATTCCTGCTTGATACTGTATGGAAATTGTTCTGTTTGGTGTCATAGTCTTGTCCAAAGGGGGCATCGTACAGAATTTAGCATCGGTATAGAAGGGATATGCAACGTAGTTTGCCAAGCTCAAGTACCATGATGTAATTAGGAAGTCAGGTGCCTCAGTGTTGCAAACCCTAAGGAGTGACGATATCCCCTTAACCCTGTCTAAGCCTCTCACCTCTCTCTACACCGGGCTGACGAGATGCAATAACATCGAAATGGCTGTCCTCGGTTGAGAGACTATACCTGGCAATAATCCCAGCATCATTGCAAAACAAAGGCCTCTTGGAAGGTCGAGCATGATGTTAAAGGGAGCAGCCTTTATTGGGACACTGAGATTCTGTCTTCCTAATTACATCAGGGAAGACAGGCTTGCACATTCCAGTGAGCGCCCTCTATTGGTTTGCAACACTGAGGCACCTGACTTCCTAATTACATCATGGAAGACAGATTTACATATTCTTCCCATGGTCCCTTGCAAAGTGGAGTGCTAAAGGCTTAATAAGTCTCCACACACCTATATGATGGTCTCTCCCTAAGGAGTGATGATATCCCCTTAACCCTAAGCTCAAGTACGTCAATGTCTTAGAGCAATCTGAGAAGATTTAACCAAACTACGGACATGGATTTGAATTTTTTGAGTTTTCTTTTCCAGTTAGAGAGTTAACACCTATCTAGAGAAATCTTACTTTAGCTAGCCATACACTAGAAATTTCCATCAGCTAAACAGGCCAATTTAGACTATTTTCTGCCAATCGGTTCACTATTTTGTGACACGAACAAGCCTGACAGGTGCCTACTGGAGCTACATATCTGTCAAAAAATTGTCTCGCTGTGCTTGATTTTTTAGACATTGTTGGGTGCTGTAGTTGAAAGGTCCTTCTTGCCGAACAAAAGATCTGCATCACATTAATGGAAGCCCAAACCAAGCCAAAGATCATGGCACAGATCATTCAATGATTTGTCATTTTCTCTTATTGCATGTCATCCAAAATTACAGCCTTCGTAGCCCAACCATGAATGACAAGTTGCTAAGAAAATAGCCACCAGAAATCCCTAAGAAATGGTTAAACTTACCTTGTGTCTTATTCGGTGATATAGGCACATTGAGCGTCACGTGCCTGGTAAAGAAAGACACTGATTGCCGGACACCACAAGGAGGCCTGAATGAGGTAAGGGAAGGTGTTTTTTTTTAAAAAAAAATTTATACCTCCCTACGGTGTCCACCTATTATACATTAGCTTCTGATGAGACCCCAGAGTATAATAACTTCATACCTTATTCTATCCGAAAAAGTTCAAACTGAAATAGAAGATTGTTTAGTCCAAACATAGAATGAAACAGATCTTCAGGGGTCCACCCATCCTTATACACAACATGGGTCTGGAATCAGTTGGTTCTGGGCACTTTATAGGGGCCAAGCACTGGTATAGCAGCTCAGCTCCATTGAAGTCAATGAAAGTTGAGGTGGAGAACCAATGCCCCGGCTACTATACAAGGACTGGAGCTTTCTGCTTCCATCATGTATTCTGTATAGTACAGTTATTGGAAGTGGCCTTATACAGGTGGCCAAGTGGCCTTATATAATTAGAGATGTGAAAACCTCATGAGATATTCAAAGAATATTTTTAAGGTTTGTCCCTCCCCTTCCTTTCAAGCCAAACTTGGAGGGCCAAGCTTGCATTAATATATCATGTCGTTGCCGAGCTCCAAGGCCCCAAATAATCCTAGAGCACATAACATCAAACAAAGGACATAAAAGGATGTTGGCGGAGCCCCGGAGGTGAGTACAGCTTAATGTTTTGCCACACCTACCCTGGGCTTTCAATTATTATTGTAGAATAGTGTTTTCTGGGTGATGAACCCCAAAAGTTTAGAGGTCTGGTTGAGCCCTAGATTTTTGGAAAATTTGGGTCAAATACAGCTTCATCTGGACCTAATCACTTAGACACCTAGGCTCCGTCAGGCCAGATCCCTACAGTCAATAGAAACATCTTCCCGTCTTGTCAGGAAAAGAGCGGAACCTCTGCCATAGTATTATACAAAATCATTATATTATCAGCAGCCTGGGGGGGAAAGAGACTGATTCTGTCCAGAACTTTCTCCAGCAGAAAGTGCCACCATTTTTTTTTTATATTCCGAACATTATAAATTTAAGTAATTCTGGATTTTTGGTAATAAAATAATTTTTAATAATTTATCACTAATCCCTGAGATATTCCCTTTAAATATGAGCACATTCAGATACTGCTCAGTGTAAGCTGCTATTGTAAAGTTCTATTTGTTCTATTTAAATATGGATCTGGAAAAAAGAGTAATTCTTCAAAAAATAAAAATTCAACCCCAACAGCCTATCTTACTTTCTTTTATCAAGTACCTGGAACATTTTTTTTTCCGTTTTCTGCACTTGTAATGAATTAATTTTCTCTGGGAAATCTTTCTACACCGGAATGTATTTTCAAGAGCTCAACCAAGGTAAAATATTGACAAAACTCCAGCAAAAATAATAAGTCTGTCCCTGCTGAGTCTTCTTTCAAGCTAAACAGTGTAGCAATGATTTATGTCTAATTATTAATTTATAGAACTCGTATGTGTGTTTAAGTCCGAAGAACAGAAACAACACGGAAGGCCTGACACAATCGGAAGAGAATAATTTACCCAAACCAAAGGTGGACAATCTGGGGGGAATTTATCAAAAAGTTGCAAACATTTTAATGCCGGAAAAGTTGTGCGACTTGTTAATCCTTACACTTTGTTTTCTTCTTTTCCTCCTATGTAATACCTTCTTCTAACTGCTCAGGGATGGGATAGGGAGAGGCAAAAGTTGGTGATCATCAACCTTACAACGCGACGTATATGAATTGTAAAATAAAATGTTGAAACCTACTGTGATCCTGTAGCTCAGGACCTATTACTGTGGAAGGACCTGCACAGGTATGGTCACATGATAAGATGTTTTCCCAGAAGACTATGTGTAGGAGGAGAGGGAGGCTCCCACCCCACAGATACACCAGTAAAGTTAAGATATTGCAACAAATTAACCAGTTGTTATATATATATATATATATATATATATATATATATATATATATATATATATATTGTGTGTGATTCTGTTATACAAGACTTTTCAGTAATATGTCATACACCAGAGTCAAGAGTTTGTTACATGCAGCCTTATATTCACTGGAAAACAATTTGCACAGATTTCTGTCCATGCCAAAAGACTAATTTTTGTGCAGAACTGCTACACATCAAAATGCAAAGCCATGGAACAAATCCAAGACTCAACCTCGGATTCCTGCTGAGGATCTTATAATAAATACATATGTTTCAAATTTCCCTATAGCAAATCTAACGTGTGTACATATCCTTATACTATAGGATTCCTGATCTCAGCCTAGGTTATTACTCTAGTATTAAAGGGGTTTTCTGGGTTAACAGATATTGATGACCTATCCTTCAGATCAGACCTGTTTCGACACTCGACACTCTCACCCATCAGCTTTTCGTAGGAGCCACCTGACCTGGAACTGTTAGGAGTATTTAGGTTCTTTAATTTCTATTTTTCTTACCTGGGGAGTTTTTGGCTGCGCAGTGTCTGGAGCGGCATCCTGGCGCTGCGGGGTTATCCTGTCGTGAGTATTGGTTCACACCTTCTGACTTGCACGTGCGCACTGATGGTAGGCAGCTTTATCTCCTGGTTGATTAGTCTGTCCTCCCATTTGCACCTGGGAGGAGTGGTCTCTACTCTGTATTTATACCCATGCCTCCCATGGTTCTGTGCTGAGTGTCGCTTTTACAGAGCTAGGCCTTAGCAGGAGGAGTAGGTGGTGTTCTGGGATAGAGGAAGTTCCGTGGTTGGTTTTTGGGAGGTTTGGGTGAACAAGTTGGTTTGTGTGTTTTCCCTTCTGTGTTCACCAATCCTCCCTCAGTGTATAATTGACTGTGTGAGTGAATTGCCTTATCCTTTGATTTCTACTCAGTTTCCCTGTGTTTGTTTCCTAGTGTATGGTTCCTTCCCATATTGGTTTGGGGGAATCCTTTCCCACATTTTTCCTGTGTGCTGCTTGTGTTGTTAGTCAGCGCACACCCTTGTCAGTCCCTGTCAGTAGCAGCTTCACTTGTTCGTTAGGGGTGACCCCCTTTAGTCTCCAGTCCCTAGAGGTCTTATAGGGCATTCCTTCTCCCACTTCCCTCTAGGCCTACGGAATCAGTGAGAGAGGAGCTGTCGGGGTCAGGCTTAGCCTGAGTACAGCCGACCCACACCCGTGAGGCAGGGACCGGGATAGCTAGTGGGAGTAGTGCAGGGCGAGATTCCCCACTGCTATTCCTTAGCCCCGTTGCAGCTACCTGGACTGACATAACAGTACACTCAGCCGGTAAAAAAGAAAAAAAAAAAAGAAAAAAAAAAAAGGTTCGTTTGCATTATGACGGACCTGAAACAGTTGTACCAGGTGGTGCAGCAGATTTCCACTGAGATGGAGGGGATCAAGCTACGAATGGATGCCATCCAAGCTTCTGGCGTATCTCAAGTACAGCAGTTGGCTCAACACGCAGCCTCTCAGGTGGAGGGCATACAGAGGCAGGTGAGTAGCGCCCCTGTGGGTCGGCCTCTGGAGCCAAAAGTCAGCTTACCTGAACCCTTCCGAGGTAAGAGGTCAGATTTTTTCCGATTTCAAAAGGACTGTCTTTTGTATTTCCGGCTACGGCCGTTTTCCTCCGGTTCTGAGGTACAGAGAGTTGGGATTATTATTACTTTATTGAGAGATGATCCCCTCATCTGGGCACATTCGTTACCAGCCGACTCAGCTTGCTTACTAACTGTAGAGGCGTTTTTCTCCACAATGGGGTTACTGTATGACGACCCAGACAGGGTACGCACGGCTGAGTATAACCTACGACGTGTGGTGCAAGGGGATCACACTATAGAGAAATATTGCACAGAGTTTCGTAGGTGGGCAGCAGAAGTACACTGGAATGACCCCGCTCTACTTAGTCAGTTTGAGACAGGGCTCTCGGACCAGGTTAAAGACCATCTAGTTTCTCACCCTGTTCCGGGAGATCTAGATGAGGCCATGCAGCTGGCAATTAGAGTTGGACGGCGCCTCCGGGAGCGTGGAGACAAGAGTCCTGGGGGGCTTAGCCCTCCTCAATTCTCTGTTTTTAGAGAGGACCCGGGGGACCAACCCATGCAGATTGGTGCCACTGTGCGAAGTGCAAGACCCAAGAGTGAAGGGTCCCGCACAGTACGCTGTTTTGTGTGTGGAGGGATGGGACATGTAGCAAGGGTATGCCCCTCCAGAGAATGGTTCGCCAAGGAGAGAAATAACCCCAGGTCTATTGAGGGTAAAGGGAGAAAACCTACTAAGGAGGGAGGTGTGCATATTTCCTGTACTCAGACTGCCGGGTTGACCCTTGAAGGATGGGTAAATGGGCAGAAGTGCCGGATTTTGGTTGATTGTGGTTCGGCAGTCAACCTTATTGACTCAGAGTTTTGTGAGCAATTAAGGGTGAGTCCTTTGGTCTTGGAGTCTCAGATACCGGTGTGGGCTATTGATAAGACCCCTCTACAGCAAGCTGTCATCTCCAAACAGGTGGAGGGTTTGGAGTTTATTGTGGGTGGCCACAGGGAAGAGATTGACTTGTTCTTGTTGTCTAAGTTACCAGCACAAGTAGTTTTGGGGTGGCCCTGGCTGAAGCAGCATAACCCTATTATCAACTGGGAGACCGAGTCAGTAGTTTCTTGGGGGCAGGGGTGTAATGGTCGATGTCTGCCCATATCCGTTATGTCTTTGTCTATAGACAATTTGCCTCAAGAAATATGTGAGTTCAGGGAGGTCTTTGAGGAAAGGGCAGCCAAGACATTACCACCATATCGCACCTATAATTGCTCGATTAAATTTATACCTAATGCAGTGTTACCCAAGACAAGGTTGTACAATCTCACTATTCCGGAGAGGGAGGCGCTCAAAGAGTATATTGAGGGGAGTCTAGAGGTGGGGCATATTCGCCCATCTAAGTCCCCAGTAGCAGTGGGGTTTTTCTTTGTTAAGAAGAAAGATGGAGGGTTGCGCCCTTGTTTGGATTTTAGGGAGATTAACAAAATTACGGTGCGGAATCCCTATCCCATTCCGTTGATCTCGGATCTATTCAGCCAGATTACGGGAGCCCGCTGGTTTAGTAAAATAGATTTACGTGGGGCGTATAACTTGCTGAGAATCAAGAAGGGGGATGAGTGGAAAACAGCGTTTAACACACCCCTAGGACACTTTGAGAATCTTGTGATGCCTTTCGGTCTAACCAATGCGCCTGCGTTTTTTCAGAATTTTATTAATGATGTACTAAGTGCCGTCATAGGGAGGGGGGTTGTGGTCTATCTGGACGATATACTCATTTACACCCCGGATTTGGAGACTCATTGGGAGAGAGTGAGAGAGGTTTTAGATCTCCTGAGGGTTAACCAATTAAGTGCTAAGCTGGAGAAATGTGTGTTCGCGGTCAATAAATTATGTTTCCTTGGCTATATCCTATCGGACAAGGGGTTCGAGATGGACCCTGAGAAGGTCAGGGCAGTCTTGGAGTGGCCGCGACCCGAGAACCTAAAGGCGGTCCAACGGTTCTTGGGGTTCTCCAACTATTATCGCCAGTTTATCAAGGGATTTTCTGAGGTTGTGAAACCTATCTCGGACTTGACTAAGAAGGGGGCTGACTGTGCTAAGTGGTCGCCAGAGGCGCTAGCTGCGTTTGAAGAACTGAAGAAGCGATTCTCATCCGCTCCCATTTTGAGACAGCCGGATGAGAGGTTGGCCTTCCGAGTGGAGGTGGATGCCTCCTCGGTGGGGGTGGGAGCAGTACTTTCTCAGGAGTTCGAGGAGGGTACGCATCCCTGTGCCTTCTTTTCTAAGAAATTCTCTGCCTCTGAACGGAATTATGACATCGGAGATAGGGAACTACTAGCAATAAAACTAGCGTTCGAACATTGGCGTCATTTCCTGGAGGGGGCCAGAAGGCCAGTCCAGGTATTTACTGACCACAAGAATTTGATTTATCTTGGGTCGGCGAAGAGATTAAATGCACGGCAGGCCAGATGGGCTCTATTTTTTGCGCGGTTCCATTTTAACGTGACTTATGTGCCGGGTTCAAAGAATGTTAAGGCTGATGCTTTATCCCGGTATATGTCGACTGAGGAGGAACGAGAGGCGCCTGCCACTATTCTTGGGGATGGAGTGGTGGTAGCAGTATTGGGCGCGAAATTGGAGAAGGCCTTGATCGAAGCGCAACACGCTGCACCTTCCAAGATACCTAGAAACAAGCTTTTTGTCCCAACTACTCTCCGACAAAGTCTCCTGAGGGAGTGTCATGAGTCGGTTCTTGCTGGTCACCCGGGGGTTTCAGAGACCATGAGATTGGTGTCTAGGAATTTTTGGTGGCCAGGGTGGAGTAAGGAGGTCTTGCAGTTTGTTCAAAATTGTTCGGTCTGTGCAAGAGCCAAGGCGTCGCATACCCGTCCCCACGGTCTTCTACATCCATTGGAACCTCCTAAGGCACCTTGGACTCATCTGTCTATGGATTTCATCACGGGTCTTCCGGTGTCTAAGGGTTTCACGGTCATTTGGGTAGTCGTTGACTGCTTCACGAAAATGTGCCATTTGATCCTGTTTTCCAGGCTGCCATGTGCCAAGACATTATCTGAGGCGTTTATTAAAGAGATTGTAAGGTTGCATGGTCTTCCTGAGGAGATCGTTTCAGACAGGGGACCGCAATTTGTGGCTAAATTCTGGCGGGCTTTTTGCAGCAGGTTGGGAGTTACACTGTCGTTTTCCTCCGGGTTTCACCCAGAGTCTAACGGACAAACAGAGAGGAAGAATCAGGATGTGGAACAGTTTTTGAGGTGTTTTGTTCGAGAGAACCAGAATAATTGGGCTGCCTTTCTCCCCCTGGCAGAATTTTCCCTAAACAACCATGATTCCAATGCCACAGGTACCACACCTTTTTTTTGCTCCGGTGGTAGACATCCTGTTTTCGGAGTATTTTCTTCCATTTCTTCCCCAGTTCCGGAGGAGGAGCTATTTTCTAAAAAGCTGCAAGGGGTATGGTCCCGTATCCGAGAGAATCTGGTGCGGGCGTCGCACCAGGCTAAGGTCCAGGCGGATCGGAAGAGAGGAGAGTTGCAGTTCTTCCCTGGTGAGATGGTTTGGTTGTCCACCAAGAATATCAGGTTGAAGGTTCCTAGCAAGAAGCTGGGTCCCAGATTTGTGGGTCCTTTTAAGATCATCAAGATGGTAAATGAAGTGGTGGCGCAGCTGCAACTACCTAAAAGGTGGAAGATAAACCGGGTCTTCCATGTCTCCTTGTTAAAGAAGGCCAAGAAGGGAACGTCTCCAGTTAAGGTTCCACCAGTTTCTGAGTCCGGGGAGTATGAGATATCCCGAGTTCTGGATAGTAAATATGTTCGGGGGAAGCTATGGTATCTGGTGGCATGGAAGGGATACGGTCCTGAGGATAATTCTTGGGTCCTGGAGTCAGATGTGTCAGCTCCCAGACTCGTGGAGAAATTCCACAAGGAGTTCCCGAAGAAGGATGCTCCTAGAGAATCCGGAGTCTTCTCCTTGAGGGGAGGATCCTGTTAGGAGTATTTAGGTTCTTTAATTTCTATTTTTCTTACCTGGGGAGTTTTTGGCTGCGCAGTGTCTGGGGTGGCATCCTGGCGCTGCGGGGTTGTCCTGTCGTGAGTATTGGTGCACACCTTCTGACTTGCACATGCGCACTGATGGTAGGCAGCTTTATCTCCTGGTTGATTAGTCTGTCCTCCCATTTGCACCTGGGAGGAGTGGTCTCTACTCTGTATTTAAACCCATGCCTCCCATGGTTCTGTGCTGAGTGTCGCTTTTACAGAGCTAGGCCTTAGCAGGAGGAGTAGGTGGTGTTCTGGGATAGAGGAAGTTCCGTGGTTGGTTTTTGGGAGGTTTGGGTGAACGAGTTGGTTTGTGTGTTTTCCCTTCTGTGTTCACCAATCCTCCCTCTGTGTATAATTGACTGTGTGAGTGAATTGCCTTATCCTTTGATTTCTACTCAGTTTCCCTGTGTTTGTTTCCTAGTGTAAGGTTCCTTCCCATATTGGTTTGGGGGAATCCTTTCCCACATTTTTCCTGTGTGCTGCTTGTGTTGTTAGTCAGCGCACACCCTTGTCAGTCCCTGTCAGTAGCAGCTTCACTTGTTCGTTAGGGGTGACCCCCTTTAGTCTCCAGTCCCTAGAGGTCTTATAGGGCATTCCTTCTCCCACTTCCCTCTAGGCCTACGGAATCAGTGAGAGAGGAGCTGTCGGGGTCAGGCTTAGCCTGAGTGCAGCCGACCCACACCCGTGAGGCAGGGACCGGGATAGCTAGTGGGAGTAGTGCAGGGCGAGATTCCCCACTGCTATCCCTTAGCCCCGTTGCAGCTACCTGGACTGACATAACAGGAACTAGCGGAAAGAGCGGAGCCAAAAGCACAGCTCTGTTCTCTATGTAGTGGCTGTGGCAATTCACCTAGTTATCTAAATGAGAGCTGAGATGGAATATCCGAGACCGGTCAATATACAGAGAATGGCGCTATGGTTCTAGCTACAGTCACTGCATTAGTTCCCGAGTGCAGCTGCTGAGACTTATGTTGGACTCCACTTAGGTCATACTAATGACAGATCCTAAAAAGGGTCAATATCTGGGCAAACCACACGAGATCTGTCTTGCAAATATTTGTGAGGTTCACTCAGCAGTATAAGTGTCATATCACAGTGGTACACCCCATATGAGGGCCATTCAAGACACTAGAAGAGGCCCAAAGAGGACGTTGAGTGACCGTTGGATGCCACAGCGTTGAAGACGTTGAGTGACTGTTGGATGCCACAGCGGTGCCTAGGAGAGGTGAGTGTTTGTCTTGTTTATACCCCTTCCCTGGGCCTCCACTCTGGGGTCTGAAGAAATCCCAGAGTATAATAGTGGTCTCTGGGTGACAAGCCTCAAAAATTTTGAGTTCGGCCAAAACCAAAATTTTGGTAAAATTCATAACAAACCAGTTCGTTCCTCCCCATGTGTAACCCATTAAGTGGAGAACCTTATCATACCCCAATTGTTCTTCAACTGATGGATTCTGTATAATATATCTCCTTTATCTCTATGAAGACAGCTCATACGCTAAGGTTGCAATTCCCTTTTCTCTGAAATAATTCCCAAGAGTATTGAGAAATATTTCATGTTTACTAAGAACCTACAAAAGTGCCCTCGGATATTGAAAACTTTTGAACGCTGGCCTAGTATACTATAAAGAAAGAGGGTCCCACGACAGCGGCAGACGTATGTATTCCTGAAGGCCATGTTTTCATTCAACGGGACGTTAAATAATATAAAATGATTTCCTAACAGGATCTCAGAATGATGATCTTTTAATAAACTCCTACTTATTCCTCCATCTTCGAACTTGTACCAGAAATCATACAGGGTAAGCATTTTCGTACAGATCGCTGTAAATCAAACATAAGTCATACAAATCTGTGCCGTGAGAAATGCATAAAGAATTATTCAATGAATTTCTCAGGCGTGCTTGTAATAGATAATTTATCATCTTGGTGTTACTTTTCAATGAGGATCTATCTTCTAGGAGTCAGAATATATCAGTGTAAGAGACAAGGTTAGTCAGCACCTCCTCCAGGATATATCAGTCACACTTACCCCCGGTGGCATTTGTCCCCATTGCTGGCTGCAACCAATTACCAATCTGTAGCATGCCGAAGAGACAAAAAAAAATTGACAAATGTAAGACAAGTCTCACACAACTAAAAACAATCATTGACTATTGTATATGAAATGTAGAATAGGTTTCTTTAACCCAGTGTTTTCCAACCAAAATTCCTAGGGGAACCCTTACCACTTCATTTTCACCAAAATACATAAACATCCTAAGGATGGTGACATGTGGTTATTCTCTCAACTTTAGTATTGAAACCCCATGGAGGGTCTCCAAGACACCCCTGGGTGCTGCGGTACACCTCTTGGGAATTTCCACTTTAACCTATTCCCATGGCCATACCATACCAAGCTATGAAATCTTTGGGCCACCAGATCTAATATTTATGAATTATCCTAAGGATAGGCCAATGTTAGACCAGATAACCCCTTTAATACCCTTCACCTCAATTGGACTTCCTGATCACCAGAATGATACTGTGGACAAGGATACATGCCGCTCCATTTGGGGCTCATTTCAGAGATAGGCATGAGTCCCAAAGGTAGGACCTACATCTATCAGATATTTATGGCATATCCTGTGGATATTGGATATTAGGCAATAAGGTTACTGAGTTAGGGAAAACTAATACCTATAACTGACCCAGAGGCCTCAACCATGAACACTCCAGCAACACAACCATGAACATTCCAGCCGTTCAGACAGCTGTGAGCTCTGCTACCAATGGACCAAATATACCAAATGGACCATACCATGGGAAACAATAAATTGGCAAATAATAATGAAAACCTAGGTATTGCCCACATGTGGGTATCACCTACATAACCATAACCCACAGGGTATTTTTGAGGTGGAATCTGCCTATAAAAAAAAAATCTGTTTCCCCTTTATTTCGATAGGTGGTAAGTTCTTCATTTTCTGCAAGCTTAAAGAGATTCTATCATTGGATATCCTTTTTTTTCTGACTAACACGTAGGAATAGCCTTAAGAAAGGCTATTCTTCTCCTTCCTTTAGATGTCTTCTCCGCGCCGCCGTTCAGTAGAAATCCGTGTTTTCTTCGGTATGCAATTGAGTTCTCTTGCAGCACTGGGAGCTTCCCCATTGCTGTGAGAGAACTTCCAGTGATGCCTAGATCTTCTTCTGGAATGTCCTTTCCCTGTGTCTTCTTCCGTCCTGGGTTTCAATCTTCTAGGCCTCGGGCAGAGCCGACTTTGCATGCCACAAGAAAATGGACGCTTACACTAGCTTACTGTGTAAGCGGCCATTTTCTTGTGGCCCGGGCATTCAAAGTCGTCTCTGCCCGAGACCTAGAAGATTGAAACCCAGGACGGAAGAAGACACAGGGAGAGGGCGTTCCAGAAGAAGATAGAGGTGTCGTGGGAGAGTTGATTGAGCTGATTGAGCGCTGGGGACCACCCCCTGTGCTGCGAGAGAACTTATTTGCATATTGAAGAAAACCTGGATTTCTACCGAACGGCAGTGCAGAGAAGACATCTAAAGGTAGGAGAAGAATAGCCTTTCTTAAGGCTATTCCTATGTGTTAGTCAGAAACAAAGGATATCGAATGATAGGATCCCTTTAAAAAAGATCAGCTAGTGGACAAAAAAAGCATACTGCCTTATACTTGGGTGAATTCTGGCCAAAACTCTCATTAAAATTACAGGGAGTTGGATTTTGCATGGTGAATCCCACGGCAAACCCCATCTTGTGAAATTACCATTTGAGTATGTCTCGTCATTGGCATAGATACTGTAGAGTCCATTTGGCTACTATGGGGAAACCATAGACCATAGCCCAGGTTGCCCTTTATTCCATTTTAATGGGTGATAAAATCTTGAACATTTACTTTTTAGAGTCTCCAAATCTTCCTATCGAGAGTGGCCAGGAATGTGTCAGACAGCTCCTATGAAAGGCTTCATTTTCACGTCATCTGTATATGCTACTGTCAGCAGCCATTGGGTCTTCTCTGTATCATTTGCTAGTTTGCCAGGCATGCTACATCAGCTGGGAACTTGGAAGGAAGAAGACATTCACCATCTTGGAGCATTATAAATGAAGACATTTTTGGGTTCAGCCAACCTTTCATTTGACATTAATGCATTTTTGTCATTATTATTTCCCAGAATATTTTCTACAATAAGTAAATTAATCTTATTCTTACACTTTTATCAGTTCTACAAATACTTTAATGCGGAGCTCTGGGGAATAATGTCTCCTTGTGCAGACTATTGACTTTAATGATAGATTAGCCAAAGTTCAAAGACTAAAAAGAGCCTTGAAAAACTCGCTGCTCTGCTTTTAACCTAGCCATGACTTGTCATAATTTTCTTTTATACAATATTAGAATATTTTATTCTATTAAATATTGAGTTTTGTTCATTATTCATTAGTTTAGAAAATAGCAGAATTGAGAGCATTTCTCTATAATGAATGGATCCAGGATTGGAAAACATGGCTGCCGTCTTCTTCTCAGGATGTGACATCATCTCCGTTGGTCACATGGCTATGCTGGAGATCAATCCTGTTCATTTGAGTTTTTTAATCCTTGTTTCAGCTGCCCATACACATCAGATCATTGTCAACTAGGGTTAAGCAATCGGAATCGGAAGCGATCAAGTAAATTTCATGATCGGATGGAAAATGATCAGAATTCGGAAATTGATCCTGAAATCTCAAGATCGACTCAACCCTACTCCATAAACATAAAGTAACTAGGGTTGAGCGATCGGGATTGGAAAAGATCATATTCCGATCGGTGATTGAGTAAATTTCACGATCAGGATCAGATGGAAAATTATTGTAAATCAGATTTTAAAATTGATCCTGAAAACTCAAGATCGGCTCTACCCTATTGTCAACCGAACCTGTTTTGTAGGGACAGTCCATCCATGTACTATGTATGGGATCCTTCCGATTCTCACATTATAGGGATTACACAGTTGGCTCTCAACATGTCTGATCCTTTAGTTTTAAGGTATCTGTCAGTGGATTCTTCCCCTCTACCCATGTATTCACAATCATATTTGGCCATGATAAGCGCGCATGTGTATGGCCGGATTAGGTGAGTCTGTACAACGTATAAGTATGGACAGTACAGAAAACTTTCCAATGATCTCTTTACATCGAGGACTATAACTGTGACAAGGGGACATTCTCTATATTTACGATAGGTTTTACCATGGCCATAGATGGGGGCTTCTTTATTGTAAGGCAAAGAGACTACAAGTTCATTGTCACGTGAATGATATTTTCTACAAGTTCCAGAAGGACCTGATGAGTTTTTTAGTAAAAGTAAAAATATCACAGGTTATTAGAACTAGAATTTTTGGGATAGACTGGTTATCGAGGGACTTAGTCCAAATTTTGGGAGTTAGGCAGGAATTTTTTTCTAATGGGGCAATTGGCAATTGTTGCCTCGTTTTTGCTTTCCTCTGAATCAACATGGTAGATATATATATATTTTGGACTGGATGGACTTATGTCCTTATCCAACCTCATTACGTATGTTACGTCATCAATCTTATATTTATGGCCAGCATTATGGTGTGTTCATGTCAGCATTGGAGGCCCTGTTTAAGTGTTGTTTCATGAAGGGCATATGGGCATCGTGGGGGGGTTTCCCATGTGAAATGGAACTGACCATGTATTCCTTCAACAAAACCAACTGTTTGCCTTGGGTACCAGAAATGGGACTCAGGTCGATCAACTGTACTGGGGGGTCTCATTTGGAAAGTTATTGCCCCTTACGGGCTTTATTCAAAATTGCCAGACAAGATAGGACATCATGACTGTATTGTTGAATAAAATGACACCTCAAGGCAATAACAACGGACCACGCTATGTTCAGTGAAATCCACTGGGCACTGTTCATGTCAGCCGTATTATGGGGCACGAAATTTTGCCAAATTCGGTATTCTGTTCCGATAACAGAGCAGAACAATAGAAATGTTTGGCAAAGGTTTGATAAGAGGATTAATTTGTCTTTGTTGTGGCTATTGTGGTGTGTACCTAGTTATCTCACACTATTAGCAGGGGCATAACTTGAGGGGGAGCAGAAGGTGCAGTCCAGGAGCCTTAGGGTCCCATAAGCACTGGCATAAGTATGGAGATTGCAGCTTCCATCTGGCCCATAAGCCAAGGAGACCCACAGATTACCCTAACCATACTAAGGTGGATTAAACTCCTTACACCCATAATCATCACTATCAAGAATTTGCTGTACGGATGAGGTAGGGGGCTCCGGGCAAAAGATTGCACCCAGGCCCACAACACTTTAGTAACGACTGGGTTGTGCCAGAGTGTACATGGACATACCCTACCCTACAGAGAATGGTTACACCCAGTTGTCAATTTATTCATACATATCCAGTAGGAACAAGAATGGAAAGAGAAGACGTAAATTCTAAGACGAGATACTCCCGAATTGTTAAATCTCGGAGAATACAAATACAGACATGTCAGAAGAGGCGACAAATCCACTTTAAACCACTGTACTATGCCAACGAGACAGATTTATCATTTTTTTACCATTAAGATATCACTTCTTTGTGCGCAGAAATAAATAAATAAGAACAGCAGGAACTGCCAGAGATTGTAGTCTTGAAATGGACATTGTGTCGTCTTCAGAAGCGGGAGAAAATGACACCGGGAAAAAGAAGAGATTAAAGCTGTAAACATGGCGCATAGACGTCTTCCCTGAAATGATAAGATCCACACCGAGCGGACGCTAAGGAAAAGAGAGGAACAGGAAGAAAATGACTTAACAAACCAAGTTGTAAGATGGTTGTCTAATAATTTAAGAAAATTTCCCCCCGCGCTGCCCTAAAACGATATACATTTTGTTCTTTTTCACAATTCCGAGTGTTTGAAGTTGATATGTTCTTCGGATGTGCCCACTCAATGTCCCACACGATTTATCTTTCCTTCTGTCTCTGTTGGACTTCTTCGAGGTTCCTTGACAGCTTGTTCACTTTTGAAATGTGTTCTGAGAAGCTCATTTCCTTTTCCACAATTGTATTCTGTTCAGAAAATCACTGGAACACTGCCGACAGAAATGTTTCATCCACACCAAGCTTTGCTGAATCTGCTCCTCTTGGCACATGCCATTATTATATTGCTGAAAAGGTTTCTATTTTTTTATTAATTTTTTTTTTTTCCTGACTGGGACAATCAGTCAATGTACTTAGTATTGCTCATCGCTGCAATTTTTATTTTTATTTTTTTTTCAAATAGTAAATTCAGATGTATTGCAACCCAATATTATATATATATATATATATATATATATATATATATATATATATATATATATATATATATATATTTATATATATTTTACTATTTTTCAAAATTTCTTTTCTTAAATTGAAAAATTCTATTTTTCAATTTAAGTATTCTATTTTATTTATTTTTTCGTATATACTCAAGTATAAGCCAAGTTTTTCAGCACCGTTTTTGTGCTAAAAAAGCCCCCCTCGGCTTATACTCGAGTCAAGCAAAAAAACAAACATTTTTTTTTTTTTTTTTTTTTTTGGGGGGGGGGGGGGTATGACTAGCAATAGTAATGTATAGAATCTCCCATGAAATAGTGAAAAAAAAGAAGCTTGAATTTTTTTTATAATAAAATAAATAAAAGTTCTATATCATGCCTTTCCTTAGAATACATATAAACATTAGATATCCCTGTGTCTGAAAGTGCCCGGTCTACTGAATATAGGGGATCTGCAGAGCTCCTGTTCCGTCGGGAAGGGGTTAATAGGAGCACTGCAGATACCCTATAGTCAGCCAGGCTGAATTCCAAGTGGGGAAAAAAAAAAAAACAGTCCTCAAGCTCAGGGAAGGGGCAGACAGACAACCAAAACACCCCCTCCCCTTCCCCAGCATCTACTGCATCCAAAAACTCCGACCATTATAATTTTTGAAATTTTCCAGTAGCTGCTGCATTTCCCCCCCTCGGCTTATACTCGAGTCAATAAGTTTTCCCAGTTTTTTTGTGGTTAAATTAGGGGCCTCGGCTTATATTTGGGTCGGCCTATACTCAAGTATATACGGTAATTTAAATTTTTAGATTTTTGTTATTAAGAAAATTTTACTGCAAGGTCTTGTAAAATGTCTTGTAATGAATTTCCTTTATTTCATCCTTTCGAGAGCTGATTTTTATAATTCTACTCAACTGTTTTGTCTTCTTTTTTATTCACTTTTTGGTATTTCTTATAATATTAAATTATATTTATATTTATTAAATTTATTAAATTATATTTATATTTAAATTATATTTAACATCCCTATTGCCCCCCCTCACTCCCCGGCTGCCTCACAGTTTCTCTCATTAACCACTTCTCTTGGTCTCTCACAATGTTCTTCTTCCGCCACACATACAGACGGTAACACGATTGATCTAGTCTTCCATCGACTCCTCACAGTCTCTAAATTTTCTAACTCTTCTCTGCCGCTTTCTGACCACAATCTTCTATCTCTCACCATCAGTGCTCTCTCCCCTTCACAAGACGCCCCTACCCATCACACATATAGGAACTTGCGTGCTATTGACACCCAGCACCTCTCAGATACTCTACAGTCCTCCCTGTCCCCCATCTCTTCAATCTCATGTCCCAATCTGGCCACCAGTCACTATAATGAAACCCTCAAAAATGCATTGGATGAGGTTGCTCTCCCCTCCACTCGTAAAGTCCCACATAGGAGGCAGCAGCCCTGGCACACGCCACAGACACGATTTCTTCAGCGCTGCTCTAGGTGTGCCGAACGTCTCTGGAGAAAATCACGCTCACCTGCAGATTTCCTCCACTTCAAGTTTATGCTTAAAACATATAGCTCTGCCCTTTACCTCGCCAAACAAGACTATTTCACCGCCCTCATCTCTTCTCTCTCCAGCAACCCTAAAAGGCTTTTTGAAACCTTTCACTCCTTACTCACACCCAAGGTGCAGACGCCATTCACAGACCTTAGTGCTGATGACCTGGCCATGTATTTCCATGATAAAATTGATAAGATCCATCAGGAAATTACTGCCCAAGCCCCAGGTGGCATTGACTCCCACACCTACGATAGTACTGATCCCCTCACCAGCCGCACTTTAGACTGTCCATTCTCATCTTTTGAACCTGTCACAGAAGAGGAAGTTTCCCAGCTACTTTCTTCATCTCGCCCCACAACCTGCAGTAGTGACCCCTTCCCCTCACACCTTCTCCAATCTCTGTCCCCTGCTGTCACTACTTACCTTACTAAAATATTTAACCTCTCTCTCTCTTCTGGAATCTTCCCATCCTCCTTCAAGCATGCTGTTATAATCCCGCTACTGAAAAAACCCTCCCTGGACCCATCCTGTGCTGCTAACTATCGACCTGTCTCTAACCTCCCCTTCATCTCTAAACTTTTGGAACGCCTGGTTTATTCTCGGTTAATCCGGTATCTCTCTGCTAACTCTCTGCTTGACCCCTTACAATCTGGTTTCCGCGCTCTGCACTCTACTGAAACAGCTCTCACAAAAGTCTCTAATGATCTACTAAAGGCTAAATCCAATGGTGACTTCTCTCTTCTTATTCTTCTGGACCTCTCTGCAGCTTTTGACACTGTTGACCATCAACTTCTCCTCACTATGCTCCGCTCAGTCAGCCTCAATGACACTGCGCTCTCCTGGTTCTCCTCTTATCTCTCAGACCGCACTTTCAGTGTATCATTTGCGGGCTCTGTTTCCTCCCCTCTTTCCCTTGCTGTTGGGGTTCCTCAGGGCTCGGTCCTCGGCCCCCTGCTCTTTTCTCTCTACACAGCCCCCATTGGACAAACCATCGCCAGATTTGGCTTCAGGTACCATCTTTATGCTGATGACACCCAATTATACACATCTTCCCGTGACATCACCCCTGCACTCATACAGAACACCAGTGACTGTCTCTCTGCTGTCTCTAATATCATGTCCTCGCTCTATCTGAAACTAAATCTCTCTAAGACTGAACTACTACTGTTTCCACCATCTAACAGATCTGTCCCTGATATATCCATTGCAGTCTCAGGCCTTACTATAACTCCTAGGCAGCATGCCCACTGCCTTGGGGTCATATTTGACGCAGACCTTTCCTTCACCCCTCATATTGAATCACTCGCACGTTCATGTCACCTCCACCTCAAAAACATCTCCAGAATACGCCCTTTCCTTACCAGAGATACACTAAAGACACTTATTGTCTCTCTGATTCATTCTCGCCTTGACTACTATAATTCCTTACTAATCGGTCTTCCCCTCACTAAACTCTCTCCTCTACAATCTATTCTGAATGCAGCAGCCAGGCTCATCTATCAGGCTAGACGCTACAGCGATGCCTCCGGTCTGTGCCAGTCACTACATTGGCTGCCTATTCATTATAGAATAAAATATAAAGTTATTACTCTCATCCACAAGGCTCTCCATAATGCCGCACCTCCCTACATTTCCTCCCTCATCTCTGTCTACCGCCCAACCCGTGTTCTCCGCTCACTCAATGACCTAACACTTACATCCTCTATTATCAGAACCTCCCATGCTCGTATACAAGACTTCTCCCGAGCTGCACCACTTCTCTGGAATGCTCTACCCCGGACAATAAGATTAACTCCCAACTTCTACAGTTTCAAACGCAAACTAAGGACACATCTTTTCAGACAAGCCTATCACAATTCCTAATGCACAAAATTGTCTGAACACTGTATAAGCAATGCCGCCCCTGCTACCTCTTGTGTCACCCCCTCTACCTCATAGATTGTAAGCTCTTTTGAGCAGGGCCCTCAGTCCCATTGTGTGAAATGACGTTCTTTGTTATGTATGTCTGTATCTGAACCCTATAAATTGTACAGCGCTGCGGAATATGTTGGCACTATATAAATAAAATGTATTATTATATTATATTGTCAGTATTGTATAAGGAAAATATGGACAAGTAACATTTTCTTTGGTTCTGTCACCTGGCACTCTAATGTAGAAATTTCCACAAGAAAATATTCCCCTAATTTTCGTGAGTATAATAAGGGCAAATATGTCCAGGTTGGTAGAAATATTTTGACTCATTGGTAGGTCAATTTAATATTTACCACTAAAAAACGGGACCCCCATGGCTGAGATATTGCTGTTTTTGTCAATATGCAAAGGAGCTCTTTGAAGTAGAGTGTTGTCATTGTCTCAAAGAGATAGAGTAATTGGCAATGTCCTTGGTGCACCAAAAAGCTTATTTGCATATTCACAAAAACAATAATATCTTATCATAAGAGCCAGGGAAAACATTGTTTGATTTAGATGACCCTAACCTATCTATCTGCAGGGATGGGGTAATATACTGGGGTCTGGGGACACTAACCTATCTATCTGCAGGGCTGGGTGATATGCTGGTTCTGGTGACAGTAACCTATCTATCTGCAGGGCTAGGGTGATATGCTGGTTATGGTGACACTAACCTATCTATCTGCAGGGCTGGGGTGATATGCTGGTTATGGTGACACTAACCTATCTATCTGCGGGACTGAATTGATACGTTGGGTTCTGGTGACCCTAACCTATCTATCTGTAGGCTGGGGTGATATGCTGGAATCTGGTGACCCTAACCTACCTATCTGCAGGGCTGGGGTGATATGCTGGGGTCTGGTGACACTAACCTATCTATCTGCAGGGCTGGGGTGATATGCTGGAATCTGGTGACCCTAACCTATCTATCTGCAGGGCTGGGATGATATGCTGATTCTGGTGACCCTAACCTATCTATCTGTTGGACTGAATTGATATGCTGGGTTCTGCTAACAGACTTTCTTTAAGAACTAAAGGTTCTGGCTTTGGAATTCACCTAGCAAAATACATTGGGGTAAAGTTGAGTCAGGCCGTCCCATCGTGGTTGAGGGATTCAGCCAACCTTACTGTCATGTCTATGGGCACATTACCCCGTGTGGCGCCATCTTGCCTGATACTTTGGAGAGCTCTGAGCGTACATATGGGCCACATCACATTTTTTCTGGAAGATAAAACTAATAAATCAATACAATAGAAATAACATTGTCCCATCAGGCATCAGAAGATGGACAGATGAATAAGTGTTGTGTCTACTCTTGATAGCTTTGTGCTAAGAACAGAGACTTGCATCAAATATTGATAAACACTTTCCTAAAGTACAATTAGGGCCGGACATTAGGTAATGAAGTATCGAACCAAAATTACATCTGTTATAATTAAAAGACTGTCCTGGGGATCGTCTATCGCAATATATGGTACAGGGTGCCAACGAAACTTAAAGGAGTCTTCTGACTTATCATCCATCTGATCCATCATAAGCATAGGTCAAAAATTGAAAAAACGTTGGGGTGCGATACATAGTACCCCCACTGATCAGCTGTTTGAAGAGACTGCAGCATTCAGGTAAGAGCCGCAGCCCCTTCACAGAAACCTAAGGACAGCACGGTTAGGAAAGATTGTACCTAGTCAGATAGAATCACATTTGACCTGGGTTTGACCCAACATCATGACATCAGCGTGACCCTTGTGATCACTGAGGTCCAATCACAGGTCTCTGAGATGACTGTGGGATGCGTGACATCAGACTGAAACTAGAATAAACCTGAAGAAGATATCGGGGAATCCAATGGACGCCACAAGGATGCCCAGGAAAGGTGAGTACAGCGCCACGCCTCCCATGAGGCGACCTGAAGTGACCGCTTCAGGCAGCGCTATGCCAGGGCCCCAGGGAGGGCGGCATTTTTGCTGACCTAAGCCAGTCCAGGACAAGCTGTCTTGGACTGGCTTAGGGTCACCGTCACTGAGCGGTGGATTGGCTACAGCAGCCGGCCCTTACGCTCAGGCAGAGAGCAGGTCCTCTCCGTGCCTGCTCTCTGCCTGCTAAAGATGCTCGCTCTGCTCGGCCCCGTCCCCTCCACTCAGCCCCTCCCCCTCCGCTTGGTCCCGTCCCCTCCTGCGGGGGGGGGGGGGTGGGGGGGTGGGGTGGCTTTCTGACATTCGCCTCAGGCGGCAGAAACCAATGGTTTACCCCTGGGTGAGTATAACTGTTATTTTTACTCACCTCCCCTGAGCCTCCACTTATGATACTTTGGGGTCTTTTGGTACATGCTGAGCAAATGTGTCGTGAAACAAGCCGCACGTCACGAGAATGTATTAAAACAAATTTTATGAGGTTCACTCATGTATAAGAGCCGTATATTGTACATCAGATCTACCTGGTATTCACTTGAATGGGGTTAAGCTACGAATAGGTAGCACTAGATAGTGGATGTAGCACTAAGGGGGCGCCACTACCTATTAAACAGCTAGTCCACTGGGCTCCTGGGTGTCGGGCTCTCGCTAGTCTTCCATTGAAACCCAGTAGACCCCTTTAAATGGGTGAGATATTCAAGTCTATTCTGTCTAAAACAGTGCCACACCTAGCCACAGGTTGTGTGCGGTATTGCAGCTCATTCCTCGTCGGTGACAACTTGCACTATGTGGTAAGCAGAACCATTTTACCTAATACTACAGGTTTCCTAAGCAGCTTTTTTTCTTGCAATTCCATGATAAAAATAAGTTCCTGTTAATGAAGTTTGTTTTTATACTTGCAATTATATTAAACTCATTTATTTCCTATGAAGAGTATAACAATGGTAAAGAAATGTATTTTATCTATAATGAGCAAATTACCATTGTGCTAGTTCGTTTTCCATTGCCGTGCTGCTAATAATGGATCTTACTTTTCTGGGGAAACTTCTTATTTAGTTATAGTAGGTCGGATAATTGTGGGGCCGTATAATTAACACTATGAGCTTATTCTATTACACATACTGTCTAGTAGAGTAAAATTATACCGTCATCCCATTATACGTGTTAGAAAAAATTAGAAAAAAGTTCATTGAGATAGGGCAGGAATAAGATCCTATACTTTGCTGTCAGGTAGGTGATACAAGTAATATGCTTGCATGGTTCTTTTTATAACTGGTATTGGGTTCTCATGGGATTTCCCATAATGAGATTTAAAGAGGACCTTTAAGCACCGGAAACTCCAACTTTAATGGGTTCTGTTCCACTGATTCCAGCAAAATTGGATTTTTTCTCTAGTCCCCACCATTCCTGAGCAATTAGTAACATTAATTTCAGCATCCAATTTGTTAATAGGCTCTCTACTGTCAGGTGAGTTGTCTTGGAATTTCCACTTAACAGGAGGAAACCTAATTAGCATATTTGGTACTGAAACTATTTGTTCAGGTCAAAATTGCTCAGGAATGGTGAGGGATAGAGAAAAATTCTAGATATGCCAGAATCAATGGAGCATCCATTGAAGGATACAAAGAGTTGGGGTTGGTGGAGGTGGTAAAAGGTCCTTTTTAAGGGAAGATGATTGGGGATTAATGTATGATCCTTGGAACTCCTAACAATCATCAGAAAGTGTGCCCATAATAGTCCCCAAATTGTGCATGGGTCACTCAGGAGTGCTCCCAATCTCCTAACGGGAGACAATAAGACTTGCCTTGATCTTCTACGCAGAATATATAGTTGAAATATAGTTATATGGGAAAAGACTGAGTACAGATGATATAGTTTTCATTTAAATCCCTGGTCATCCCAACCCAAGAGTCCAGTGGGTAGTCCAATACAATTGTATATGTGTCTTCTTAGCTCGTCCTACTCTGAGCAGATTGTAGACCGACTGTTCCACTTAACCAGCTTGGCTTTGGACCACTCTCGAGGGCATTGTGTAATTATTCTCCCCATTTTTCACCTTTTATCCCTTGTACAGGGAGCTGGTTTTTGTTAATAGAAGCTTCTGGTTGCTCTCAAAGTGATACCGAAGTAGGATGATGGCTGGCCAAGTTCCAAAGGACTGGTGTTCAGCAGCGAAGGGTCAGCTAATAGCATAGGCAGAGTTCAAGAATGGTCAGATGTAAGTAGGGTGTCAAGGAAGGCAGCAAAAGGGGGCCACACGGTGGCTCAGTGGTTAGCACTATAGCCTTGCAGCACTGGAGTCCTGGTGTTCAAATCCCGCCAAGGGCAAAAAAACCCATCTGCAAGGAGTTTGTATGTCCTCCCCGTGTTTGCATGGATTTCCATCCCATATTCCAAAGACATACTGATAGGGAAAAATGTACATTGTGAGCTCTACGTGGGGCTCACAATCCATATTAAAAAAAGGAAGGTAGCAAAAGTTTAGTTGTCAGCAGCATTCCTGGTCAGTAATGAGAAGGCAAAGTGCTTATATTGTAGCTCAGAAAAATAGGAAACAAAAACATATACCAGACTCTGAGATATGGAGATTCTAGACAGAAACAAGAACACCATATAGCAAGAACTAGTCAAGCTAGGAACCTTTGCTCAGGCTGGGTGTGGTTAGCACCTTTTTAAAACACTCAGACTGACAAGGATAGGCTGGGGAAGGATTGCAGGTATGCACACAACCCTTTAAACAACATGAAAGAAGGGCGCCTGCCTTATTGGGGGGGAATTCAATAGCAAAATCGGCATCAAGGACAGCAATGTACAAAGCATGACACGTGATTTAAAAAAACAGCAAAAAAGACAGTCCCTGTGTCATCTGCCACCCCATGGCCCTATCCATAGCATAAGACAAGCTACGCCTCTGGGGAGATCACTTCCCCAATAAATACCTTTCTTAAGATCAGTCATTTTGGACCGAAATTGAACAGGAAACATTAGACGGCCGAGGTCTTGACACGCTTGGCTCTCTCACCTCTGTTTATAGAGCCCCGGAGAACCCCCTTTAAGATTTAGTAGACTGCCAGACGAGGAAACAAATGGACTCACCTAACAAAGTGTTCTCCGCAGTACAATAAGATCAGTCTCAGAAAAAAGTTGTTACTTTTGTTTTCTCAGTTTCCCGATTTTCTGAAGTACAAGACAGTAGCCCGAAAAAAGAAAGTCAGAGTCCGTGACCTATGACTGGTCTCATCAGGGAAGCCATTTTCTTATGCATTCGTACTTGCCCTTGGTCTGTGGGAAATCCGCATGAAGGCTTCTCTTGCAGGAAAGATTGACTTTTATCTTCCGACCACAGCAGGAGAACTTTGTCCAACAAAACTGCAGAACAAACTTTGATTTCTTGGAAGACGTTCCTTTAAACATCTATTGAGAATGTGTGACATTTCCATTAAAGGGGAAATGTGACCTTATACGCTATTGTACTCGAGGGTACATATCGTTTTTAACCTTTTCATGACCACCCTATTTAAAGGAGTGAACGCTATATATATATACATATATATATATATACAGTATATACAGTCAGCAGGGAACAATAGATAACATTCAACTGCCTTGGAAATAGTGAAATGAATCCGCACAATGAGTCACCTGAGCGCTGAAGGATCTCTATGTATTTAGGTGAAATTTAGCTTTGGAAAGTAATACAATAGAAATCTCTACACAATACTTTAATAATAGTTCCTGTCTTAATCTATGACTAAAGAATCACTCCGGTAATTTTTTTTTTTTTACATTACGTACCTTCCATTCAATATACAAAGGTGAGTCCAAAAATTTTCCGCACTATGGTTATATTAAAATTTCTGTTGGCTGTATTCTCTTATTAGCATTTTCTGTATGGGTTTGCCGTTTACCCAGTCCATGGTAAGCATTTCGGAACACAATATGTTAGTTCATTTGCGACTACGCTACGAGAAAAAATGGCAGCCCCATTCGTGATTTGCACAAAACTTATTATTTTGTGGTCTGGGGGTATGTCTACTATCAATATGTATCGAAGACTTTGTGTACAGTATGGAGGAAGTGTTTTGTTGAGAAGTGTGTATGAATGGATGGAGAAGGGTAAAAAATATGCAAATCTATTCTCCAGGATGTAATTAGGAGAACAGTGCACTCTGTACGCCGCCCTCTAGAGGGCAGCATCCTTAACATCATGCATGACTTAGTTAAAAAGTCTAATTAATCATGATGCAGATTTAATTGCTAAATTAATATTTCTATTCCAAAAGGAACAGATTCCCAGCTATGGACAGCACTGTTTCGGTCTTTTGGACCTCCTCAGCATAGCGTAGAGATACTGATTTGGCAGAGTGAGAGACTATAGACCAGGGTCAGGGGATAATCGTACACATCAGGGAGAGTGTGTTCCTACATAGGCAGTACGGAGACTTACAAGTCATTCCTGCTCCGCCTGGGATTCTGGGTAAAAAATATGCAAATCTATTCTCCAGGATGTAATTAGGAGAACAGTGCACTCTGTATAGGATGCAGAAGTTCAAAGAAGGTCCCACAAATGTAAGCCATGAGAAAGGAGACACATGCCTAGCCATGTTCATGTCCAATGACAACACCGAGCATGCTCGTGAACCGATTCTGTTGGATAGAAGAGTGACAGTCCATAATCTGAAAGGAGCCCTACGAGAACAAAGGTTAACGGTGATGAAGAAGTGAAGACAGGGGATCATTCATGGCTTGTAGCTTAGACACACACAGTTGTTTAATGAGGGAATTGGTAGGGGGACTATGTCGAGTAATGATATTGGAGGCAACATGGTGGCTCAGTGGTTTGCACTGCAACTTTGCAGCGCTGGAGTCCTGGGTTCAAATCCTGCTAGAGACAACATCTGCAAGGAGTTTGTATGTTCTCTCCATGTTTACGTGGATTTCCTCCCATACTACAAAGACATACTGATAGGAAAAAAAGTGTAGCATGTGAGCACTATATGGGGCTCACAATCTCCATAAAAAAAGGGAAATGATATTTGTATCTTGCATGAAATTTGAAGTAAAAGTGCAAACACAGGGAGAACATACAAACTCCTTGCAAATGGTTTTATGCCCTTGGCGGGATTTGAACACCAGGACTCCAGGGCTGCAGTGCTAACCACTGAGCCACCGTGTGGCCCCCGTGCAAATATTTTTTGACTCCCCCATGTATATATTTCAGCCAAGATTACATTACTTAATGTCTTCTATCTACAGAGTCATGGGATTCTTTTTAGCTGAGTCTGTACACATCTCAGGTATCAGGCTTTCTAATGATGACATTGCATAGACTGTTCCATACAAGCTCGCCACTCGGAGCAGAAACTCCTATCGCAGTTACTGCAGATGATGAGACAGCTCCTGTCACACAGTTATAATGGACATGACTTTATACTCTATATTATATATTCTAAAATATTATATGCACTACATGTATTATGGTGCACTAGATTATTTAGGTAAATATAGAGAAGGTTAATTACACTGCCCCCATCAGGCAGAGTAGGCACTGTCTCTCGTTGTCCATGTGATTCTGTGTTGAGGCGCCATGGGATAAGTAGCAGAGAACTGAGAAAAAGAAATAAAATTAAAGATTTGGTTGCTGTAGTTGAAAGAGAAGTGTGAGTCTACTTCACAAGTATAGGTCAACTCCTTCACATGTAATGTGCGCTACACTATGTACAACATCCAAGTAATTTATAATGTAGGGAATATTTTCTCATGATGTTACCCACCTATTCTGTGAAGCAAACTCCAAACCTCTCTTGGCAATGCAACCCCTTGGATTATTGCTCCCACTTAGGGAATCCTTTTCCCCAGTTCTACACCGGCCACATCACATCTTGTGACCTCTGGTCACCACCACTCTCTAGCAGCCTTCAATCGTCTCATAGCAGAACACTTCACTTCCCAGTTGACCTGGTCTTGGCCTGTTTCTTACACAGATCCTTAGGTGTAGCTCCTTACTTTCTTATGACCTCTTCAGCGCCCTTTCCTGCTAGTGTAATGGTGTACAGGTCTCACTTTGCTTGTTCCTTAGGTTGCCCAAAACTCTCCGAGGACCTAGTCAGTCCACCCAACTTCCCAGACGACATGTATTTCATTCATACCATCTAAGCACCAGACACAGTAGTGCCACATTGCACTGTATCCTGTTACTAGAGATGAGCGAGTAGTGTTCGATGAGTAGGTGTTCGATTGAATACTACGGTATTCGAGATACTCGTACTCGATCGAACACTACTAGCTGTTCAAAGTTTAAGGTTCGATGCAGAACCAGCGTTGATTGGCAGAATGCTACACATTCTGCCAATCAACGCTGGTTCTTCTCTTACCTTTCCAAAGTCTTCTCCGCGCTGCGTCCCTGCGTCTTATTCCGGGTGGAATTCACTCTGCCTAGGCATCCGGCCTAGGCAGAGCCGACTGCGCATGCGCGGGCATGCTCTCGCATGCGCAGTCGGCTCTGCTCAGGCATCGGGCCGGGCAGAGCCGACCGCGTATGCGCAGTCGGCTCTGCCTAGGTCCCGATGCCTAGGCAGAGTGAATTTCAGCCGGAAGACGCCGCGGGGGTGCTGCGCTGGGAGAAGACTTCAAGGGGAATCCAGCCCGACGTATTCCCCTGAAACGAGAATTTCCCCCCATAGACTATAATGGGGTTCGAAATCTGTTCGAACAGCCGAACAGTGTGCGGCTGTTCGAATCGGATTTGGAACCTCGGACATTTTACCTGTTACCTGTTACCCAAACTACTTGGAAATCTATTTGCATAGAGTGCAACAGAACATATATACATGGAACTAAAAAAATAAGTATCTACGGAGTTGCTCAGCAACTAAGGGTACTTAACAATCCATTACACGCGAATGAGGATGTTCAGAAGACCTCTCTTACTCCTCTTACCCTTAACTCCCGGTCCAGACTCTTCATCTAAGAATGTATACATTTATAAGAATTCTATTGACGATTCTGAATAAACTAAAGACCTATACACATTGTAACACATTCCTTATGTTAGATGACCAATTGACCCTCAGATTTAAAAAAATTCTCAATTACTTATATGGACATTTCGTTCACGCAGCGTCGTAGTCTGATCGTCCACCAGAAGATTCAATAAGTAAATATATTAAATGTTCTTTTGGAAGCAGAAAACAATTATTTTGTTTTTCCCACAGCCCGTCACCAAGCTATGAGCATCCAGGTCTTTTTACTGCACGTCCCAGTTTGCTGTCTTTTTGAATGTGCACAGTTCTCCGGATTATCCATTGAAGTTCATCTCCTGCTGTTTTCCCAATGAACCTTCAGCATCTCTCCCGTTCCACTTCTCTGAACTGTTCTCATGTTCCGCTCACATCGGGCCCTGTACCGAGGGGTGAACTTTCTGTTGTTTATACTCAAAAGCTCCTGATAACTTAAGCTAAAGGAGCACCAGCATCAAAACAGCCCCTCTTCTTCCATGTTTTTGCTATTGGCAGGACTTACACAGACCTTTTCTCTGCGTCTCTAATCTCCGACCGCCTGTGTCTTGCACATCAAAAATAATGTGATCTTTTGTTTGGTTTGATATTGTAGTATCCTCTGGTCATTTTATGATATGTACAAAATTTTCTTTGGTTCATTAAAAGGACACGATCAGAGGTGTAGCTTGAAGCCTCTTGTGCCTGAGCTATACCTGAGACAACTATTCTATTACGAGGACATCATTGTCACTGCTGTCTTTAATAGGAAAGGGTTGGGGACTGCAAGGTCTATTAAAGGGGTTTTCCTATGTCAGAACCTGAAATGTTTGGGGTTTGCCATCCTCAAATTAGGATTACATTCTGGGGTCTATTGACAGCAAAGGGGAGGTGAGGACAAAATGAAAAACATTGATACTTTTTGTCACCCGTCCTCGGCATCAGGTTTTCTTACTCGTGTCCATTCATTCTTCACCCTCTTGCATCCTCTTCCAGCCTCTTCCGTCATCTTCTCCAATGTCATGTTCCCAGGGCTCACTGCAAAGACCAGAGATTGGGTCTCAATGGACATATTCAGTGGGCCGACGTCACAACATTTAGGTCAAAGTATCATGAGTCCCTGCACAGTCTGACACAGACAGCAATGATCCAACAGACTAAGGATGGGTTCACACAAGGTTTTTTGGAACAGATTTTGATGCGGAATCCAGCTTTCAAAAACGCCTCCTATTGACTTCAATGGAAGCCGTACAGTTCCTTTTTTCGCGAGCGGTTTCTTCCCGCTCGCGGAAAAAAGAAGCGAGCTGCCCTTTCTTACTGCTGATTCCGTGGTTGAATCAGCAGACGTCCTTGGCGTGACACTCCCTCCTGACTAGGCCCATTCATTTTGGCCTAATCTGGAGTGGAATGCTGCGACTATCGGAATGCCGCGACAATCGCGCTAGCTGAGGGAGGTGTTTTTTGGACCGGGTTATGAGACAGATTCCCATGTCAAAATCCGGTCCAAAAAACCCGTGTGAATGCAGCCTTAGACTGTAGGACACCACTAACTGGAAGTCAACTGAGGCCTGGTTCACATCTGCGTTCGGTATTCCATTTGGAATATGAATTCCATTCATTAAAAAGTGGCTAAGAGTCCACCTGGAACCCATAGACTATAATGCTGTAGTGTTTTCTGTGCGGTGTCTGCACAAGATAAGATAAGATAAGATAATCCTTTAATAGTCCCACATTGGAGAAATTTCAGATCAAGCGGAGAGAAAAGTTCTCTTTGCGTGCGGACACCGCCTGGAAAACACATGGACCCCATTGTAGTATATGGCGTTCGTGTGGTTTCTCTGTTAAGCACTTTTTAATTAGTGCAGTATTCCATTTTTTGGGGGGGGTCCACCAGCTGACTCCCAAATGGAATACTGAACGCAGATGTGAACCAGGCCTTAATCATACATTTCTAAGAATAACAGAGGAACAGCACAGATCTACACAAGATGCTTCAGAATTGTTATTGCATGAAGCATCCATGTATTCTGTGAAATACAAGTGTCAGAAGAGCCAACAGATTCTCTTTAAGGATCCCCATTTCACTATCTGGAAACGATACATTGGTACGAATTGTAAGACTGCCAAAATGCCGCCCCCTCTAGTCACGGAGCAGTGCTGTCTGAGACACCATGTAACTTCAACTTGTACATAATGTATCCAAAACTACTTTGATTCAGGTCCAAAGTCACATAACAACGTCTATGTACACTGAATGGTCTTGATCATTGGTGGTCATGGTGGTCAGATGTCTACCAAAGAAAGTGGGGACCTCGCTATACCTATGTGCCCTATTAAAACAGATGGACCAAGTTCGGGCACATGAGACAACCCTTTATCAATGAAAACCTGTTAACGTGCGCTTTGCAAGATGTCAAAGCATATAAACGTTCATTGTATTGTCTCATCCATACATCCGGTCCCCCATAAAGATCACGAAAATGACACCATTTCCACCACACATAAGGATTGTGATACACAGTTGATACCGCACTAGTAAATATGTTCCACTGGATTTTCTGCAACAATCAATGCAGAATATTACAGTAAGATTGAAATTGAAGCTCACATTGGGATTAATAGCTTCATGTTGAGAGTTTTAGAATCATTTCACATTTCGTTGCGAAGAGAATATCAAGAAAATGAAGAAAGAGCCAGAGACATAATCCTGTATTCAGAAGATGCCACCCCCACACACATGGCATCCCAAGAGTGAGAATGTCACCACTCGGTACCATTTGTTGTATTTTCTGGAGGAAAGAAAAGCAAACAAAAAGTGTACATACTGCAATGTGTAAAAGTTTTAGCCCGGAGTGGAAAAATACTGCAAATACTTTATCAGTTCTTCTCGGTGCAGTTTTTGAATGATCTCAGCAGGGAGGATGTTCCCACCATCTTGGAGAACCAAGCAAAGATCTTCTATGGATGTAGGCTTGCTCCAATCCTTCTGTCTCTTCATGTCATCCCAGACAGACTGGATGATGTTGAGATCAGGGCTATATCTATGGGTGCCATATCATCACTTCCAGGACTCTTCCTCTATAGGGTGGTCATCGTATCACATCTTCATGTGCCAAGCCACAGACAGCATTGGTTGCAGGGTGATGGACCTTCCTGCTCCATCATTGTATTCAAAGGGGTATTCCCAACTCGCCTGTTCACCACCTTGCAATCTGTGTGCTCTGTTCGCTTCCTGGTTTTCTCAGTACATTGGTGGGCGGAGTTTCACTTGCTGTCTCCCAGACAAAGCCAGCTCTGCTATCTCTCTTCATAGCAGTACATGTTTGCAGTCAGTAATGAGGGATGGTTGTAAATAAATTAGCACAGCATCACTGGAAGATGCACAATATGAAGCTGATGTAGCAGAACTGGATTTGATGAGAACCCCAAATTTACAGGAGCTACGTCACTTGTCCTGGGTGGAGAAATAAGATCATCTCTAGGTTTGTGGTTATGGAAACGCAGTGTAAACAATGAAGTGAATAATCTCAGATAGTAGTGAAGCAAAGCAGTTTTGCTGAAGCAATGTATTTAGGAAAAGTCTTAACTCCACATAAGCTAGCAGTATAGATAGGATCCTTGAGATGGGACAACCTGTTTAACTCTATTGAACACACAGATGAAGCTGAAATCTGAACATTCTTCCTGATGTCCAGGACACTGGGACAACACCCAAAATCTGAGGCTATCACACTGGATCTGGGAAGGCTGATAGGTAGATCCTCTCAAGTCCCAAAATGTTGGATACTAATGGGGCACTAAAAATCTACAAAGTCCCTGCAGCATAGAGGATCCAGGGAACTGGAAGTAGCCATGTCATAGACCTCTGACCTTACCAAAGGTGATCCCGGAAAAGAGATAGGTAGATGAAACCTCGGCAAGAGCAAAGCTGAGGTCACCTTTGCATCACAGTATGAAGACCTATTCTTCCTGGCAAAATTATGGATACCAAGATGGAACCCTAATGGGTCTCATCACTAGTTCACAATTCAATGATGTCCTATAATGGAACAAAAAACTGGAATGGCAACGTACATGTGAACTCAGAGTAATGGAGCCATATACAGTGTTGGCCAAAAATATTGGCCCCCCTGCAATTCTGTCAGATAATACTTGTGTTCTTCCAGAAAATGATTGCAAGCACAAACTCTGGTAAAATCTTCATTTATTTTGCTTGCAATGAAAAAACACAAAAGAGAATGAAAAAAAGTCAAATCATTGATCATTTTACACAAAACTCCAAAAATGGGCCAGACAAAAGTATTGGCCCCCTCAGCCTAATACTTGGTAGCACAACCTTTAGACACAATAACTGCGCACAACCGCTTCCGGTAACCAGCAATGAGTTTCTTACAAGGCTCTGCTGGAATCTTAGACCATTCTTCTTTGGCAAACTGCTCCAGGTCCCCCCTGAGATGTGAAGGGGGCCTTCTCCAAACTGCCACCAAGAGATCTCTCCCCCTCCCCCACAGGTGTTCTATGGGACTCAGGGCTGGACTCATTGCTGCCACTTTACAAGTCTCCAGGGCTTTCTCTCACCACCATTTTCTAGCGCTGACCTGAAGTGTGTTTTGGGTCCTTGTCCTGCTGGAAGACCCCTGACCTCTGAGGGAGACCCAGCTTTCTCACACTGGGCCCTACATTATGCTGCACAATGTGTTGGTCGTCTTCAGACTTCATAATGCCATGCACACGGTCAAGCAGTCCAGGGCCAGAGGCAGCAAAGCAACCCCAAAACATCAGGGACCTCCGCCATGTCTGACTGTAGGGACCATGTTCTTTTCTTTGAAGGCCTCTTTTTTTCCAGTAAACTCTATGTTGATGCCTTTTCCTACTTTTGTCTCATCTGACCAGAGAACATTCTTCCAAAACATTTTTGGCTTTCTCAGGTAAGTTTTGGCAAACTCCAGCCTGGCTTTTTTATGTCTCTGGGTAAGAAGTGGGGTCTTCCTGGGTCTCCTACCATACAGTCCCTTCTCATTCAGACGCCGACGGATAGTACGGGGTGACACTGTTGTACCCTCGGGCTGCAGGGCAGCTTGAACTTGTTTGGATGTTAGTCCAGGTTCTTTATCCACCATCTGCACAATCTTGCGTTGAAATCTCTCGTCAATTTTTCTTTTCCGTCCACATCTAGGGAGGTTAGCCACAGTGCCATGGGCTTTACACTTCTTGATGACACTGCGCATGGTAGACACAGGAACATTCAGGTCTTTGGAGATGGACTTGTAGCCTTGAGATTGCTAATGCTTCCTCACAATTTTGCTTCTCAAGTCCTCAGACAGTTCTTTGGTATTCTTTCTTTTCTCCATGCTCAATGTGGTACACACAAGGACACAGGACAGAGGTTGAGTCAACTTTAATCCATTTCAACTGGCTGCAAGTGTGATTTAGTTATTGCCATCACCTGTTAGGTGCCTCAGGTAAGTAACAGGTGCTGTTAATTACACATATTAGAGAAGCATCACATGATTTTTCAAACAGTGCCAATACTTTTGTCCACCCCCTTTTTTTAGGTGTGGAATTATATCCAATTTGGCTTTTTGACATTTTTTTTTTGTGGTTTTCCATGGAAGACAAATTAAATGAAGATAATAATACCAAAGAATTTGTGATTGCAATCATTTTCTGGAAGAACATGAGTATTATCTGATAGAATTGCAGGGGTGCCAATACTTTTGGCCAACACTGTATGAGGCCAGCCAATGTCGGGAAATATGGAACATACCAGATTCTTATGTTCATCCAACTTGATGGATCAAAGCACGGAGTACATTACTTATTAAATTGTCCCTTTCTAGTTGAGTATTTCTGCTATCTGGTAATGTGCTGGCAATAGCTTTCCCCAGAACAGTCATGTACCGTACAACTTTTAAAGAAAAATTTTGCTTAAGAGTCTCTGTGACCCAAGTGGGTTATATAGAAGTCTTATGTAATAAATCTTATCTGGAGCTCTGATTATATTTTGGCAGCCTCTGAATTAACTCTTTTCGACCCATTTTCGACCGCAATGAAATCTGCTTTCGGAATGTATTGGTCGATTTACCGTCAAACTTTTTTTTCTGTCTACGTTTAACCCTTTCATCATTTGGGTCCGTGCCAAGTTTCGCATCGTGCGCGCAGTTTGGCTTCGGTTTTGTGTCTGTCACTTCACGGCTTGTGTTTATGACTTTTTTTTTAGGCGATGAACACAAACACACGGAGCTGACGTTTAGTCTGAGCTGTCCTAATATGTTATATTTTCTATATTTAATTTGATAATTAGATAAAACGCAGTCAATTTAGCTGATTACGCAGCAATTATACCCCCTGCTACTACCGCCGCATAGGAGGTTACATCAAATTACTTTCCAATTAAGCACTTAGGAAATCACTAAATTCGACTTTTTAGGAAATTTGGGGCACTTTATTTTTATATTCCGTTTTTACACAGCGTTCTCGGTACAGTTAAGACCCAGATCCCCTGCTCAGTTCAGTTTTAAGACATACAAAGTAAGTATAAGTAGGTCAGGAGCAAGTATATGAGTATATTTAGGGGTGACGTGTCCTTGTCGAGAACGGAATGAGTTTGCTCGCTTCCTATTGCTACCGATCCTTGATGATGTCGCCTGATGACTTTCTGTTTGTGGGAATACACAAATGGCAACGGATTGACGTCAGAAGTCAAATGCCTTAGGTGTACAGGTGACCACTGAGGTCAGCGACAGGTAGCAGCAGAGATCTGTAAAAGGTGAGGGGTTTTTTTTGCAATTTTTTAAATTCTTTTAAATAATGGAGTCAGACAACCCCTTTAAGACCTTGCAACCCCTTCCTATGCATTAACGTTGCATCTTGTTGGACATAGAAGTAGCCCTTTACCTTTATTGTTTGCAAATGTTTTGTCACCTAGGGAAAAATTCTTAATTTTTCTACCAAGTGGCCATGTTTAATGGTTAAAGGAGATGTTAGAAGAATTTCCTAAGAGAGGCAAATGTCCTAAAATAATAATAATAAAAATCTCTGTTTACTGTCTTGCAGTGGTGATGTGCCATATACGTAAATGTGACTCCTGCAGCCTATCCCTTGCCTCAATGGTGATGCCTGCAAGGTAACTTAAAAGGGGTAGTCCCATTACAAACACTTATTCTCTATCAACAGGTTAGGGCGGGTTCATACCTGCGCCCGTTCTCTGCTTTAGCCATTCCGGAAGGTGTCCGTCTCCTGCCCTGAAAAATTGAACAGGGGACGGAAACCCGGTGGTCAGTTTTCAAGCCCATTCACTTGAATGGGTTTGCAAAGTGAGCGCTTGTGTGCGTCTTCTGCCTGTCCGCAGCAAAACCGGTTTTTTAAACCGGAGACAAAGTCGGACATGCAGGACTTTGTGTCCGGTTAAAAAAAATGGTTTTGCCGTGGAAAGGCAAAAGAAGGACAGGCTTGAAAACTGACCACCGGGTTTACGTCCCCTGTCCAATTTCTCAGGGCAGAGGACAGACACCCACTGGATTGGCTAAAGCGAAGACTGGGCGCAGGTGTGAACCTGCCCTTAGGGGATAAGTGCCACATTACTGGGGGTCTGACTTCTGGGTCCTCCAGTAATGAGGATAATGTTAGACTGAAAGTTTCCCATGCCTTCTCTATGTGCTAAAGCACCTCCTCCTATAAAAGGAGCATTAGTCACACAAGCCCACCGATGCTTCTTATAAATGGAAGATTTTCGGACCCCCATTGTTCTCATCGCTGGGGGACCAACAGTCAGACCCCCCACTCATGTGACACTTATAGGGTAGGGGGATAAGTGTTTTTAATGCAAAACCATTTTAACGGCCGAGGACACAAATTGAAAAAAGGCTGCAATTTTTCTTGCAAATCTTGCTGCATTTTTCAAGCCAAAGGCAAGAGTGTCCTCAAGAGGAATGGGAAAAGATACATACTTCTCCCTTATGCTGAATCCACTCCTGACTTTGGCTCAAAAACTGCAACAAAATCTACAAGAAAACGAAGCCTTTGTGCAATGTGTGCCTTGAGCCTAAGCTAGTGACTGAGCAGCCACATGGGCATGTTTGGCATCATCAGCCCAGGCCAGTAAACAGAGACTGGATTAGGGATTTATATTCAGTGTGAAAATCAGTCCTTACAGAGAAAAGAGTACCTGGCGCCTGTTGAAAGGTCCTTGCACGGACCCAGTGGTATCAGTTGCAGCTTTTACGAGGACACCAACCTGAGAGGGTGGTGATAAATGGGAATATGGATCCAGAAACAAAAAGGACCAGGAGAAATACAGAGCGCTACTGAGGAATGACGAAAAGCAGGATAATCTTGATAAGATGTATTTATTAGTTTCCAATGACAGTAGCAACAAAGGCGATGTGTTTCGACACCGGTTGGGTGTCTTCGTCAGGCCAAGATTTTCGTGAGCTGTCAGAGCGGGGGAACCAATGTTGGCCTGACGAAGACACCCAACTGGTGTCGAAACGCGTAGCCTTTGTTACTACTGTCATTGGAACCTAATTAATACAGCTTATCAAGTTTATCCTATTTTTTGTCATTCCTCAGTATCCATATTGTGAAAATGAAACCATTGTGGCAAATTTCTTTTTGCAATAAGATGAATGGCAATTGGTGTAAGGTCTCCGGACTCCGCTTCAACGTCTACTGTACCTCTGCTATAGCGATGCGCCTACTGGTTAGAGAAATACGGGTGAAGTGTGATGTTTTCTAATCGGAGGGATCGGCTGTTTCTTCCTGCCAGAGTCTTCCTTTAAATGAGATATATCTGTATTAAAACTTTAGAGCCCCTTTAATGGTTTTGACATTCATTCTTCACAGATGTAAATGTCAGTTTTGGAATTTAGTCGTCCTTTAACTCTCCGTAACCAGCAGTGGTATCTATGCTCTGGTAACTGCTGAGGATTAATGTTTTATGAGTGAATTACATCTTGCAAATAATGCGCCGCTATTAACGCTTAATAATTCACAGAACACTGGAGGTGATTATTAGAAACCAGGCGGAAAAAAGTCATGACGTCTCCAAACTGGTGCAGGCCACTGCAGGGTTAATCCCACATTTTATTTTAGCAGAAATCAGACATAAAAGTGTTTTATGACATTCATTAGTATAAGGGCTTCTTGAGCTCACACTTTGCATATAATCCACCAGGGGAGAGTGTGGTTTAGATGGATTAGCATTATTGTTCATGCACTTGCATGGCTGATTCATTCCCCTCCCGAACAAAAGAGACAACGTTCCTAATCAGATTAAGCTTTGCCATTTATTAACATTAGAAACCACAAATGAATTTGGCTAGGTTGGATGTGGATATGGATCTGTACAAAAAATATTCCCTTGTCCAAAGACTGAGCTTCTGCTGAGAACGATGAGAGATGTTTTTAGATCATGGGATACAACCGACTACCGGGGTTGCATTTCAACTTGTATGGTTTCTACATAGCAAGTTAAATTGTCTCAACATCTGGACAACATTCTCCAAGTCAAGTCCCTCAAGATGCCCCAGATACAATAACAATATCAAATACAATCACTTGAACATGGTGAGCGTAAGAAAACCTAAACTGGCCCTACACATTAGAGTAAGGATGGGAGAAGATGACAATCTTGGTGGAACTAGCCAACCATCTGAACTTTACAGTGGTCTCCACAGACATCGTGGAGGCCACCCATCTAGCAGTTGGATTTCAACAAGTCCAAGCAACCTTTAGAGAGTGTCTCACAGCAGAGTCCTCCTCTCTCTCATGCTCCACAGCCCGTTATGACCATAGTTGTGGTCGTTGTTGTGGGAAGGGCTATGGAGATGGTAAGCAGAAATCTCTGACTCCTCTATTTTTTCTCAGCCCTTCTATGACTCCAAATCCTACTTCAACTCTGACCAACTTAACTGACCAATGACCATTTGTGCCATTAGTTGTACCACTTCTTGTCTAAATTGAAACAAACAACTATTCAGTGGGATAGCTGGACAGATGGCTCACTTTCTGTCCCTCAGGGTCTGCAATATACTCAGTATGTACCTTTGCCTACACCATTGCTAACATTCAACTGTCCACCCCTTAGCCTTGGCCATTGATCAGCCAGGGATAACCCAAGTCTGGAGATCACAAGGGGTGCATCATGCCAATAGTGGATGGGTCCAAAACTGGTTAACAAATGGCAGGGCTTGAACCTAAATGTAAATCATTACTACATTAGATTGAGCCTCTTTGGTTAATTGGCTCTAGGGAAATGCCCTAATGCCATTATGGTCAGTCCATCTTGGTGGCCAAGCCTATAGCTTCAATAATACAAATAAGTCTGATCCAAAAACCCAAAAAACCTCACTGCTGATAGGTCAAGTTGGCTTACCAATCTTGAGAAAATTCATATGAGTAACCCCAAATATCTTGGGTTGGAGAACTAGTTCAAAAATATGAGTAGTCCGCGATTATTTGGGAAACGAAATATATTTTTTTGGGAATATTTTGATCTAAACCTTTTATATTCTTTTGATTATATTCTAAACTTTCAGCCATTTAGTAGAAAGTTTGCTTTAACTTTAACAATTATGATTTTCTTTCTACTAAATTGAACCATTTTTACTGAGCGAACTGATATTGTTATATTAAATAAAGAATAAAACAAACGCAGTCACTTTTAATTTTCGGCAATTTGTTACATTGCTCTATCAATGGAACGTGGAAGAAATTTTCTCGCTAGAAATGTTCAGATAATGCTGATGTTAATTATTATTCTTAGGTGCCAGGAGACTGCGGATTTTCAATAGAGTTCACATCTATGGTGTAGAAAGAATGAAGTTGGATTTGAATATTTAATGAGAAATGATTCTTCCAGGTTGCAAATTGACATAACGGATGCAACGAAGGCCATGGGGCACCCCGAATCAAACCCACCGCGTCTCCAGAGGATCCCTGATTGGATTGGATTTCTTAATTAAGGGTTCATCAGTAATTCCGTTCTTGGCCTATCCTGCAATTTATTGATATTTTTTGAATTTTACAGTATTGCAATCATAAACTTGTTTACCCCGGTGAATGAGGCTAACTATTTGCTATCTAACTCTAATTAACATCTCTAATCGAAACCACCGTCGATAAAGCAACTATTAAAGATCATCATATTGAGGTAATAGGTGATGTCTCAACGATCAAACATCACCAGTGATGAAAATAATAGTATCCTATAAAATGAAAAAGTTGAAATATCAGGTCAATATGCCATATTAAATTGGGCCTGATAATGAAGAGGTCGCAGTGATCACAGATAGATAGGTTAAGGTCAACTGAACCAAAGTGTTTTCCCTTTGCGAATTGGAGTCTCCGTTGCTGATATCATGTTTTTTTGTAGATATGCAGTTTAGCTCTCTGGAGCAACAAGGGTGTGGTCATTGCTCCATATCATTAAGCAGCAACACCTCCATTGCTCTAAAGAGCTGGCAAAAATTTAGATATCTCAGCAATTGAGGCAATGATTCACAAGGGGAAAACATAGTTTGATTCAGGTGACCACAACCTATATATCTGCCGCGCTGGGGTGATATGCTGGTTCTGGTGACACTAACCTATCTATCTGCAGGGCTGGGGTGATATGCTGGTTCTGGTGACACTAACCTATTAGAGATGAGCGAACAGTAAAATGTTCGAGGTTAGATATTCGTTTCGAGTAGCCCCTCAATATTCGACTACTCGAATCGAATATCGAACCCCATTATAGTCTATGGGAGGAAAATGCTCGTTTCAGGGGTAGGCAACGTTCGATCAAATTATACTTACCAAATCCACCAGTGAGGTTTGGGCTGGATCCTCCGAGAAGTCTTCTCCGCGCAGCGTCCCCACGGCGTCTTCCAGCTCTGAATTTACTCTGCCAGGCATCGGGCCTGGGCAGAGCCGACTGTGCATGCCTGCACTACAAGTGGATATGTGCAGTCGGCTCTGCCCAGGCCCGATGCCTGGCAGAGTGAATTCAGAGCCGGAAGATGCCGCGGGGAAGTTTCACGGAGAAGACTTCTAAAGGTAGGAGAAGAACCAGCGTTGATTGGCCGACTGTATAGCATTCGGCCAATTAATGCTGGTTCTGCATCGAACTTTTACATTCGAACAGCGAGTGGGACTCGATTGAGTACGAGTATTTCGAATACCGTAGTATTCGAACGAATACCTACTCGATCGAGTACTACTCGCTCATCTCTATAACCTATCTATCTGCAGGGCTGGGATGATATGCTGGTTCTGGTGACCCAAACCTATCTATCTGCACGGTTGGATTGATATGCTGGCTTCTGGTCACCCTAACCTATTTATCTGCAGGACTGGGTTGATATGCTGGTTCTGGTGACACTAACCTATCTATCTGCAAGATTGGTGTGATATACTGGTTCTGGTGACCCAAACCTATCTATCTGCACGGTTGGGTTGATGTGCTTGGTTCTGGTCACCCTAACCTATTTATCTGCAGGTCTGTGTTGATATTATGGTTCTGGTGAACCGAACCTATCTGCACGGTTGGGTTGATATGTTGGGTTATGGTCACAGTAACCTATCTATCTGCACGATTGGGTTGACATGCTGGGTTCTGATGACCCGAACCTATCTATCTGCACAGTTGGGTTGATGTGCTGAGTTCTGGTCACCCTAACCTATCCATCTGCAGGGTTGTGTTGATATGCTGGGTTGCTGGGTTAAGTTCTGCATTAAACACACTCTAGTTTTGTTTTCTTTTTAGCTTTGAACATAGATTCAGAATCTGATATTGTTAATGCTGACTAGAACGTATCACAGAGGTCCACTACCGTTACTAATCACACCAGATGAGTGTGACTAGAACCTATGACCATCTTTTGTACCTGTTCCCATGTTTAGTACCTGTACCCAAGTCTAGTACCTGTAGCCATGTCAATTTACTATTTCTGTAAAACACTGCAGGGCTCATAATACTATATTTGCCAGGACATATGACTGTGATGATGATGTCACCGAAGGTCCTGCACCAACTGCTGATGATAACACTTGGGGAACGAATTGGTTCATAGTGAACCAATGTGGATTGAGGTCCTATGTGCAGTATGTGATAAAGGGGGCTAAAAGGAGCCGAGAGTCAGAGAAAAAAAAATCACAAAAGTGATGGAGCAGAAGAACAGGGAACATGACTTTGTTGCATATAAGGTCACATGACAGCTCTCAAATAGAAGAGATAAATCAATACACAGTAACCCATGCTAGAAAAAGTCGGTCACACTGTGAATATATTACTTACTGAATGCTGAAGAAAGTGAAAAGTAGGCACCTATGATTACAGAGTAGGTGGTCTTTCAGACAGTATAAAAAACAATCACTGGACTGTTTCTTTACGTGTTCAGCTATATTGGATGGCAAGAATAGTGCAGTCTTTATCCTTGCTGTCAAATATATGGGATTCCATAAGAAGTCAATGTGGTCTGCTAGAATTCATTAGGATGTGTTTGCAAATGGATACGGTATACTGTACCTGTCATGGCTCCATTACGAAACCTGATGCTATCGTTCACCTGCTACCTATCAATCATAGGTCATTTGCATATTGATTCCATCCAAAGCATTGACATTATCGGACACCAGGTCTATACGACTTTTTATCGTTTCCTCTTGTAACTCGATTTTCCTAATTGTTAATTGATATATCAAAAATTTATGTCAGTGGAAGTGTATTATTTCGTTACCTTAACTATTGTGTTTTTCTATCAATTTACAAAGGAAATGTAATTTTTTTTTGCATTTTCTTCCCTTGAACTGATCAATTTTAATATTAGAAAATAAGAGAGTATTTTACAAAGATCTTAGGGTATAGAAATATTTAAAAAATAAAAAAAAATTAAAAAAAATATTTAAAATAGATAAAATGGAATTTTTCAATTTACTAATGTTTCAAGCACTTTAGAGAAATTAAAGGGTAAATTAACATTCCGAACCTATGCGGGAAAACAACGTAAAACCATGAAAGAGTAATGTAAAATGTAAAGGGGGAGCACAGCTGACACCTGCGTGTTTCCTCCATAAACCGTATTTAGGTCCTATTAAATATAATTTAAAATGGGTAATCCATCAAACAGTCAGGAGACGCTGCCGTGGACGACCCTTTATATCATTAATGGAGACAGATGAGCCTTTATCATGTGTAAAAATAAAAAAATTTCACTGCCAAGGTAGAATTTTTATTTGATTATTATTTGCCAATTTAACTCAATTTATTTTCTTCTTCCAAGAACAGAAATAATGTTATTACTTTTTAAAAATTAGTCATTTAAAGGGGTTGGCCAACAATTTTTTTTTTAAGAGATGGGCAAAGCTCTGAAGATTTCTTTAGTTTCGGGTTCGGATGAGTCGACCCTCTGACTTGATGCTCGGCACAATCAAAGACCTCATCGGTGATCCTGGGGTGAAGAGATTGGAAGAGGCAAGAAGAAGACCCAGGGAGAGCACTGGAGGCTCCGAGGAGACCCAGAAGTGGTGGGGGAAGATGAGTATAATTATTATTATTTTTATACCTCCCCTGGGTCTCCACCTATTATACTCTAGGGTCGGAAGAGAGCCCAGAGTATAATAATGTCATTTCCAAGTCATGGGTGTTTTATGTTTAGACTAACGCAATACTTTTGGAAAATTGAGGTTGAATTTAGCTTGATCTGAACTAATTCCCTCATCTCTTCTAGTGTTAAACTGATCTGTAAGAGACATAACATCTTACTAGTATGGGCAACAATCAAACTTGTAGACACAGCTGTTAATGCATTAGGGGGCCCTGTTCAAACTTTTTAAAAGTGGGCCCCCCTGTCCCCCTCAACCACCAATGTTACGTTAAAAAAGAAAAAAAAATGAATACTCACCGAACCACGTTCCCGTGAACCTGCAGGCTCTGAATATAATGTCTGCAGCTTGGCACTCATTGCGTTTCCCTGCCGCGGACATTATCAGGCTCCGTGCTCCGCTATAGTATTCGACCTTTATCTATGTCCTGTCTTTGGTCTTGTTTACAACAGTCCTGAATGTGGTCCCTGTATCTAGAACAATGAATTGTTTGTCATATTGTAAAGTCCCTGTGAGTTATGATATGTTTTGTTTCCCTTGAGGCTATGGGTGCTAAAGATTGGTCATTACATTCTAGTATAATGTATGTGAGAGGACTTTACTATCCCATCTATACCAGTTGAGTGGCATATTGGTGCAGATGTGGTGCATATTCGGCATACAGCCCTTTTCTGTAGCAAAGACCTCCATGTTGGTTCAGTGCCCAGTTCACCGCTTTTTATGAAATTTGGTGGAATGGGGTAGAGACTAGAGATGAGCGAACAGTAAAATGTTCGAGGTTCGATATTTGTTTCGAGTAGCCCCTCAATATTCGACTACTCAAATCAAATATCAAACCCTATTATAGTCTATGGGGGAAAATGCTCGTTTCAGGGGTAGGCAACATTCGATCAAATTATACTTACCAAGTCCATGAGTGAGGGTTAGGCTGGATCCTCCGAGAAGTCTTCTCCATGCAGCTTCCCCGCTTCATCTTCTGGCTCTGAATTCACTCTGCCAGGCACTACAAGCAGACATGCGCAGTCGGCTCTGCCCAGGCCCGATGCCTGGCAGAGTGAATTCAGAGCTGGAAGACGCCGCGGGGAAACTGCATGGAGAAGACTTCTAAAGGTAGGAGAAGGACCAGCGTTGATTGGCCGACTGTATAGCATTCGGCCAATCAACGCTGGTTCTGCATCGAACTTTTCCATTCAAATAGCGAGTGGTACTCGATCGAGTATGAGTATTTCAAATACCGTAGTATTCGATCAAATACCTACTCGATCGAATACTACTCGCTCATCTCTAGTAGAGACCAAGGTGTGCCGGACAGGGACAAATTTACTATAGCTTTCACCAGAAAACTGGCAGTAGTTACACCTGAAGTCTATGCCAGTTCTGACTGGCGTTGGTTTCAGTTCTGGTGCCTGGGACCTTCCACATGACACCTCAATTGTTAAAGGTTCGCAGCCTCTTAATAATTCTCACACATCTTTCACCAGTTAAAGAATTGATTAAAATTGACATGGAGAACGCCAGTGATAATAAATCCCCATTAATATATCAGGCAAGTATTCTGTATAAGGCAGCAATTGGTAAAGTTATTGGTAGTTCCATGGGCCCTGTTATCCATCACATGTGACAGTGGTACACGGAAGTGTTGTTTAGGGCATGACCCCGATATTCATCTTAATAATGTCAGTAGTCCAGTCCTAGCAGATGAAATGTAAGACACATATAGGCAGCACAGACACGTGTCACACACACAGTCCTCCGAGTGTAATTAGCAGCTTCAATTATTCACAGGGCACTGACACAATGAGACAGATTGATGAGAGGACCAGCACATAGGTACGTCACCGGCCCTGCGTCTTCTCCCAAATTATACAGTATTGATAACCATTTACTATATAGTAATTGCAGGTGCTGACAGCCAGGGATTGCTGGATACAAAGAGGCTAATTTTCAGCTATTAATTATTTAATTACAGAATGTTATCTACAAAAATAACAAATTAAAGTTTTTCTTTCATGGTAGATTCAATGCTTGTCCATACAAATTTGTAGCATCTATCTATCTATCTATCTATCTATCTATTATCTATCTATCTATCTAATATCTATCTATCTATTATCTATCTAATATCTATCTATCTATTATCTAGCTATCTATCTATCTATCTCCTATCTATCATCTATCTATCTATCTATCTATCTTCCAGATCTGCCTTGGACAAATCACATGAATCTTCTGCTAGTCTATACCAACGCAACCAATCTGTATACCAGCCTACCACTGAGCCCATCTCCATACCCTAGAGAATTGCAGCCTGTCCAGAATATGACCTAGATTTCTTGGCACAATCAAAGGGAATGATCCTAAGGATACCTTCCTTCTGTGAAGAATGTGCACACGTTGACTTATATGTACACATTTTCCAAAAATGTCAGGTTCACCAAAACCTGAGGTTTTTGGGGTTCACCATCCAAAAACTGATCTTATACTCTTGGGTTTCTTCAGCCTGCCCAGTTCTTCTCACATTTCCATTGTGCTCCGTCTTCTGTCCTAGTTTCTTTTGTAGGATTGAGCGATCGGGATTGGAAAAGATCGGATCCCGATCGGCGATCGAGCAAATTTCACGATCGCGATCAGGATCGGCTAGAAAATGATCAGAAATCGCATTTTGAAATCTCAAGATTGGCTCAACCCTAAAAGTGACTTTTCCCATAGAGAAGCATTGACTAGGGCTGAGCATTCGGGATCGGAAAAGATCAGATTCCAATCGGCAATCGAGCAAATTTGATGATTGGGATTGGCTGGAAAATGATCGGAAACCGGATTTTAAAATTGATCCTGAATTCTCAAGATCGTCTCAACCCTAGTCTTTCGTCATCTTGGTTGACCTTGGTGGTGGGACCTCTTCGGTCACTTGGGGCACATCTAAGATATGGCTCTTTGATGCAAGTATCATGGCATGTATGAGCCCTATGTTTTCTTCCAGATACATTGGTCTGAAATTAAACTTGCAAGTAGACGGTAATCCCGCGATGAGGAACAGATAACTACTGCGAGTCCAAGTCTCTGGACAGTGTAGTCCAGGAAATATGGCTGATATATGGTCCATATTCTCATCCTTGGGGCAGCTACGCCTTAGAATATAGAATGAGATTTAGATCAGGAAACCATTCTACCTTTATGGAGGTCCTGGAATGGCCCTTTAGAATATACAAAAAAAATCCTGAATGAAGACTTTCAGGTAGAGGTGAGATCAGATTGGCCTTTGAACGCTGCCAAGATTGCTTAAGTGAATGTAATCACACGTATGCTATATTTTAAGGTTTAGCAATAAGAAGGTTATTGTCATGGTAGCTCTTAACAACGTGCTAACATGGGAGCAGCCGCGTTACTTTGTAAGGAGCCTGATTGCTCACTCCTACAGAAGTTTATTTTTACTTCAAGACCAAGGACACATTTTTCTTAATTACATGCATAACTGAATTAAACTGGTTTACGGAAAAAAAAAAATCAACCTTTATTTTTTTTTTTCTTGTCCTCGTAGCCATTTACGTGAAAATGGTTTTATCTGCAGGCAGAGGTTTTGGGATGTTAACTGAAATACACAAACGTCAAATCACCGGCACAGGGAGGATACATTGGAGAAAATAATGCAAAATTACCGCGCAGCGGGGAAAGGAATGTAAGTTTAACGAAAGAAATGACTTCACCTCCATGCTGATAAATTGAAATAAGTTAACAGACTGAAATAATTGGAAATTGTAATTTAATTACAATGAGACGTAGAAAGGTCTTTCTAAACGACAGCAATAACAGCGCAGATATGATTCCTATTGATATTTTAACATTACCTTAAATTAAAATGGCCAGTTAAGTGATACAACTGTGAGTAACTGCATAAATAATGGTGCGTGCCACCTTCAACCCATTGAATGAATTCTACGAGGCTATAGGCAGATACATCTTATTATAATGGAAGACATAAACAATGCACCCAATGGTATATTTAGGAGGTAATTAGGTTTGTGTAAGTAGATATGTCTACAGGTGGCCATATTTGCCGATAGAACGCATAGATCTCTCTGCATCAGGTCAAATGGTTTTCCTACCCTCTTAAGGCTCCGACTGTGAAACAGATTTTGTTAAGGAACTCATTGGAAGTAGAATCTGTAGAACAACTGTCAGTTTGGCGCTGACTAAACCAAGGCAAGGAGTCTCAAGTTGACCAAACAACTTGACCAACAACTTCCGGTAACTTCATACTCATGGACACTCAATTTAGAAAATTGTGATTGTCTTCTGATTGGGGAGAGGGGGAAACAACCACTGTAAGGCACCTCTATCAGTGACTCTACCCTGAGAACCAAATATTGGTTGAGATTAAACAAACCTCATCCTGCTTTTCCTCCATCATCTACTCTAGGAAAGTGAAGACCAATATCCACATCAGTTAGTCTGCCAGTCCTGCTAACATCACTAGGTTTGTATGATGTTTCTCGAAAGTGTTTTGGGGCCTTTAGGAACCCTCTTGTTCTTTATCCTTCACCATCTCATGAAGTTATGAACTTTTCCAGATCTTCAAGTTGACAAAAACAGATTTAGTTGGTTGCACTTAAGAATCTGCTTTAAAGGGCTCAAAACGCGTCGTGCAGGTCTGTTAAGTAAAAAGGTTTATCAAGATACTTTCGATTGTGTTGTGTGTTTAAGCCAGAGAGCGTGGAGGTACTGCCCAAGAACTTTGGTCTTCCTGTTCTTGTAGATCTTCAAGTGTGTTCACCTACTATTAATTGTAGTATTGTTGAAGATGTCTCAAAAGTAGTAGAAGATACATGTGTGGCCAAAGGAATGGCCAAGGGCAATGAGAAAGTACAAGCGGGGATGAGAGGAGGTAGACACTGAAAACTTGAAATTGTAATCAGAGGGGTCATAGCGGAAAAAATACAAGGGATTAGATCAGATTGAGAAAACAAAATTGGAGAGACACCGAGCGCCAAATATAGTGTAGTAACTTAGAAAAAAATTGGTGGCATTTCAGACCAATGTGAGGCCTCTTAACTTTGTGTGTTGTGATGAGTCACAACACCATAAGCAGGTATAAATAAAGAACCGTGGTGGCAGCAGCTATCTCCTTGCGTCAAATGAATTTGCGCAAATAACAGTGAACAGAAGTCTGAAACCAATCTGGTGTGGAGGAATGGGGTGGAGCATGCACAAACCAACAATAGGACCGGTAATCTTCTGGAATTTTATTTGTACAACGCGTTTCGGGAAGATGGCCCTTTCTCAAGTGCACATACAACTGGCTTGCAGCCTTTCTAGCATGCCTCCGATATGAGTCTAAAGCACAGCACGTCCTGTAGTGCTTTAAATAAGAGTTGTGGCGTTCGTGGGTGAACTTAAACCCTTGTACATGCACACAGGCTTAGTTGTATGTGCACTTGAGAAAGGGCCCTCCACCCGAAACTCGTTGTGCTTTGGTTACAAATAAAATTCCTGAAGATTGGTTTTAGATCAAATTGAGGTCAGGATAAAGCCGAGAGTCAAAAACAGCCAATAAAGGAATTGTCCAGTGAGAAAAAACATTGTTTAGATTCTGTTCTGGTGGTCAAGCAAGCTCCACTTTCATGTTTGTTATGATATCATTAAATTTGGGCAACATATGGATCTGTATAAAAAGTCAGGAACGAGTTGGACAACCCCTTTAAACAGCATATGTATGGTGGATTCTTCTTCCTTGTATGTCCACCATGTCCGGTGTGCCCATTACATTGAGATCTACTTGCATCTGTCCATTGGGTGCCCACAAGTGTCTCATTGTAAATACTACCGAGCTCTCTGTTACTGGAAAATATGTGCACAGAATATATGGTCTGATGTTTCATATGCCTCAAAATAATAGAAACCTGCCCGTCTGCTGCTCCCTTTCTTGGTGAATGAAATAAAATAAGTGTAGCGGCTTTTCCACGGCAATAAAAGCTATGGAACATTGTTGATATATAAGATAGGGCCGGAGCAATACAGACATGAATGATGAAAATGAAAGGTGTGATAGCAGGTGAGTTATACGGCAGCAGAACTCAAGTGCAATGCATTTTAAAGAGAGCTGGTAGCTGACAGACAATACGACAAGTACAACGTGATTTCCTCTTATCCATAAATGAATTTTTTGTGTAATAGATTTGGAATACATTCCCGTTAGAAAAAAAAACATTTCATCATGTAAATGAGCTGCAGAAAAGCATTGACGTAAGCCAAAGTTGAAACTTCTCTTCAATGAATGGATGCTGAATTGGATCTCATCATGTTTACTTGAGTTACATTCATGCCGTGGCCCCACCGGGGACCTCGCTGCAAATTGAATAACCTTTACGGTGATATTCACAATGGGAGAGGTGAGAACAGGAATCTTAGCTCATGAACCCATGGAGGAAAGAGATCTTGGTTCACGGTTGTGATGGTAATGATACTAGTGGTTGGCCCTCAGGTCTGAGCCTGAGAATTACACACATCAAAGACCGTGGACTTAAAAGATTGCCTATTCTGAAGAACTTTGTTTAAAGAGAATAAAAAATATTTACACAATTTTACCAACTTTTAATTTTCGGAATAATGTTTTCAGCTACATGCATAATTGGTGAACTACAGACCTGTAGAGAAAAGAGATAATCAAGTGTTATTATAGGAGTATGATGGTATTATCTATCCAATGGATGGGTAACAACTAGAGATAGTCAAATTGTGCGAGATTTGTTTCATGAATATTCATACAGTCAACTTTAATCCATTTCAACTGGCTGCAAGTGTGATTTAGTTATTGCCACCACCTGTTAGGTGCCTCAGGTAAGTAACAGGTGCTGTTAATTACACAAATTAGAGAAGCATCACATGATTTTTCAAACAGTGCCAATACTTTTTTGTCCACCCCCTTTTTTATGTTTGGAGTGGAATTATATCCAATTTGGCTTTTTGACAATTCTTTTTGTGTTTTTCCATTGAAGACAAATTAAATGAAGAAAATAATACAAAAGAATTTGTGATCACAATCATTTTGTGGAAGAAAAATGAGTATTATTTGACAGAATTGCAGGGGTGCCAATACATATGGCCAACACTGTAAGGTTCATCAGGAGGTTGAATTTCGGACCAAACTTCTTGAGGTGCTATTATTATACTCTGTGGTCTCTTCACACCCCAAAGTATAATAAGTGGTGGCCCAGGGGAGGAAAAAAAATCCTGATACTCACCTTCTTTGACCTCTCCTTGGCTCCATTGCAGCATCTGGGACTCCAATGTTCTCCGGTGGCTTTGTTGCCTTTTTTGGCCAGCTGAGTGATATAACAGGCCCATGGGGAACACTGAGGCCTATCATTGGGCCTCAACAGTCATGTGGGGTGTGCCAACATCATTATGCTTTGATGCAAGCACCATGATGTTGGCACACTCCTCAAGTCCTTTAAGGCCACTGACATCACCCAGGTGACTGAAAAAGAACGGAAGATGAGCAGAGAAGGTAAAAGCAAGCCCAAGAGAGGTAACAGAAGGTGAGTGTCAGTGTATAATATATATTTTTGGAAAACACGGTTATCCAGGGAGTTTTATTTTACTTATTTTCTCAGGATTTTTTCATGTTGTACATGAAGGTTCCTGCTGGTTCCAACCTTGCGTCATGTCATTTGGACCAGGCACCCAGATCACTTTCTCTCTCCTATTCTGTTTTCAGATTATTACCTGACCGGCGGGTAACCATCCCCTGTCCAGTTTCTTGACGCTGAGGCCAGTAATGACACACAGTGGAATGGCTCAGGGCGAACACGGGCACAAGTGTGAAAGCCCCCTAACTAGACGTGAACACGGGACAGGAGCGGGGTGACAGAGAGACCCAGGGTCTGGTTCCGAACATGTGATCTTGGTTCAGAACCCGGATCCTCCAGATGCAGCACGAATAAACAACTAAAATGAGACTCCCTGGACAAACCCTTTGAATCCAAACCATACATGATGCAATGTTTACCGGTATCGACCATGTGACCATGTCCCTCAAAAAGAAAAACATAAAGCAAACAAAAAACATGACATTGGAAAAAGTTGAAACTTTAATCACCAAGGCCTTCATGCCAGGTATTTACTTGAACTCAGTGTCACTCATTAGATTTTTTTTACGCTTTAGTTCATGTTATGCTAATGTTACTTTGTCAATATCTCAATATAATTTGTTCGCATTTTGCCTGACCAAGGTTACGATATTAATGCACTTCATGGAGGCTTTGAACATATAACTATGGAAATGATGGCAGAGGTTTTTGAATCATATTTGATCTGTTTCACACCACAGTCCTTATTGTCTCTTCTTCTTTGACGCCAGAGACAAAAGGTCAACAGGCAAGGTCTAGTCGTTGTAGTCAGGAGTCGAAAGAATTGATTTGGGCTTGTAAATGGGAACAATCTATATGGTATTACAGTGAAAAAGATGAGAAAGTTACTTGCAAATGATAAACTTTTTAAATGTGAACTTTATTTAAAGGAGGCGAGGGAGAAATGACTTTGATACAGGGAAGTTTATGACAATGAGTTTATTAGAAGGAAAATGGAAGATAGAGGTTAAAGGGATCCTATCATTCAGATGGCATTTTTTTTCTCGATAACACGCTGGAATAGCCTTAAGAAAGGCAATTTGTCTCCTACTTTTAGATGTCTTCTGCTGGCCGCCGTTCCGTAGAAATCCTGTTTTTTTTCTGTATGCAAATGAGTTCTCTCGCAGCACTGGGTGCGGCCCTCAGATAACTCATTTGCATACAGAAGAAAATGTGGATTTCTACAGAAATTTGCCCGGAGAAGACAACGAAAGACAGGAGAAAAATAACCTTACTTAAGGCTATTCCGACATATTAGGGACAAAAAAATGCCATCTGAATGATAGGATCCCTTTAAGCAATGTCAAGTAACTCCACAATATTGAAAAAAAAAATGGTGGCTAATTTATTGGCTAGAGCAATCTGCCTTGAAGCTACAGATGTGTTCAGCCTTACCTAAGCTTGAATTTGAATAAGGATTCCAATTTCTCACGAGACAAATTCAAAACAATATCATGACTAGAGATGGGGGAATCTCACGAGATTTGTTTTGATGAGTATTCGTGAGGATCAGTCCTCTGGTGTGTTCAGTGCCATTATTATACTCTGGTGTCTTCTCAGACTTCAGAGTAAAATAGGTTGAGGCCCAGGGTAAATGAGTAAAAATAACAAACAGTCATACTGTTAGGGAATAGCAGATGATAATTCCCCAGAAGCTGCTGGTGAACCCTGGAGGGAGGGGCACAAGCGACAGTGAGCCCTAAACTGAAGCCCCCCGCTTTCCCTTCCTATTGCCTGACCCTATCCTAGGTGATAGGCGACAACCACGAGGACAAACCCTCCCTGAATACGTGAAACACAAAACGCAGACAAGACGCACAACAACAAAGGGAGGTCAGGTAGCCAGGGTTCGGTAACAAGAGAGCGATGCAGTGCCAAAACGGAGTCAAGAGAATAGTAGTAGGAAAGCCAGAGGTCAAGGATCAGTATACAAGTAAATAACAGCAAGAGATACCAGAAAGCTAGAGGCAATAACCGGCCCCAGTGTGACTGTGAGCCAAGACTAAATAGGGAAGGAAGAACCCGCCCAGAACCTGACAGGAAGGAAAGCTGTCAATCACAGGCAAGACAGATTAACCACTTAATGAACAGAGGTAACCTTGGCAGAAGACGGGTGTGGTGCAAATCCAATTAAGGACAGAGCCGTGTTCACACAGTGCAACTAAAAACCTTAAGCAGATTGTCAAACTGCACACGCCTCCGGCGCCGCAGCATGCGAGCAGAGGGTGGCGCAGAGGCCCGAACAGGCAGAGATGTTACAGTACCCCCCCTTTTATGAGGGGCCACCGGACCCTCACCAGACAAACCAGTTCTAGAGGGATTCTGAGTTTTCCCTGCCTTGTATTTTGGTTCTGCTTGAACCACAGATGCTTGAGAACCAGGCAAACATTTTTTATTCACCTGGCGCTTCTGATACCACCAGGTTTTAATACCAGAGGAGCGTTCCCAACTTTTAGTAGCTGAGACCTTCTCCTCACTGACACAATCAACCGAATGTAAAGCAATACAGTGGGATGAGCACTGATCTCCCCACTTTACCAACTCCTTTTTACCCCAATCAAAAATAGGGTTATGGAGCTTCAGCCAGGGGAACCCCAAAATAACATCAGCAGAGAGATTCTCCATAACAAAAAGGCTTATGACCTCTGAATGTGAAGAACCCACTTGCAAAGAGATCAAGGGGGTTTTAAAACTGACTTTACCCCTGGCCAGTGGAGTAGAATCCGCTCCAGCAACAGACATAGGCGAGTCCAGTGGCAAAAGCTCAATGCCCAAAGATTCCACAACTGAATATTTAATAAAATTTGCTGCAGACCCAGAGTCAACTAGGGCCTTGCCAGAAACAGATCTGTCCCCAGAGGACAGAGACACAGATAACATCAGCTTATTGTTATTTCCACCAAATACCTGGTTGCCTGAGTGGTTCTTCCGATTACCACTCAGGCATTGAAGTCTTTGCGCAGGTGTCAGGGGTCTGATAGTGCAGTCTCGGATGACATGACCAGAGGAACCACAGTACAGGCACAGGTTATTCCTGAGACGATGTTCTCGTCATGTTCTGGCGTCCACAGCTCCCAGTTGCATGGGTTCCTCACCAGAAGTGACGGGAGGAAAAGTAGGTTTATCAGAGGAGAGAGAGGAAGAGACAGAAAACTTGGAGGCAACAGGCCCTACTCTCTCTTTTAAATTCTCTCGGATCTTGCGGTCAATACGGACCGCCAAAGTCATGGCCTTCTCAAGAGTTGGGGGATCTGGGTGACCAACCCAGAGCTCCTTAACACGATCACATAGCCCTTGTTTAAAGTGAGCCTTTAGCGCGGACTCACACCAACCTGCCGTTACACTGTATTTACGGAACTCAGAGCAATACTCCTCTGCAGAGCGTTTGCCCTGCCGCATGGTGAGGAGTTGAGTTTCCGCAAGCGCAATGTGGTCTGGTTCAGCATAAATAGAGCCCAGGGACTTAAAAATTTTTTCCAGATCAACCCACTCCTCAGCCTCAGCAGGGAGTTTAAGGGCCCAATCTTGTGTGTCCCCCTGTAAAAGAGATATGACCACTCCCACCATTTGGGCCTGAGTAGCATGTGGATTAACACGGAAGTACAGGCGACAAGACTCCCTGAAAGTTTCAAATTTTGCACGGTCCCCTGAAAAACGGTCTGGGAGTAGCATCTTGACCTTATAAGGTGCCAAAACAGCTGGGGATGGTGCAGCAGCCTCAGTTAGGGTCTGAACCTGTTTAGCAAGCTCAGCTACCAGGCCTGTCAATCCCTCCAACTTGGCTGCAAGGCACTGGATAGGATCCATGCTATCTGTAGGGAAGCAATGGATGTAGGTTGCAGGCCGGTTATTCTGTTAGGGAATAGCAGATGATAATTCCCCAGAAGCTGCTGGTGAACCCTGGAGGGAGGGGCACAAGCGACAGTGAGCCCTAAACTGAAGCCCCCCGCTTTCCCTTCCTATTGCCTGACCCTATCCTAGGTGATAGGCGACAACCACGAGGACAAACCCTCCCTGAATACGTGAAACACAAAACGCAGACAAGACGCACAACAACAAAGGGAGGTCAGGTAGCCAGGGTTCGGTAACAAGAGAGCGATGCAGTGCCAAAACGGAGTCAAGAGAATAGTCAGTAGGAAAGCCAGAGGTCAAGGATCAGTATACAAGTAAATAACAGCAAGAGATACCAGAAAGCTAGAGGCAATAACCGGCACCAGTGTGACTGTGAGCCAAGACTAAATAGGGAAGGAAGAACCCGCCCAGAACCTGACAGGAAGAAAAGCTATCAATCACAGGCAAGACAGATAAACCACTTAATGAACAGAGGTAACCTTGGCAGAAGACGGGTGTGGTGCAAATCCAATTAAGGACAGAGCCGTGTTCACACAGTGCAACTAAAAACCTTAAGCAGATTGTCAAACTGCACACGCCTCCGGCGCCGCAGCATGCGAGCAGAGGGTGGCGCAGAGGCCCGAACAGGCAGAGATGTTACACATACTCACCTTGCCTCACCTTTCCTGGGCATCCTTGTGGCATCTGGAAGCATCCTTTTCAGGCTGTTTCTGATTGACATCACATAGGGCACATTGGGGTCACTACTAGAGATGAGCAAACACTATTGAATAGCACGCTCCCATAGAAATGAATGGAAGCGGCTACGTTCATTCATTTCTATGGGAGCGTGCTATTCGAAACGGCTGTTACGAATAGTGTTCGCTCATCTCTAGTCACTACTGAGGTTTGTGATTTGGCCTCAGTGATCACGTGTGTCATGCCAACGTCATGACACTGGGTCAAAGCTTCATTACATTGCATGGTGCAGGTGAACACTGAGGCCCAATAATAGCACTTATGATGACCCCAGATTGAGTGGCTTCAACTCATTGCTGGAAGAGTACTAAAGGGGATGACGGGGGACTGCCGGACACCCACTCAAGGTGAGGCAAAGTAACTTTTATTTTTACTCACCTTCTCTGTTCCTCTATTTATTATACTCTGGGGTCTGAGGAGACTCCAAAGCATAATACTGTTTCTTCAGTGATGAATCCTAAAAGTTTCGGGTTCTGGTGAAACCTGAAACTTGAAAAATTTGTGTTGAGTCTGGTTCTTAATTCAATTGCCAATCCCTAATGATGGTATGCTAAGAAAACCTTTGACAGCTCACAACTGATAAGACACCAAAGTATAATATTGTTTTGTGGGCGATGAAACCTAAAAGTTTTGGGTTTGGGTCAAGTTCCAAAGTTTTGGAAATTTCAAGTTGAATCCTGTTCAATTAGAAATGCTTCACTAATCCTGCTCATTATATACTGAGCTAAAAGGAAAGGTGGAGGTGGACACATCTGTATCGAGAAGCAAGATGAAAATGTATAAAATAAAAGCTTTGATTATAACATTTATCTGCAAGTTACTCATGAGAAGGAGAAGAAGAACAAGAACAAGAAGGGGAAAAAGGGGAAGAGGAAGAAGGAGAAGGAGAAGGAGGAGGAGGAGGAGGGGAGAAGGAAAAGGAGGAGAAGAAGAACAAGAAGGGGAAAAAGGGGAAGAGGAAGAAGAAGAAGGAGGAGGAGGAGGAGGGGGAGAAGGAGGAGAAGAACAAGAACAAGAAGGGGAAAAAGGGGAAGAAGAAGAAGGAAAAGGCGGAGGAGGAGGAGGGGGAGAAGGAGATGGAGAAGGAGGAGAAGGAGAAGGAGGAGGATGAAGTGGAGAAGGAGGAGGAGGAAGGGGAGAAGGAGATGGAGAAGGAGATGGAAAAGGAGGTGGAGAAGGAGGAGGAGGGGGAGAAGGAGATGGAGAAGGAGGGGGAGAAAAAGAACAAGAACAAGAAGGGGGAAAAGGAAGAAGAAGAAGGAGAAGGAGAAGGAGGAGGAAGAGAAGGAGAAGAAAAAAAAGAACAATAATAATAATAAGAGATTGCTGAATCTTCTTTAACATGTCTCTTGAGGGTTCAAAAATCTTACAATTTTTGTCCCATTCTCACTTTTAAACTCTCTATAATGTGTATTTATTCTTTCACTTCCCAATGGAATCACAGTAGAGGAAACCTCACATTACTCTTGAGAATTATTTTTGTTGGCTCTAACAACTATTAAATGTTTGTTTCAGAGTCTGCTGGAAAATGAATTCTGAAAAGGACACGTTGGGCAAACTGAACCGACTTGAACTCATCCACCTCAAGACTCTAAAATGATTTGTCACGCGGAGAACGTCTTTTTCATAATCATAAGGACACTGTGCGTCCTTAATCCTTAATCTGTCACCTCTGTTTCAAAGAGAGACTGAAGTGACAGTGTGTACCTTTATTGCCCTCTCTCCATTTTTTTGTGTCCCTATTGTCAAATTACTATTATCAGCAGGTCAGACTTTTCATTTTTTTCCGTGGAGGCACTAACATCACAGTACATTAATTCATGAAAGGGTACACTGATCATACACTGCGGTTTAGGACCTGTCATAGGAACAAAAAATGACATCCTAATGCCTTTGCAGCCGCGCTGTTGCGTACTCCCCTCATTAGTGTGGTTGCTGCTTCTAACATTTTATGGATACAAAAAATATTACAAAGGACATGGTGATAGATAAACGCTTGACAAATGGATTGTGCTGAAAAGTGAGTCTCTGCTGTGGGAATATTTCAGACTGCAATAAATTTGGTGTCTCCAAGCAAGGTCTTAATTTAGTACAGGTTAGCTCACTAGCTTTTCGGAAAAACAACCAAAAAAAAAAAACCAACAAAAAACTGTTACTTGTTGAAGTTTTCTCCAGGAGTTTACAGAAAACAAAATAATACATGAGGTCATGTAAGCGTAATTTTCCTTTGGATAAGTAGTATTTATCCATTGATTTATGGGAAGAATATGCAAATCTGACTTCCATGATGTAATTAGGAAGCCAGTGCCTCAAGAATGCGCACCAATAGAGGGCACTCACTGAGAATGTGCAAGTCTATCTTCCATGATGTGATTAGGAAGACAGAGTCTCAGTCTAGCAAACCAATAGAGGGCGCTCCCTCAACCCTGTCTAAGCCTCTCACCTCTGCCAGGTCAGTCCTCTCTGCGCCAAGCTGCTGAGATGCAAGAACATTGAAACAGCTGTCCTTGGCTGAGAGACTGTACCTGGTAAAATCCCAACATCATTGCAAACAAAGGCCTCTGAGAAGGTCGGCATGATGTTAAAGGGAGCGCCATCTATTGGTTTGCTTGACTGAGACTCTGTCTTCCTAATTACATCATGGAAGATAGACTTGCACATTCTCAGTGAGCTCCCTCTATTGGTGTGCATACTTGAGGCTTCCTAATTACATCATGGAAGTCAGATTTGCATATTCTTCCCATGTTCCTTTGAACAGTGGAGCGCTCATGGCTTAATAAGACTCCACACACTTAAATGGTGGTCTCTCCCTATGGAATGACAATATCCCCTCAACTCCATTGATTTAGTTCATCTCATTGGAATGACGTCATTTTTATTTTGATGTGTTTTTTGGGGATTTGTATACTTTATACATTATAAGGAAGGCCAATCCTGCAACACATACAGATTTTGCATTGAGGTTTAAAGCTTCATGTTACATCTGTATGGGAAGAAGAGGAGGAAGGGGGAAGGGAACCACGTTTTTTGATTTCCTTAAATTCTAAAGTTCACTTTTTAAATTTTTTTTTTGCGTATCTCAGATTTTGCAGTGAGGTTCAAAATCTTCATGTTACATCTCCGAATGTATGGGAAGAAGAGGGGGGAAGGGAAAGGGAACTGGGCTTTTTGATTTTCTAAAATTCTAAAATTCTTAAGTTCAAAAGAAATAAAAAATCCACTAAAGAACCGAGCATATCACCCCAGCCTTGCAGATAGGATAGATATAATTGAATAAAACAATGTTTTCATCTTGTGAATCACTGCCTTTGTTACTGAGATATCACCATTTTTGCCGATATGTAAATGAACTCTTTGGAACAACTAGGGCACTACTACTTACCTTTTTTTGGAGTAATCACAATGCCCTTGTCTAAAGAGCTGATATTTAGATTGACTAAGACAATGGCATATCGACAATGCAGGCAGTGATTCACAAGGAGAAAGCTAGACCTATCTGTCTATGAGGCTGAGGTGATATATTAAGTTCTGGTGACCCTAACCTATCTATCTGCAGGGCTGGGGTGATATGCTGGTTCTGGTGACAGTAACCTATCTATCTGCAGGGCTGGGGTGATATGCTGGTTCTGGTGACACTAACATATCTATCTGCAGGACTGGGGTGATATGCTGGGGTCTGGTGACACTAACCTATCTATCTGCAGGGCTGGGGTGATATGCTGCTTCTGGTGACAGTAACCTATCTATCTGCAGGGCTGGGGTGATATGCTGGTTCTGGTGACACTAACCTATCTATCTGCAGGGCTGGGGTGATATGCTGGTTCTGGTGACACTAACATATCTATCTGCAGGACTGGGGTGATATGCTGGGGTCTGGTGACACTAACCTATCTATCTGCAGGGCTGGGGTGATATGCTGGGTCTGGTGACACTAACCTATCTATCTGCAGGGCTGGGGTAATATACCGAGTTCTGGTGGCACTAACCTATCTATCTGCAGGGCTGGGGTGATATACTGAGTTCTGGTGGCACTAATCTATCTATGTGCAGGGCTGGGGCGATATACCAAGTTCTGGTGACAGTAACCTATCTATCTGCAGGGCTAGGATGATATGCTGGTTCTAGTGACAGTAACCTATCTATCTGCAGGGCTGGGGTGATATGCTGGTTCTGGTGACAGTAACCTATCTATCTGCAGGGCTGGGGTGATATGCTGGTTCTGGTGACATTAACCTATCTATCTGCGGGGCTGGGGTGATATGCTGGTTCTGGTGACACTAACCTATCTATCTGCAGGGCTGGGGTGATATGCTGGTTCTGGTGACACTAACCTATCTATCTGCAGGGCTGGGGTGATATGCTGGTTCTGGTGACATTAACCTATCTATCTGCGGGGCTGGGGTGATATGCTGGTTCTGGTGACACTAACCTATCTATCTGCAGGGCTGGGGTGATATGCTGGTTCTGGTGACACTAACCTATCTATCTGCAGGGCTGGGGTGATATGCTGGTTCTGGTGACACTAACCTATCTATCTGCAGGGCTGTGGTGATATGCTGGGTCTGGTGACACTAACCTATCTATCTTCAGGGCTGGGGTGATATGCTGGTTCTGGAGACTCTAACCTATCTGTCTATGGGGCTAGGATGATATACCAAGTTTTGGTGATACTAACCTATCTATCTGGAGGGCTGGGGTGATATACCAAGTTCTGGTGACACTAACCTATCTATCTGCAGGGCTGTGGTAATATACTGGTTCTGGAGACTCTAACCTATCTGTCTATGGGGCTAGGATGATATACCAAGTTTTGGTGATACTAACCTATCTATCTGCAGGGCTAGGATGATATACCATGTTCTGGTGACACTAACCTATCTATCTGCCTATGGGACTGGGCTGATATACCGAGTTCTGGTGACACTAACCTATCTATCTGCAGGGCTGGGGTGATATGCTGGTTCTGGTGACACTAACCTATCTATCTGCAGGGCTGGGGTGATATACTGGTTCTGGTGACACTAACCTATCTATCTGCAGGGCTGGGTTGATATACCGAATTCTGGTGACCAATCCCTTTAACTAAAGGGACACAACTGGGATTATCCTTTGACCGAGTTCCATTTACACATCAGTATTTCATTTTGTTCTTTCATCATAAGTATCCTGTCCCATGATATCTCCAAACCCAATATTATTCAACATTAATGTCATGGTTATTCTCTTAAACTTTTTGATGCTCATATTCCCTTCTCATTTTGTGAGTGTCTGACATTTTAGCTTTTTAAAGGATTTTTCAGGCTGTTGTTCTCTAATGATCTGACAGAAGTGCGATCACCTCTTTTTCATCATGCTAAGTAATGGGAAACTTGAAAAGATGGGCAAATAGCTCAAAATGTATTGTTAACTAGTAGTACATTTTGTTTTGTTACACAATTTTGGATAAAAGCTTTTTTAATATACAAATTACTTTAATATCGCTACACTTACTGATCAAAGAAGATGATAAACTAAATCTGAATACTTTATTAAAGGGATACTTGGAAAAAGGTAAAGGAATAGAAAATCGGCTTTATGCCTTACACACCATGTACTATAAATGTACAGCTCTGGTGTCCTACACTTAGTGTCCACTGCCATATATTTATGGAGCAATGATTATGTGGGCACATTGGTTTGGTCCATTTGATCCATCAATTGAATGATAGCAACCACTTGCAATGATGGCCAAGATTGGGGACAACACTGACTCGACTTTTTAATACCATAAGAAGGAGCATCTCCAAACCAGATCCAAAAAGGAATCCGGACCTCATCAAGAAATGGTGTTTCTTTGGCAATTAATAAAAACAATTGGATTAGGTGTGGATTTCTACTTTGGCATCCGGTTTGGAAATGGTCCTTTATATGGTACTATCACAGACATCCTTGAGATGGAAGAGACAAAAGGGGATACCGAGCCGATCCTTGTGTGATATGTCAAGATACCAGTGGGAAATAAAAGGACAGACACATGTCTGCTCACCTTGAAGGGTTGTGAGGTAGTCACAACAACTCGAAAACATTAACACATGTAGATCCTTGGAAGATCACAGCCAGGGAGTAGGGCAGCAGGTGATGGACATCACAGGGACGTGAAAAGGACCATCCTGAACTGGACACAGGCCAAAGTACACCGCTCACCCAAGTAAATCCAGAAAACCTTCTTTATTGAGATTCGGACAGTGAATATGGCACAACGCGTTTCGGACCATATGGTCCTTAATCAAGTGCAGAGGTACTATTATACTTGAACTTGTGAGGAATTTTAGCAATGTGTCTTCTCTACTTCCCCAAGCTGAGGAAACTTGAGGAAGTAGAAGAAGGTTTTCTGGATTTGCTTGGGTGAGCGCTGCAATTTGGCCTGTGTTCCGGTTGGTCCTTACCTCTTTGGTCCTTGAGATGGAGATAACCCTGAAAACGGTCCAGAGGAAATCTTAGATTTTGCATCTAAGGCAGTTTTGGCCATAAAGGTGAGAGGCCATCTATGTCTATCCCTTGGGATCTGCTCAATATACCAACAGTATCACACTAGGCATGACTCGGTGCAGTTTCTCTTTTCTGTTTTCCCCCCATCCTATGAAGTGATTATATATCACCAGGTCATCATGTCACAAGGACAGAAGGGTGATATATGGTGGTTCCACATCTTCACTAGAGACTAGGATGCAGAGACTGGGAAGGAACCGAAAGCATCAGAAATGGAGAATCACTGGATCGTCACTCCATGACTTCTTTTTATTATTCTCTACAACTCTAAGTTGTGATTTGAAAATTTACCCAATTTATTATAAATTTTTCATTTTAATGATTTTTGTGAAAAATGCTTCGTAAACCGTATCGATCTCTCCCTATACAACCCCACTGAAATGTTGATATTGTTGCGCATGAAATGTTGCTCCTTCAATTTCCTTAATTCCACTTTAATCCATCCCCTGAACATTTTCTACCTTTATCACACTGATAAATGAATAGACGGACCCATAAATGATGACTTCGAAAATATCACCATCACTTGTGGTCGAATCCTAATCGGTATAGCTGGGCAACCATCCGTCATGGATTTCAGGACTATTGTACTTAAACTGCATTGTATCAAACAGATAAGGGATAGATTAATCTGTCACCTCCACAAACCATAGATAGATCCTAGGAGTCATAGATCCTTCCGTGTAATTTACCTCCCAGCATTAAAGCATAATTTGTGGGTGGAGAGGACTATGGGAATTTTTCTTCCTGAGATCAATTCCTGACATTATAGGAACAATATATCATTTTTTTTAACGTATTCATAGCTACAAATATCACCAGAAATGTCAGAGAGAATACCCCATTATACTTAATAAGAAAATTCTGGAAGCAAAAAATGGACTTTAATACGGTTACAAGGCGCCCTTGCACATGGCGACATCCTATTAGCCTTAAGTGTCAGCCGCGAAATATACACATTTTGAAGTGAAAGGGTCATAACAAAAATTCTATTGCGTATAAATTAAACCAAAAGGTCAACCAAAGGCTACGCATTATTATCGGAAATTCTGGCAGGTCTGAGCAGGGAGTAAATTCTAAGATGATCATCTTTCTTCTCCCATAGTGCCGTTTGACTTTTATACACCTTTAAATGTGGGAAAATGCTATCACGTTGGCAACTGATTTTCTATTTTTACCATTTATGTTCGGCTTGGCCCTACGTGACCCTGAGGAAATTGAAAAATTAGGGCGGATTCACACACAAAAGAAATTTTTTGCCGTTGGCCCATTATTATGGACCTGACTTGCAGAATTCAAGGTGTTCGGTGCCAAAACAAGAGATGGTTTTCAGTTGCAGTAATGTATGCGAAAAATCTGCTATCTGTGTATATAGTCTGATGTGGTTTTGTGTTTGGTTTATTGGAGTTTAATGGTAAAAAGTAATCGAGGTAAAGTGGTTGTGTCCAACAAAGCAAAGGCATCCATGTTTTTGTGAATGTTCCTTGGTTATTTCAGTTTGTGCACCAGAACTGTTCATATTGCTGTTAAAGGGATTATGTATAGAGATGAGCGAGTAGTACTCGATCCAGTAGGTATTCGATCAAATACTATGGCATTCGAAATGCTCGTACTCGATTGAGTACCACTCGCTATTCGAATGTAAAAGTTCGATGCAGAACCAGCATTGATTGGCCGAATGCTATACAGTCGGCCAATCAACGCTGATTCTTCTCCTACCTTTAGAAGTCTTCTCCATGCAGCGTCCCCGCTGCGTCTTCTGGCTCTTTATTCACTCTGCCAGGCATTGGGCCTGGGCAGAGCCGACTGCGCATGCCCGCCTGTAGTGCGAGCATGCGCAATCGGCTCTGCCCAGGCCCGATGCCTGGCAGAGTGAATTCAGAGCCAGAAGATGCCGCGGGGACGCCGCACGGAGAAGACTTCTCGGAGGATCCAGACCGACCCTCACTCGTGGACTTGGTAAGTATAATTTGATCGAATGTTGCCTACCCCTGAAATGAGCATTTTCCCCCCCATAGACTATAATAGGGTTCGATATTCGATTCGAGTAGTCGAATATTGAGGGGCTACGCGAAACGAATATCGAACCTCGAACATTTTACTGTTTGCTCATCTCTAGCTATGTACAAACAGTATACTTAGGATAGGAGGATAAGTAGCTTAATGGTGGGATCTTACCATTAAGACACTAACTTATCCTGAGACCGAGGATCTTTCACCCAATTCAGCCAGAATGTAAGTGTGCCCCTGCTGGTCGGGACATATCCATGCTCCTATTCAAGGTAGACATAGCCAAGTCATATACTTCTAGAAACTTCAGTTATATGGACAATAGTTGTAGAAAAAATATAACTTTGCTGTCTAGAAACTCTTCTATTACCAGAGAGCCTATTTTTGGCAATATTGGGGTACAAGTTCTCAAGGGACTCTGTCTTTAGATAGAGGGGGCCTATGGGCTTGTTCAGTATGTACACTATGGGTTATGTAAAAAACTTGCAAATACAAGTATGGAAGTGAGCCTTGGGACCCTATTGCAATGTCTGAGCTCTGAGAGGAACTAGTCAACGATAAACCTGGCAATGGGCGCTCAGCTATACTAATTATTGCCAACATATTCCAAATTATGTAGGACACTAAGCTTCTAATAATCTCCAACTTTTAGGTCTCATGCTTGCTGGACATTGGGCCATGTAATTCAATCCATACATCAGCTAAATTTCCAAGTCCAAAGATAGGACTCTATGCATCACAGCAATCTCAGGCCTCTACTGTGTGCACTATATACAGTACAGGACGGTAGGGTGGCAAGGAGACAGGGACTTCCATCATAAACCTCTATGGAGCTCAAGGTCCTAACCAGGTTCGGACCAATTGTAGCCAATTCAGCCAATTGTATGGCTCAGATTTTCCGGACTGGATTCAGACAGCAAATCATTGGCAGATATTCTAGGAGCATTTGGTCATACTAATTGCCCCAAATTTCGGTCCATGTAATGGGACCATTTACGTATTAATCTGGGATGTAAGACAACCTAGGTGAGTAATTTTAGAAAGACTTGCGAAATTTAGCTCGTAGTCAAACTGAGTTTTTCATTTATGGTTGAAAACGGTGTATAAATATTTTCATGTAATTCAGAGTCGTGGATGCGTGCCGCTATCCAGGTGTCTTCTTCCATTGTATATCACTGAAAGGCTTATTTGTGCGCTGTAAATGAAATGTCATACCTACAGTAACCTAAGTAAACACATAACACAGCTAGTCAGTTATTAATCCAGTTATTTCAGGGACAAATTATTCTATGCCTGAAAACTATCTGCCGGAATATTCCAAAAACGGGCAGAGACACAATGGGGGCAAATACTTTTCCCAGCACTCTATTCTAATGCAATTGACCAGTCTGTGGCTTAAGTGAAATCGCAGACAATGAGGTGTTAAATGTTTTACTTCTATAGCATTGGCTTCGGAAATTAAATAATTGCAATAAATAATAATAATAATAATAATAATAATAATAATAATGTAATTGCAATAAATAAATAATAATACTAAAAATCAAATAAATAATTAATAATATAATAAAAAATAATAATAAAGTAATTGCAATACATAAATAATAATAATAATAATAATAATAATAATAATAATAATAATTATTATTATTATTATTATTATTATTATCATTGCAATTATTATTATAATTAATATTAATTAAGTCATGGCAATAAATAAATAATTAATAATAATAATAACAATAATAATACAATAATTAAGTAATTGCTACAAAGAAATAAAAAAAAATAAAATAAAAACTAAATTAAAAAATGCCAGCCTGTGCAGGGTACGGTAAGACCTCCTTCAATTTTAATCCGCAAAAAAAAGGACACATACATATCTATGGACCCAAACACAGAACTGTATCCGAGGACTGCAAATTATGAAGCATGTCCTATTTTTGTCCATATTTAGACACAAACAAGTGTAGGGGATATTGACATTTTTTTTGCGGATAAGGTTCAGTATTTGTGGACAGTAAAAACCACTATAATCTTGTGCAGGAACGCTTGCAATCTTGCCTGTGCCTAGACAATGGACAAAAATGAGCTTGGGTAATATACGTCAGTGATCTGAGGAAGGGGTATAGAACATGTTATATTTTGATGTTTTAATTGTAATATTCTAATAAAAAAAGCTTGGAGAACTATTCCTGTGGCATCAGCACTTGGTCTAATTTGGTGGAGGAGCGCGAACCTTGGGTCACGTTTGTAGAGCCCCCCTATTTGGCTCTTGGATTATTTGGGTTGGATTGGAAGTGTCCTGGGGCACAAAAACCTGGGTAGAGTATTAACTCCAATTCCAACTAATCTTCTATCTGTAGGGGGGATATTTTCTTTGTTAGGGTGTATTGTCAATGTTAGTTGAACCAGCCAATATCAGTGGTATTGATAGATCGTATAATGATGAGTATCGAGGTTTCTTGTCTTCTCCAGGAATCAGGATAAAGAAGGTTTGGATATATTGGATCATTTTGTTCACCAGAAAGATATGATGTTAACAGAATTACCCTGTAAAGGCTTATCTCGCTATCCAAGTGAAAACGTGCACAACTTGGTCGATGAGAGTCAAGACAATAGATGTTGCCCAAACTCTTAGCTATGTGAAGTGTATTGGTAGCTTAAAAGGGTTCCACTACAGACACTCATTCCATCTCCTGTGGATAGGCGATAAGCATTAGATCTCTTGGGGTCAAAATACTGAGAAATTAGGAAAATGGGAACAAAAGGCCCCCTTAAACCTCCAGTTACTTCTAAGGAACTGCTGGAGATTGCAGTCCTGGCAGCCCCATAGACGTGAACAGAACACCAATCACACAAAACCCCATTCTCCTGATCACTGGTGGTCAATATTGTTGCACCCACAGCGATCTGACACATCCCCTAACCTGTGGCTAGGAGATAACCGTCTATAGTGGCACAACGCCTTCAACAAAGATAGAAATCAGCCCATTGTGTCCAGTCATTCTAGAATTATAGACCCTTGTTTTCCTTCCTTCAAGATGGCCACTTGAACAAACGTCTGAACATGGCTGGAATGTGTTGAAGTGGAATCCTGATTTTTATTTTTTTGGCAGAAATCTCTATAATAAGTAGAATCTGAAAGACAAAACTGGTATTAAATTTGTTAGGGGATTAATTAGTATCCTCTGCACAGGAGGCTCCAAAAATAAGCTTCAAAATGAGATTTTTTTTAGTTTTTGGAAAGACTTGTGAGATGACATCAAGACTCAATTTACGGGTGATGATTAAAGACGTTCTTTCCTTGTAACCTTGTCCCTTACCTGGAGTGATCTCCATGTATTGATATGTTCCAGTTAAGATCTTACTTACAATTTCCTTTACCATTCTTTCCGTAAATTTAAGTTATTGCTGCCCTGCCACATATTATCCGAAACGCTTTTGGCCTGGAAAGAAGACAATTATCAGTAGTAACCAAGTAAGACAAGGAGAAAAACATTGTAATGGGCTGGGAATTAGAATTGTTTGTTAATTATATTGCTGTTAATGAGCACAAAGGATGTAAAAGCAAATGAAGGAATTGGCAGGTGCCCGGCTTTATGGAAAAAGGCAGTCTTGATGATTTGGAAAGGATACAAGAGATATTCTGCACGTTTTAACGCTTTAAGGGAAGAGATATAACATTTCTGGGTGGAGTTGATGGAGGGTCAGATTCTGGGACTCTTCATATCTACAGAACTTGATGCTGACTTTTTCCTCCATTTTCTTTTCCATAAACACCAGGACTGAGCATGACTGCTACCTTTGACCCACCATAGATACTCCCTTAAATGGAAAGGTGGATTTCCGTTAAAGATGGAACATAAATATCTCATCAGTTGGGAGGAGACAGACGGCCCTTGCACGATCAGCTATACGGGTCCAATTCCGACCTCTCATCTATACACAGCATTGGCCAAAAGCAGTAGGCTCTGGGTTCCTGTATAGTAGCCTTGTACCATTACTGGAGCTCTTGATCCCATTGAATTCAATGAGACCTAATCTTCAGTTCCAGTGCCAGTGCCAGTGCCAGTGCCAGTGCCAGTGCCAGTGCCAGTGCCAGGTCCAGCTGTTGGCCTCCTACTCATCATATCCTAAGAATGGACCATAAACACCTAAATCCATCCCTATAAGTTTTCCAAAATCCTGTACCCCAATTTAATAAAATGTGTCTAGGTGCCTGCTAAAAAAATTGCTTTGATATTGATGGCTTAATCTGTGTTTAGGAAAAGCTGAACACAGAGCCTTTGGAGGGTATATCCCAGCCATTGTTCTTGAGTCTCATTTGCATATGCAAAAAGTGTCCTTTTCAAGGTAACATTGTCTCTGTCTACCATATAATGGTAGGATGTTGCTCAGCATGATGCCCCCTACAGCATACTGTGGCCGGTAGAAGTATTTTCCACTTATAAATATTATGGTGTTTTTACTCTTTGGGAATGAGAAACCTTAGATTTGGTCTTTACAGTGGAGTACTGGCTAAAAATCTTTTTTTGGACTTTCACAATTTTCCACTGGAGTGACGAATTGGACACAAGCATAGGCCGTGCACCCTGGAGGTGAGCTCCATATTTTTTCTATTTCTGATAAGACATCATGTCCTCTGTTGTGTGTGTTGGTGTGCCTGGTAGAGATGAGGTTCACATACCTGGCCTCAGTGGTGGTACAGGTGAATTCACTGATACCCCACAAGTGACCGATGAGGCCAGTGGTTGGCCACAGTGGATGTATAAGCCTCAGCACTTCCAGTTGAACCAGGCATGGCACTGGAGGGAATGCAAGATGCAATGCCTGAATGAAGAACCAGTCAGGGGAGTAACTTAAGGGGGTGCAGAGGGTGCAGTCGCTCTGGGCCCAGGAACCTTGGTCCCATAAGCACTGGCATCAGTACTGAGCTTGCAGCTTCTATATGCATAAGCCAAGGATATCCCCAGATTCCCCTAACCACACTAAGGTGGATTAAACTCCATAGCCCCCGTAACCATCACTATCAAGAATTCACTGTAGGGATGAGGTAGGGGGGCAAAAGATTGCACTGGGGCCCTCATGACTTTAGTTACGCCACAGGTACCAGGGGTATGTGGGTATAACTTATTTTGTATTTTACACCAGCCCTAGCCACCCCTGATTTTTTGCTTTGAGTAAAACCCCATTGACTATGTCTAGTTATGCATCTGTAAGATGCAGCTTAGGCTCAAGGACGTCTATAAGATGGTTCTTTATACAATCCAGGACTATAAAAGTGGATGAGCAGTCCATGTTTTTTTGTCGCAATTCTGGTGATTATACTGAATAGATTTACTGTACTTCTGTATAAAAGAGGGATAAAAGCCCATAACTACAATACTTAAATACTGACTGAAATAATTTCCTGTTGACAATGGCGCTGTTAGCTCTTTTTGATGGACAGAACAGCAAAGTCTGTAGTGCCATTCTGTAAAAACACAGCAAAACCCATCAGAAACCTAATGGGCCCATTATGTGTTTGATTTATCATAGCCATAATGGTTCCATTATAGACAGAAGTCATGATGTTATTACAAATTGAGCTTTATATTGCTATAACCTAATATAAGTACATACAGCACTGTGCAAATGTTTTAAGCAGATGTGGGGGAAAAAATTCTATAAAGTAAGGACGCTTTCACAAATAGAAGTGTTACTAGTTGTTTTTGTCAATTAACACAATGAAAAGCTAATAAAAGGAATCTAAATCAACTCTAATTGTGTGACCTTTGCCCTTTGCCTTCTATCAGTTCTTCTCGGTACTTGCAGACAGTTTTTGGCAGAACTCGGTGGGGAGGTTGTTCCTGCCATCTTGGAGAACCAAGCATGGATCTTCTGTGGATGTAGGCTTACTCCAACCTGTCATGTCATCCCAGACAGACTGGATGATATTGAGATCAGGGCTATACCTGTAGGGGCCATATCCTCACTTTGAGGACTCCTCTTCCAAAGGGCAAAGGGCACACCAAATATTGATTTGAGGTACTGTAGTTGATCAGGTTTGGTAATAAGTAGAGATGAGCTAACAGTAAAATGTTTGAGATTCGATATTCGTTTTGAGCAGGCCCTCAATATTTGACTACTCGAATCGAATATCGAATCCTATTATAGTCTATGGGGGGAAAATGCTCGTTTCAGGGGTAGGCAACGTTCGATCAAATTATACTTACCAAGTCCACGAGTGAGGGTTGGGCTGGATCCTCCGAGAAGTCTTCTCCATGCAGCGTCCCCGCGGCGTCTTCCGGCTCTGAATTCACTCTGCCATTCATCGGGCCTGGGCAGAGCCGACTGCGCATGTCCGCACTAAAAGCAGGCATGCGCAGTCGGCTCTGCCCAGGCCAATGCCTGGCAGAGTGAATTCAGAGCCGGAAGACGCCGCGGGGAAGCTGCACGGAGAAGACTTCTAAAGGTAGGAGAAGAACCAGCGTTGATTGGCTGACTGTATAGCATTCGGCCAATCAATGCTGGTTCTGCATCGAACTTTTTCATTCGAATAGAGAGTGGTACTCGATCGAGTACGAGTATTTCGAACACCGTAGTATTCGATTGAATACCTACTCGATCGAATACTTCTCGCTCATCTCTTTGGGAATGAGAAACATAAGAGAAGTCCATAAAATCCAACCTATCATTTTACCAAGCAGACCCAGAAGAAGGCAAAAGAAACCCCAATAAGGAAGATGGCCATTGCCCTATTATAAGGGGCAAGAATTTCTTCCTAATTCCATAAATAGTGATTGGAATAAATCAACCTCCTAACCCAAAAATTCTACTTCCCGTGATTTATAATATTTTACTTTCTAGAAACCCCTTTGATTTTGTATCAGTCATCACGACATCCTTTGGCAGAGAGTTCTATAGTCTCATCGCTCTTACCGTAAAGAATCCTCATCTATGATGATGTTGTAACATTTCCCTCTAGGCGCGGAGATTGCCCCCTTGTCATGGTTACAGGTCTCATTAGAAAGATCTGTGTACTCTCCATTCATAGATTTGTACATTGTAACGAGCTTACGCCTTTGCAAATTGCACCATATTTGTCCCACTGATTATTCCAATTCCTTTCCTAAGAGACAGCAGATCATTTACACCATTAAAGTAGCCTCAACATCTTGTTAGTCCAGATCCTGAGGGTTGTGAATAATTAATCCCGCCATCCCTCATCCCTTTCTACACCCCATTGACGCCAGCATTGTGCCAGAGAACGAAAATGAGAAGACATCAATGTAATTATGATTTCATCTCCGGAATATTGTAGCAAAAACATCCAATAATTGAATCCTCCTCTGCCAAATTCCAAAAAAAAATTCTAACAAATTGGAATTAACTAATTTCGTAAATTCTCATTACAGTATACGGATGTATTTAGTGGAGTGTTCCGTGAAGTGTCTTGGATACAACAATTAATTAGATACCTGTAGTCATGGCATTAACATCCTCCAGCAATCCAGACATAGGAAACACTTCAAACTTACATATTATATGGAAATGATCTGCATACATAATTAAGATGAAGAATCTCGAGCCATCGATGGCGCTTCTTCATTTAGGCTTGAAAGTCCCAGACTTAATATGTGAAGTTCCTGAAGTAATTACTTAACATACTAAAGGGATTTGGAGTAAACATGAAAAATGCAATATAATTACAAAATACTTTCTAGAACTTGATTTATTAATTCTTTCTTTTGCTGATAGAAATGTGATTTTCATTACAAAATGATTATAAAACTTTCCCTAAAGGCAAAGCAATGTACATCTCTTATTTAGTAGTATGGATTAGTTTTAAATAAAATCCTTCGTAGGATTAATTCAGTGAACTCGGGCCCATGACCTGGAAACGAAACGTTACGATGTCTGCAAATAGACGTGACTTGCCAACTAATTATTCTGCAACGACTTTGAATCCTAATTTTAGATTGAAGTGACTTAGGAGGTGGCCATACACATGATAGCAAAGACTGATTTCCGAGGGGCCCAGACGACGTAGGGCACTATATTATGAAGGTATTCTAGAAGATTTCGAAAATATGGTATCCAATAAATATTCCATTTTAGAAAAATGTTGGGTTCCTTATAGAGTTCTTTAGGATATTCTTCTTTCTCTGAGATCTATACTTGGAGTATGGTGATTCAGTGGTTAGCACTGATGCTATACATACAACATTGGTGTCCTAGATATTAGAGATGGCTCGACCCTCCATCTTGTTTTGGGCCAAACCTGTCTGACACAAACCAGAAGCACTATCATTATAAACTGGAGTATTGCAGAGATTATTAGAAGTAGGCCCAAGGGAGGAGAGTAGATATACCTATTATACTCATCTTTCAGCATCTGGCAGTCACCTGTTTTATCTTCAGGCCTCTTCTGGCCTCTGGTTGATGTCATATGCCCCAGGGACACTGCTGAGGTCCAATCACAGGCCCCAGCTTGTGGGATGCGCCAGTGTCATAATGTTGGGTCATGATGCCTTCGTAAGCTACATGACAGCTGAGGCCCAATCCCAGGTCTCCACCGTGGGGTATGTGATGTCAGCCAATGGCCAGAAATGGCATGAAGACCGCCAGATGCTTCGGAGAGTTAATGGAGTATAATAGTATTTTATTGGTGGCAAAAAAAAAATCAAACGTCGATTCAGGTCAAAACTGGTTTTAACCAAATTGAATCACTCATCTCTACTGGAATTGAATCCAAACAAGAACAAGATCTCATGGAGTTTACAAGTTTCATGGGTTACCTTCCCACTCCAAAAGCATATTAATAGGTCATTTGTTGTTTTATGTAAATTATGAAGACAGAACTCCTGTAGTCATAGTCTTGGATGCAATGTTGTGACGACAGTGCCCACAAAGTTATAATTTGCTCATAGCCTTTTATAAATTGTTATATCATTGGACTGTCTTTGTACAGAAGAGTGATACCATGTAATCTCTGGTCATTTTGTAACTTATATGTTTAACTGTAGTACTTTTTCCCCCTATGCGGGCTCGGTCTATAGTTTGTGGTTCTCCCTGAGCTGATGAGTGGAAACTAGTTGCCATACATTCTATACAGTAATTATATAGGGATTTTCTACAAACAGATCTTTCTCTCACTCAGAAATAGCCAAAGATCATGCAAGACATATATGGAGAAGTACTGACCTGTACTGATATGAATAAAGGACTTTGGTTATGAGTTAAAGCTCCTATTTAGCTCCAGCATCAGACTAAGCTTCTGTTTCTGTCCCTGTTCCTGCTCACTTTAACCCCCACTCTCTATAGACTTTTATAAACTTGTATAATCTGAGTTATATGACCTGAAGTTCATCTCGAGACAGATATAACAGAGATTTTATGAGTGAAAGTCAGTTTAGCAGAGGGAAGGAGCTAAGAGAGATAAGAGCAGAAAGAAGCATTTACCTCTGATAAGATATATTACAAAGTTTCTTATAATCCCTTCTACTATTGATTTATGCAAAGTTTCTTGATCTATCACTGATCAGTTAACCATCTATTGTTCCTGACAAGGATAACGCATATCGGTCAGTGGTCGGCCTACTCCATTTGGCACTGTCACAAGTTTTAGCACGGTTAGAAGGCCCTAACTTGTCGCCATGTAGCGCCGGCTCCCTGTTCCGTATCTGTAATAGATATTTATAAATGCTGCATTAAAATCAATTGCAATCTCGGAATAACATCATGTCCTCTCTGAAACCATGAAATCCATAATACTGGTATTAGGCATTCAGTTCTGAGTGTTTTAATTTATAAATTAGATGCAGTGAACCGATTCGGTAATGATCATGCACTGGTGGATCTCTTTGATAATTATCAC